>NC_056747.1:1085151280-1085498780 GCF_019279795.1 Protopterus annectens | reverse complement strand
GGAGCAGAGTTCCCAAGTTCACATACTTTCCACTAGTTAGTGACATACATCTTCACAGCATCCCACTGCTTTTTCAGAAATACACAACACTTATGGTGGCCAGGCAACAGTACATCTGACAATTGTCTGGACATAACATCACACTAGGTAAATACGCTGAGCTGTTAGGCATGTCACAAAGCACTGTGCAAACTACAGGCAGACTGCCACAACACTGACTCAAGTTTCCTATGGGTGAATACACATGTACTTGCAAATATAGCAGGCACTACAGGCAAGTAACAGCACAGAGTAACAGACACCAGTATGAAAGTGCATACCCACAACCAGTCTGAACACAGTCACATTATTGCCAGCCCAATTAATAGTACAGTATTTGGACTGTGTGAACAAAACCATCCTCATATGTGCCACTCACACACTAACCCTACATATACTGGCCCAATACACAGTGTAGTCTGATGCCTGACTGTGGTATTTGACATGTGTCAGTCTGGCCCTACAAACATGTATGCTGATAGGGTACCATAAACTGGAGTAGCATGCAACATCAGATAGAACAGGACCAAGAACACACACGGTCTGTACAGAGGCCAAGTAACATATTTACAGTTCACACTCAGTCAACAATCACCATAACTACACATACTTCACTACTGTACAGACTAGAACAGAATGTCAGGGTTTTGTCCTCAAATATAAGGCCTACTATACATAACATGTCTAGCAATCTGATATCTCACAGGCTTATTATCAGGTATGATGTCAGTAAATAATGATATACTGTACATACGCACCTCTTACTGCATGACATATGGACAAAGGGTGACAGACTTGGGGGACGGAGGTACAAACACAGGGCCAATATTGACATATTACTGTGATAAACTGAGAAAATTCCTGGTGTAACAGAGTTTGTTGTGACATATCTCTTCTGAGGGATATGAAGTCAGTAACTCACATAGATGTCACCATGTACTGACTGCAATCATCGTAGTATGCTACTGCATTTCTAAATATAGGAAAGGTGTGAGTAACACACCACATGTAAGACTCCAACCTCTGGCCAGTCTGCAGATAGCCCTGCAGGTGAAAGTTTCCTCAACCACATAAAGTCATGCCAGACTTTAAATCATGTATAACAGCCATATCCACACAAACCCTGTTAAACCAACATAACTTCAAATGTAGAATAGCAATACTTACATTCTGTCCCAATGTCTGGAACATCCCCATCCTGTTTGTTAGCCTGTCTTCTCAGTGTATGTTGTAAGACGTATTTCCAACTACCTTCTGTGATGCTGTTTGTCAAACACTCACATGAAGTCCTGCTCACAGTGAAGGAAAAGGGCCAACATCCACATGAAGTGCTTAGTTATAGGTGTGTTTCCATGCAATTGGCTATAGGAATTATAACACAGCTGTTTCACATGCAATTAGCAAGTGGGGGACTGCTATTTGTGCACAGGCCATCAGCTGATCATGAGCATTACTTTCAAAACTCAAGCTGCTGCCTATGCAAAACAGATGTACTTTTCCACATCCACCAGAGAGAGAGAGAGAGAGAGACAGAGACAATGTAAGAAAGAAAGGGAGTAAGAGAGTAAGAGTCAAGCGTGTTTGTGTATGATCTGTGGGTGGAGAGAGGTATCTGGGTAATATGGTTGCCTATATTGTTTACTAATCCATACTGTCACATAGTAATTGCACATGGCTGTACACATTTATGGCTGAGGATTGTCTACAACAACCTCCACAGTGTATGAAAACAGTTGGCCTTGTAATGTGGACATTTAGGTCCTCAATATAATGATGCAGCAAACCCACACTGCAGTGGATTCTGTCATTACATAATCACCCCAACACCAACACAGGGGGCTGATTACACACACAAAAACATACTTACCAGTACTGAGTTTCAAACCTCTACCTGACTATGTATTGCCATTACAGTGTTACACAGTTATTGTACATGCCACAGAGCTTACATGTTGGACTGCTATCCAAAGATATCTTTGAAAGTGAGTAACATCAGCAACAGTGCTAAAGGAGGGGTATGGGAAGTGTGAATGTCCACAAAAGCAGTATCAACAAAGACACACACACACTCTCTCAGGAAAACGCACTCATTATCACTGTTGGTAGGATCAGGATTAGAACTCCTACCTAATTAGTTTGCTATACTATAGTATTATGCAGTTATCACAAGCTCCACAGAGCTAATATGGTTGAAACATGGCCAAAGGGTTATTTCAAGGTGAATAACATCAGCAGGCATGCTAAAGAAGGGCAATGGGAGGTGTAGTGAGTGTGAATGGATTCAAAATCATTAATGTCCACACATACACACACACACACACACACACACACACACACACACACACACACACACACACACACACACACACACACACACAAGCACACACTCGTCAGTACTGAGATGTATAGGTTCATTGCTTCACAGGTGTGTAGTAGGTGCAGGCCATATGACAATAGTATCCAGTGTGGCTCAGGGGTGTTGTCCCTGGAGTTGTCCCCAAGAGTGGGTATTTTATTCACTATCCACTCATCTGGGTTACTATTGTGGATGGCCAGTGATGTGCATTGCTTACCATGTATGTGATCTATATTCCATGACATGGACAGTGTCTGGGTTGTGCACATGTCCCACACACATGTTCTTTAACATGTGGAAGTGTACTTGAGGTCTCTGGGGCATGTTTTGTGGACATATTGTTATCTTCTGATGTAGCACTCCTGACTTCATTTGGTGAGACCTGACTATGGAACTGAGGTCGTGCTTGCACCTACATTGACAGCATGATACAGGTATTCAGTGGAGTTAGTGGCATCTGCCCATACAGGGCATATGTATAAGGCATGGCATTCCCTTTGTGGGTTTCATTTGTAGACTCTACAGTTGTTGCAGGCGTCCAGTGGGGAACATAGCAAAAGGGCCACTGTAAGCATTTATTTGCCTACTGCCAGGATGGAACAGGGTGCCATGTCCTTTTACTTGCTGGATAACACATAGTCAGGAGATGTAACACATCACAGTACTTTCTGATGTTAGTGGCACTGTTGTGGTAAACAGGCATGTAGTCCACTGCCATCACACCGTGGTTACTATCTGTGAGGCAATATGCAGGGAACTACCAATATAGTGGTTGTTTCCTAGCCAAGTGTGTTTGTGTATAAGACATGGGTGGAGAGTATTCTCTGAGTAATAGAAACGTTGCCCATATTGTTCACCAATCCATAATGTCACATGTAGGGCTATGAATTGTCTACACCAGCCTCTCTGGTGTTTGACATCTGTTGTCCTTTTAAGGTGGACATTGTGACATATGTTATGTCCTCAATATAATTTAGCAAAACCCACCCCGCAATGCATCCTCTTACATAGTCACAGCAACCTCCACACAGGATACCAATGACACACACACACACACACACACACACACACACACACACACACACACACACACACACACACACACACACAAACATTTACTAGTACTGAGATTCAAACCCCTACCTAGCTATGTATTGCTATTATAGTGTACCACCATTAGCACATGTGCCATGGAGCTTATAGAATGGATATTGTCCCAAGGTACTTCTAAGGTGAGGAACATCACCAGCCCTTGTTAATACTGGCATTGGGTGATGTAGTAGGTGAGAGATCCCAAAAATAATTTTACCCTAAACACACATTTACATTTGCCAGGGGTGAGGTTCAAACCTCTATCTAACAATCTTTATGGACCATTATGTTACACATTTACCACATGCACCACTGACCTGACATGGTTTAGGGTTAGCAACATATACTTCTAAGATGGATGATATCTGCAGGTCTGCTAAAGTCAGGCTGTGAGATGTGTACTGAGTGTAAACGGGGCCAAAACCTTTGGTGTACACACGTGCATACACACACAAACACTTGCCACAGATGAGATTCAAACCCATACCTGTGCAGTTACTGCTACTACATTGTTCCACATTTATGGCATGCACCATGGAGCTTACATGTCGGCGAGCTCTCCACAGGTATCTTTGAGGGTGACTAACATCAGCAGTAGTGCTAAAGGAGGGATAAGGGGAGAGTAGTAAGTATGAATGTCCATAATATCAGGTATTATCAAGGACACACACACACTCTATCACACAAACACACACAGTTTCCATGTTTGGGATTAGAACTCCTACCTAACTAGTATGTTACGTTATAGCATTACACAGTTATTGCATGCTCCAAGGAGCTTATGGGGCTTGCCTTTGTCCAAAGAGGTATTTCAAGGTGACTGACATCATCATATTAATCACCACACACACAAGTTTCACAGTTGCCATGTCTGGGATTAGAACTCCTACCTAACTAGTATGTTACATTAAAGCATTACGCAGTTATCACATGCACCAGAGAGATTGATAAGGCTGGCCTTTGTCCAAAGGGGTATTTCAAGGTGACTGACATCAGCAGGCTTGCTAAAGTAGGACAATGTGAGGTGAGGTGACTGGCCTCAAGATTATTAATCTCCACACACACAGTTTCACAGTTGCTATGTTTGGGATTAGATCTCCTACCTAACTAGTATGTTACACTATAGCATTACATAGCATTATGCAGTTGTCGCATGCACCAAATAGTTTATAGAACTGGCCCTTGTCCAAAGGGATATTTTAAGGTGACTGACATCAACAAGCTTGCTAAAGTAGGGCAATGGGAGGTGTAGTGAGTGTGAATTGTGTCAAAAATCACACACAGTTGCCATGTCTGGGATTAGAACTCCTACCTAACTAGTATGTTACACTATAGCATTATGCAGTTATTGCACATGCCATGGAGCTTATAGGGTCTGGCCCTTGTCCAATGGGGTATTTCAAGGTGTCTGACATAAGTAGGCTTGCTAAAGTAGGGCAATGGGAGGTGTAGTGACTGGGAATAGCCTCAAAATCATTAATCTCTGCACACACAGAGTTTCACAGTTGCCATGTCTGGGATTAGAACTCCTACCTAACTAGTATGTTACATTATAGCATTACGCAGTTATCACATGTGCCACAGAGCTTATAAGGCTGGCCTTTGTCCAGTGGGGTATTTCAATGTGACTGACATCAACATGCTTGCTAAAGGAGGGCAATGGGAGGTGTAGTGACTGGGAATGGCCTCAAAATCATTAATCTTCACACACAGACACACACACACACAAAGACACACACACACACACACACACACACACACTCACACACACACATGCACACACACACACACATACACACACACACACACACACACACACACACACACACACACACACACACACACACACACACACACACACACACACAGTTTCACAATTGCCATGTCTGGGAGTAAAACTCCTACCTAACTAGTATGTTATACTATAGCATCACACAGTTATCAGAAGTGCCATGGAGCTTATGGGGCTGAGATTTGGCCAGAGGGTTATTTCAAAGTGACTAACATCAGCATGAGTGCTAACATGGGCAATGGGAAGTGCAGTGTGTCTGAATGGGTTCATAAACCATTTCTCTGGAAACACACACACAACACTCAGTCACACGCATCTTTACATTTGACAGGACTGGGTATACAAATAATGCTAGATGAATACTGATTTGTACTATCATGTTACACAGTTGTTACAAGCACCACAGACACTATAGGGCTGAGAGCTACCAAAGCAAATGTCTACAGTGATTGACATCAGCACATCTTGTGATATTGTCCAATTGGATGAGTGGTGGGTGGGACAGGCCTCATGATGAAAATCTCTCTGTTACTATCTGTCTCTCTCTTCCCCACATCTCTGTGTCTGTATGGTTGACCTATTATAGTGTGTTGGCTTTGGATATGTGTGAGTATTCCTAGCCAATGTGTGTGCAAAACATGAATGGTGTGCAATGTGATGTGTGTGCACAGACATCTATGACTCACAGATATGTATAGTCCACTGTTGTCAGAAATAGGGTTCATTTCTCTAAGTGTAGGAGCAAGCCTAGTATGGCCTTGTGCATTTTGTAGTCATACATGGGCTTCATTTCTCTAAGTGTAGGAGCATGCCCAGTATGACCTTCTGTATTGAGTGTGTGAATCCATTCCAGGTAGGTTGCACTCCAGTCCAGGATTTGGTGTTCTATACCTACAGCTAGTGACCTGTTTCTGCAGGATATCTGTAGATAGGTTCACAATATAGAGTCACAATGGGCGAAAGATAGTGGGATACTGTAACTATTGTGTCTGTGCTGCTTGTGTTACATGGTTGGTGTTAATAGAGATATTCAGACATATGTACTGTTTTACATTGTGATGTATTATGTCATCAGCTACTGACAGATATACTTATTTGCTCACAGTTATTTCCTGGGAAATACAAGATGAATGAAACTGTGTCCAGTATTGTGGCCTGCAGCCTACAAATTCTCACACACTCATGCCATTCTGGAGGGGTAGCTGCAGACATTTGCTGATGGGTCTGTGTAAATGTTCCAGCACTTTGGTACTGTGATGGCTGAGGATCCCCTGCTCGTACATCTATCGACATAACAGAATGGCCATATCCTGCTGTGGCCATACCTCTCAGCTGTACAGATTCACCCAGGTTACCCAGAGGCAGGGCTGATATATCTGGTCAGTTCCCCTTCACATTGCGGTTTATGAGCAGGATTGTAGCCACCCATTACTGTGTTTGCAGGTTTGCAGGCGGGGGTAGTATGGGCACACATCAGAGTTTCAGACTTCACACACTCCATGGCATCCATGCTTCTACACCCCCCACTCTGTTATTCTATCCTTTTCTTAACATTATGCAAGCAATATCTGAGAAGTATCCCTATAGTTGTCCCTTCATCCCAGTGGTATTTAGGGGTTGGTCCACAATTCATGCAGTAGGACATGGTGGACATGCTACTGGGATTTGTCAATATGGCCTTGCATATGTGTTCTGTAGACTGTGTTATGTTGTTAGTTGGCACCCCATGAGATAGCATACATTGACAGTACGGGTGAAGCACAGGCCTTTGACAGAGGACTGTAGGGAATTTGGTAGTGATGCAGGCCTTCTGTAGCAGGCCAGTGCTTTCTGTCACTCTACAGTCCCAGGCTGTGAGCCACTGGATTCCCCTGGGGTGACAGGTTAAGTGTGCGAGGTGTTAATGGTAATAGTTCGTGTCCAAATTAATCCATTTGTCTGGATGCTGGTAGGGTGCTGCTTACAGCTATGGACACACCTGCATGGGACACCTCTTCAGCATGCTTCATTCTGTGGGTATTCCCATACAGAAGTGGTGGCTTTACTGTACTTATTCCCAACAGCAGGGATATGCCCTGTGATAAACCTGTGGCTGATGGTAGGGTGAGCTGAATGCATGTGTGATATGGAAGCTTCTTGCAGCTGACTCACAGATATACCTGGGACATTCCCCTTATGCTGCCTTGTGCGGGGACATTGGCAGTCTCTCATTACTTTACTTCATAACTGTGCCTTTTGTGGTCTGCCACTGATTGGCCAGACTACATCAGTATTCCATACTACACAGACACGTAATGTGCTGCTAACCTGTATGTACAATTTCAAATAAACTGGGCTAGCTCAGGTAATCAGTGCTCCACTGTTATTAAACCCACACACACATGTTACTGCATTTCTACATAGGATTGTGGGGGGGGGGCACACCTGACAACTGTAAACATTTGCTATGACTGTATTGCTATTTCAGGTACTCTGTTGGCTTCCATTTCGTTTTGTTTTCTGACCTATTGTGCAGATTACAGGCATTTCAGTAGAGTACAGATCTTAGGTTTTATTGACCTATATTTCAGTTTCAGACTTCTTACCCTTCAGAACTAACATACAACTGCCAGACCTGTTGTAGTCTGTCTGTGTAGGTCTGGAGGGGGGGGGGTATTCTCCATTGCCATCAATTGGAGGCCTTAGCACAGCCTTTCATTATGGTCATCTACACCTGTCCTGCTGCTGAGGATGTTGTTGGGTATGTAAGCCTCACTGACATGCATGTGTGAGTCCTATGGACACACATTTGGGCCACCACATGTACTGCAGTGGAATTTGTCACCTTGTCTAGTACTGCCTACTTTGTTGACACCAGTTTTTGTTATGGATGTCATGCTGCCCATATAGGTATCCACTATCTGCTGCCATCCAATTCATCCACCTGATTCCCTTGCATGCTCACATCCATACCATAGATACAACTAGCAGAGCATACTACTCCATTCAGCAATTGATAGGAAGAGTGACTTATCTTGTGGCTGTGCCAGTATTGAGGATGGTGCTGGAGGGTTGACTATGTCAGATGCACATAGTACACTCCCTATACATGGTAAAGCACAGGTTGTGCCATGTTTGATATACCTTTTACTGTATGTGTTAATCAGAGAGAGGTGTCATACCCTGGGTCCCTACCATGTCAGTGTATGTGCTATGTGTTGCATCCTTGTCAAAGCATGGGCATACTGGGCATGCCTCCTTCTGCCTACATGGGCAGGCTCAGGTTGTTCCTCCTCTGAGTCATTCTGTGCCTGTTCTGGCCTTGGCGATGGTGGGGGGGGGGCTGTGTGGCCCTTCCCCATGCTGTTCCTGCTGTAGCTGTTCCTGCAGGATCATATTGTGTAGCATGGCACATACAATGAAAATTTGTGCACACATAGCTGGAGAGTACTGCAGGGTTCCACCAGATATGTCCAGGCACCAGAACCGTGACTTGATCATCCCAAACACATGCTCTGTTATGATTCTGGTCTGTTCTTGTGCCTCATTATGGAGTTCTTGTTTGGGTGTGTGTGCATTTCTGATGGGTGTCATCAGCCATGGCTCCAGTGCATAACCAGCATCCGCCACTAGATGGCCACATAGGATGTCCCCACTGGTAAATTTCTGGTACAGCTGTGTCATATGCCAGATGTGGGAGCTAAGATAGCTTCCAGGGCTGCAAGCATACACATTCAAGATAATAACCTGGGCATCGCACATGACCTGGCAGTTGATGGAGTGGAAGCCCTTGCGGTTTATGTAGACCATACCCCACTCACCAGGTGGTGCTTTGATGTGTATGTGTGTGCAGTCTATAGCACCCACTACCTCAGGGTATTCTGCTCTTTGGTGGAAGAAATGCATATTGCTGGTCAACACCTCATGGGTGTTGAGGAAATATATGTGCTCACTGGCATGTGCTGACATGGCATCCAGGAACAGGTGGAGTACCCTGCATGCTGATGCCTGTGAGATCCCAATGATATCCCCAGTTGACCTTTACAAGGTACCTGTGGCTAGTATTCTTAACCCTACACATACCTTGGTATCCACTGGGATGGGTTCCCCTCTGTTATTTCTGTGTGTGAGGCGTGGCTGGCACAGCTCAACAATTTGCTGTAAGAAGTCACTGTCCACCCTATAGCGCTCCACTATCTCCAGCTCATGTAGCCTCTGGTAGGTTATCCTGGGTCTGTACACTCTTCTCCTTCTCCTCATTGTGGGTTGGTCATCAGCATTCTCATCCTCACCAGTCTCAGTCTCTTCCACATATTGATATATGAGAACAACAGCAGCCCCTATCATTTTGTTAGTTTTGTCAGGTAAAAATTTCCCGTCTGTGTACACCAATTGTGTAGAGTTTGTGGGAAAAAACAGAATGAAAGCTGTGTGCATAGTTTATAGTAGTGTACTGGGCTTTGCTGCTGCCTGTGTAATTGACTGATTCTAATACATTTCAACTGCCAGCTATGCTAGAGCTCCTTGATAGCCTTCATACTGCTGTTTTCCCTTCCCATTGCCTTCCCGTTTAAACCCTGAGCATACTCAATGCTCAGATGTGAACATAGCTGCTATTGCCTGTGTATTTTTTTGTGTTTAAAAAACTGGTATGTGATGCGCACATCCATTTAGGCAATGTAAACCTACTAGGCAGCCTCAGGCAGATACTCCTTCCTTAGCTGTGCTTAGCTAAGGGCATACACGGGCCACAGAGCTCCAATAAGCTAACAGCATGCATGACACTCCCCCTTATGAGATCATCTACCTCTTATGCTTATACCATGGTGTTGCTGCCCCTACACGGTTGGGTGCAAGCTAACACTAAGGGGAAATATGTGATTCAGTATCAATCCTGATTTGCATAAAACTGACTGCTAATGCATGGTTACAAAACTGACACCCAGCCTTCCCCCTTAGCAACCACTATTCCATGGTATTGTTGTCTTATGCATGCCATTGACTATTATGGTAGAATGCTGATTTGGGTTTAAAAGCTTAATTCCCACTTTTTTTTTCTTATTTTTGGGCTGATCCTGTTTACGCACCGCTGCCCTAACGGCCGAAATTGGGCAAAAAAAAAATGAAAGTTATTTTTTATAATTTGCAACTATTTCCCATTCCAATGGCCATATATCTGGCCATTAGTATGCCTTCTACGTTGAATACATGCTGTCTTTCCAGCAGTCATGCCTCCGTTTTGTAATTTGCAGAAATGTATTTGGTTAGTAACCAAATACATTTCTGCAGGTTGCACTATTCCTGCGTAGATGCCTGCCTGCTTTCTGGATCACCAATTCATCTCAATTGCATGGTTTTCACCAGCAAATGGGGTAATAAGCATATAGGAGCTGTGTCAATGCAGGAATCATGTAGAAGTGTTCATGCATGTCCTGGGAGCTCGTTCCTGGATGTCTTGCAAGCCATATTGCGTGCAGCAGCTCTTGCACTATTCCTGCACACCGTGCAGAGCTTGCTGAATCCCAGGGATGGTTTAAAGCTGTGGAGAGCACCTCATTAGTGCAAGGCTGCAATGCCTTCCACACATTTAGGCCAGCTCCTGCACAAGCAAGGACTAAAGTTAAAGGTGTCACAAGCTCACTTCAAGACTCATCAAACAGTATGATGAGCTTGAGCTTCTCCACATCCAAATTATTATAGGCAAATTTACATACCATATCCTAGCTAAAGGTCCCCCTGTATGACCCTGGATGCCCATAACTCATATTTAAACTTACTGGAGGCATTTACCATTCCACCCAATACCATATTCATTGGCAACGTTAACTAGCCCATTGTGATGATATGAGGTAGTGCCATCCATGCCAGGGATGGTAAGGCAGTGCATGTGTAACATACGCCATCATCGCTAGCTGGAGTTTTGTAAATAATTTTATGTCATTTGAGTATCACACTAATTTGTACAGATGCTTGTGTTAAAATGTGTTTGTAAAGTTGTTTGTGTTAAAATGCATCAACAGTGAGTTCTGCTGGACAGAAAAGAGATACACATGTATGTCAGACAGTATTATTATAACTGATTAAATGTATATGTTTTAACAAAGAATTCTGGAAGGGAAGAGGTTAATCTCAGTCCAGCTAGTTTTGAAAAATAGGTTGAAAATTAAATGGATTGCTTTAGGCTATAAAGATTTTATCTTACAGGTCTTATTGCAGCCAGAGACAAAAATGTTTGGGAAAATCAGGACTAGGAATCTTACTGTATTGTCCTTAAAGGTTAACTAATTGCTACCATGGAGGGTGGAAGTTTTTGAAATTGTTTTGTAACTTTACGATGATGCAACACATTTTTAGCAAAGCTCTGTGTGTGTATTGCAACAGTGTCAGGTGACGAGATGTGATGTCATTCCATAACCAGCACTGAAATGATTCTTTAGATACTAGTGAGAGATATAATGGAACTCTCACAGCAGCACTTTGTTTTTCAGAACCTGACAGGAAAGATCTCTCACAGATATCTGACACAACCACACACCTCATCTTACCTTGCTGTAGTAAACAACTCAACATTCATCATGCCTTGCTGTAGATAGTAACTTAACTAGGGAACAGTAATTCCTTAGTTGTCAGGAACATGTAGTGAGATTAATTAAGTACTGCTTTTCTGTATCTGTGTGAATCTATCCAACTGTGTTATTTTTATATAGCCTTTTAGTGAAACTCCTGTGATTATTGTAGCTAAATATTCAGTATTCTTATGTTTTTTATTTTATTATTTATTATTAAATATTTGTATACCTTTCATTGTGGCTGTCCTTTTAGAGAATACATTTAAAATATTAAGAGTACTTATGCTCATTTTAGTGACATGGTGGCCACTCCTAACAGCCTTGCTGCACTGGCAAACTCTACCATTAGTATTAGTATTAATTTTACTCAGTATAATTGGGTACCCTTGTAAGAACCTTAGAGTAGCTGATTGGTGGCAGTGTGTTTATCCTTATAGCCTGGGCAGAGGGGGCACAGCTGGTAAATCTGTGCCAGCATTTCCCAGGTGTGTGTGTGTGTGTGTGTGTGTGTGTGTGTGTGTGTGTGTGTGTGTGTGTGTGTATGTGTGTGTGTGAAAATCAAATATCCAAGTGTGTGTGTGTGTGTGTATGTGTGTGTGTATGTGTGTGTGTGTGTGTGTGTGTGTGTGTGTGTGTGTGTGTGTGTGTGTGTGTGTGTGTGTGTGTGTGTGTGTGTGTGTGTGTGTGTGTGTGTGTGTGTGTGTGTGTGTGTGTGTGTCAGCTACTTGGAACAGAGACACAGAGCTCAGAGCTCCAAAATGGTCAGTGTGAAGTCTTGTTTGGGGCCTGGAGAGAGAGAGTGAAAGTCCAGCTCCTGGTCTGGAGTGTGCCCCCCCCCCTGTGTGTTCTTAATGGAAACTATGCTTGGTGAAGAGAGCTGCATCTGATTATACTGTACATATCCATTTTTGTTGCAATGGCCATCCTTCACTGGTGTCAGTAGTAAGGATTGAGGGTTCTTGATTACAGGCCTGGAGTAGGGACTGTCACACCCATTATAAACATGGACTCATACATGACTTCAACCTGCAAACCCACAGATTCCTGGATTTTGTAAGCACTAACACCCTGGACCAGATAGTCCACACACCCACTAGGGGAGCAAATGTACTAGATTGAAGAATGCTTTACCACCAGTATAATGTCCTGTACTGGTAAGACCAGACCATAAAGTTATCTTCCTTAAAATATAACTAAATTTCATGACCCCAGTTAACCATGTATCATTTAGGAACTATTCTAAGGGAAACTTCCTGTCATTAAGTGAAAACTTGACAGAATTTAAAACCTCCCCAAATCCTGGGAACACAGTTGCCTTTGTGGAATTTTTCACAGACACTCTATACAATTATTTTAATAAATTCATAGAGATAGCTATACTTACCAGAAATAAGCTCAGAAGAAATTCATAAAACAAGCCACCCTAATAGAATCCACACATCAATAGGTTGTGCCAACATAAGGAAGAAAGTAAAAGCAAAAGTCAGGAAATACAATAGCCAACAGGATAACACTCTCTCATTAGTCTAGTCAAATAACTCAGAAGGCAAATCAGGTTTCCAAAGCCAGTTTTTATATCCTTCCAAGCCAAGGACAGCCATACGGATTTCTTTAGCTATCTCTGCAACCTGAAAGGCCGTACACACTAATGTACAGAGCTAATGGAGAATAGATCTACCTACATGGAGCTTGAAGAAATAGCCGATCTACTGGCCAACAAATTTTGCTAAAGTTTTACTCCCTTCTCACCCCTGGCCACCTCTCAAGAAATACCATTGTACACATCCCCCTAACCATCACTGAAGAACAGGTCCTAAAAACACTTTCCAAGGCCAAGAACACTGGATCAATGTTTCCCAATAATATATCAATGTGTCTCTTAAATAGCATGAAACATGACCTATCACGACTAGTGGAGTCACTAGGTAATCATAGCCTCCAGTCCGGCTTCATATCATGTGAATGCAGAACTAAAACATTCATTCCACTGTATAAGGGTGGGCCTTCTACAGACTCCAGAAACTACAGACCCATTGGTCTGACCAGGTTCATATGCACAGCCATGGAATGAATTGCCATGGAAATGATTAATAATGACACTAGGAACCTTAAGACACTGGATTCCAGCCAGTTCAATTTTGTCAAGGAAAGACATACCTACTCAATCTGTTAAACTTCCTCAAGAAGGTCACCAAGGCAATGGATGAAGTCAAAGTGGTCTCTACTGACTACCTTGACTTGGCCAAGGTATTTCATACAATATCCCACATTGACATTGAAAACTCATGGAATTAGGCATAAATTCCTATTTTACATGCTGGATTACCAGCTGTCTTTCATATAGGACCCAGTAATTAGAATAGGGGACTGCACCTCCACAAAAAGACTGGTTATTAGTGGAGTTCCTCAAAGCTCAGTTCTGGGACTTCCCTTTTTGACATCTACATATCAGAAGTCAATGCCAACATCAAAGGGCTCTAGTTGTCAATGTTTGTAGATGATTGCTAACTGGGAGCAGTTATGGAATCCCCATCACACACTAATATCCTCTAGGAATGGCTAATGCAGACAAATAACTGGTGCTATAGACATGATTTAAAATGCAATACTGAAAAATGCATAATAGTGCCCTTTGGGAAGTTGGCTTCCCCAGGAATCTACTTCTTTGATAATACACCCCTAAGAGCTGACATAGTAGTCAGGAATCTGTTGGCATAGTAAGGAAATCACTCTTGTTAAAAAAGGTACAGCATCTAGGTGCAAGCAAGTCATTGTTCCACTGTGTTCAGCCCCCATCAAACCCATCATTGAGAACAATGCCGCCTTCAGTATCTACCTGACGAGGCACATGCAACAACTGGAATGTCCCCACAGTTTCCCCACAAAAAGAATACAGGGCATTCTAACATGTCCAATGCAGACCTCCTCAAAGACCTATCCATATATTCTATCTTCTGCAGACTGTTGAGGGGTGTTCAGTGTCTGGCATACAAGGCATCTCAGGATCTCACTGTGATGGTCGTCTTGCATATCCACAAAACAAATAGCATTTGAACTCCCCTATCCAAAGACTTAAACTTTGCTTGCAACATAAATTGGATGTGCCAGAGGGACAAGTATGTGTTTTAGAGAATACACCTTCTCTGGAACAGGTTTCCTATCCATGTGAAGCAGAGTTCTTCCCTGAACCTATTCCAACATAACATGGACCAGTGGGTGGAGAATTTGAAATTCACCTCTGGGCTGTCACCTATGCCTCTAATGGATAGGGGCAACCTATAAATATTTAACAATGCACGCCCTAACTTATACATACTCCTAAAAATAACCTTAGAGCACCAGATTTTTGGATTCATTTGGGATGCATGGCTGAGCTTAAAAGGTCCCTTGTGGCTGTTAGCCTATTAAATACCTATGTCTATCTATGAACCTAACTGTGGTAGTGTTGCAAATGAATATTGGTAGCTCATGAAAGAGTTACAGAGATAGGTCCATTTAAAATCTTTGAATTAAAAATTATTGAATTCAGGGATTTTAGAGATTTTGAAAGAGAAGGTTACAAGTTCATGGTCAGATATAATCATTGTGGACAAAATACAGGGGTGCTATACATAATGAGCACATTAGTTAGGACCTGGTCAAGAAGATTATACCTTGTAGTTAGTGTTAGTCATAACTATCTTTTCCAAAGCATTTTTATTTATTAAGTCTAAGAAACTCTGGTTTTAGCAGATTTTGGAGGTGTAGGTATTCCACTTTATTGATGAATAGCTGAGATTTCCTATTATAACGGCATACTCAATAATAGTTCTTTGTATACAGTAAGGAACCTTAAATGGTCATTGGGCATGGAGGGTATGCTGTAGCAAGCTATCAGTTGATAGTTTGCTTGTTTGGGTTAAGCTGGACTTCAGTGAGTTAAGTCTGTGGGTGTCTAGGAATCTGTCTAGAGGTGATGTAGTCCTTAAAATATGGAAATTCCATTTCAATTTCAATATGGTCTGAATTTATGGAAGGAGCAAAACTCAGGTACGGAGGGAGTGTTATCTTTACACTTAAACCAATTCTCAATGACTGCAAGAAAAATGTACATGTTCAAGTTGCTGGAGAGCCTCAAGATCAACCATGTTGATGTACATATTTCAGGCATTGGGAAAAGCCACCTTGATATGGTCTTTAGCTTTGGAAATTTCTGCATTGATATCTATGATGCGGGGATGCTCATTAGCTAAACTCTGCCTAAAAAAAGCACTACGGGGACATTAAAGATTTTAATCAGTATGTAGAAGCCATAGAACAAGAGGAGCAGGACATCCTTAACAACGCAAGTAGGACTGTCTGCTGTCTTACCCATGTTAGAGAGGTTTTGGACCCATGGAGTAAGGTGAAGGAATGAATGGTGAACAGGGAATCCACACATATGTTTAAGAGGATGTGAAAGAGATGGACAAAGGGTGAAGGGGAAGGTTGGGTTGGAGTTTGGGGAGGTGGGTACAATGTTAAATGCACTTAAACTGCACACGAGATAAGCTCATTGTCTCTTTCTGCCAAATGATATGATATAATGAAGTTATACATTTCTGCTTTTAGGCTGGTATAATGTGATATAATGAAAGAAAAGATATTACTTAAGCTAGCTAAAAAATAATTAATTAACATATAGCTAACAATAAAAGTAAAATGAGGGTAATGCAGTCACACATAATAAGATGTAGGAGACATGGATATTGCCTCAGATATACTGTATGCAACAACATTAACAAGAAGAAAGAATTTATCAGCAACACACATCTACCTTTGCATTTCAGCATTAGTCTGCAAGTCTTATATCTATCCAAGGAATCTTGTTTAACAGACATGGAAAAGCTAGAAAGTTTAAAGTTTCATTAATAGAAGCTCAACATAGCCATTGCAGTTTGCCTGGTAAATCAGTTCAATGAGCCATCTTGTTGGGAGGAGGCTTCATACAGTTAGTGGATCCACTATATGTTCAAGTAGTATGAGGCTATCTATCACCCATGACCCTTTTATACTGAAAAAAAAAATGAAAATGCACTGCCACATATAATTCAGGCAAAGAGTTTCATCTTTTCATTCTCAGAGATGAGAGTTAATGACTTTCCAGAAAACTGCACGCACTAAGTTTTAGTTTAGAGTTAATAGTGAATAATGGCAACCATGGCTGCTGAAAATAATGTTTTGAATGAGATAATTTTATCTTGTTAAGCCATTGGGGCCTGCAGGCATGTGACATAAAGGATCCATTTGTTGCCCTTGCACTGGCACAGCCTGCATGTAATCATTTGCAGAAGGGCTTAAGCTATAAAAAATGTTTTTTATATGTTTATATATGAGTTTGAACTTTTCATTACCAAGATCTTACATAGTTTTTGAAGTATCAGGGCTCACAAAAACAAATCTTGAATTTCTAGTAGGCTGTCCAGTCTGATTATATTCTTCAAACAACTGGCAATGAATGTCTTCCACTGTTGACTGTAATCATGAGATGTTTGTGTGGATGAGCCTTTAACTCTCTGTGTTTCAAACCAGCAAACCGAGTTTCTTCATAACTGAGTATTTAAGTTATCTGATATACCCAGTGCCAGATTAGGGAATTCTTAGTCATCCATTTAATATACTATTTATTCTTTGTTAGCTAAAGCTGGGTCAGAATGAAAATTTGTTATGAGCTTAATGTTGGTTACCAAGTCAGCTCTCTGGCCATATGGTTAACAAAGAAAGGTTCTTTGGCACTGATGCATAAATGTAATTTGAATATAAGCAAAGGAATGCAGAAGGTCAGATGGAAGTGAATTTTGTGAAAAGGATGGACATGGCTGTGGTGAATACATACTTTAACAAGAGGGAGGAGCATAGGGTGACATACAAGAGTGGAGGAAGATGCACACAGGTAGATTATATCTTATGTAGAAGGGCCAGTCTGAAGGAGATTGCAGACTGTAAAGTGGTGACGGGAAAGTGTAGTTAGACAGCATAGGATGGTGATTTGTAGGATGACATTGCTGATCAAGAATAGGAGGAGGAGTGTGAGGCCAGCACCAAGGATCAAATGGTGGAAATTGAAAAAGGGTATTTGTGAGGTGGAGTTCAGGGAAAAGTTAAGACAGGCACTGGGTGGCAGTGAAGAGTTACAGAATAGCTGGGTAATTACAGCAGAGCTAGTAAGGGAGATGGCTAGAAAGGTGCTTGGTGTGACATCTGGAAAGAGGAAGGAGGACAAGGAGACCTGGTGGTGGAATGAAGAAGTACAGGAGAGTATAGAGAGAAAGAGGTTGATGAAGAAGAAGTGGGATTGTCAGAGAGATGAAAAAAGTAGACAAGAGTACAAGGAGATGAGGTGCATGGCAAAGAGAGAGGTGGCGAAGGATAAGGATAAGGCGTATGAAGAGTTGTATGAAAGGTTGGACACTAAGGAGGGAGAAAAGGACCTGTACTGATTGGCTAGACAGAGGGACCGAGCTAGTAAAGATGTGCAGCAGGTAAGATTGATAAAGGATAATGAGGGAAACATACTCACAAGCGAGGAGAGTGTGTTGAGCAGATGGAAAGAGTACTTTGAGGGGCTGATGAATGAAGAGAATGAGAGGGAGAGAAGGTTGGATGATGTGCAGATAGTGAATCATGAAGTGCAGTGGATTAGCAAGGAGGAAGTAAGGATAGCTATGAAGAGGATGAAGAATGGAAAGGCTGTTGGCCCAGATGACATACCTGTGGAAGCATGGAGATGTTTAGGTGAAGTGGAGTTTTTAACCAGATTGTTTAATGAAATTTTGGAAAGTGAGAGGATGCCTGAGGAATGGAGAAAAAGTGTTTTGGTACCAATTTTTAAGAATAAGGGTGATGTGCAGAGCTGTAGTAACTACAGAGGGATTAAATTGATCAGTCACAGCATGAAGTTATGGGAAAGAGTAGTGGAAGCTAGGTTAAGAAGGGAGGTGATGATTAGTGATCAGCAGTATGATTTCATGCCAGGAAAGAGCACTACAGATGCAATGTTTGCTCTGAGAGCTTTGATGGGGAAGTACAGAAAAGGTCAGAAGGAGTTGCATTGTGTCTTTGTGGACTTGGAGAAAGCATATGACAGGGTGCCTAGAGAGGAGTTGCGATATTGTATGAGGAAGTCGGGAGTGTCAGAGAAGTATGTAAGAGTGGTACAGGATATGTACAAGTGTATTGTGACAGTGGTGAGGTCTGCAGTTGGAGTGATGGATGTGTTTAAGGTGGAGGTGGGATTACATCAAGGATCAACTCTGGGCCCTTTGTTATTTGCAATGGTGATGGACAGGTTGACAGACGAGATCAGACAGGAGTCCCCATGGACTATGATGTTTGCAGATGACATTGTGATCTGTAGTGAGAGTAGGGAACAGGTAGAAGAGACCCTGGAGAAGTGGAGATGTGATCTAGAGAGAAGTGGAATAAAGGTCAGCTGTGCTAAGACAGAATATATGTGTGTGAATGAGAGGGAGGATAGAGGAATGGTGAGGATGCAGGGAGTAGAGGTGGTGAAGGTGGATGAGTTTAAATACCTGGGATCAACAGTTCAGAGTAATGGTGAGTGTGGAAGAGAGATGAAGCAGATAGTACAGGCAGGATGGAGTGGGTGGAGAAGAGTGTCAGGAGTGATTTGTGACAGACAAGTACCAGTAAGAGTGAAAGGGAAGGTCTACAAGAGGATAGTGAGACCAGCTGTGTTATATGGGTTGGAGACAGTGGCATTGACAAAAAGGCAGGAGTCAGAGCTTGATGTGGCAGAGTTGAAGATTTTAAGATTTGCACTGGGTGTGATGAGGATGGACAGGATTAGGAATAAGTATATTAGAGGATCAGCCCAAGTTGGAAGGTTTGGAGACAAAGCCAGAGAGGAAAAATTACATTGGTTTAGACATGTGCTGAGGAGGGATGCAGAGTATATTGGGAAAAAGATGCTAAGGATGAAGTTGCCAGGTAACAGGAAAAGAGGAAGGCCTAAGATAAGGTTTATAGATGTGGTGAGAGAGGACATGCAGGTGGTTGGGGCGACAGAGCAAGATGCAGAGGACAGGAAGAAATGGAAACAGATGATCCGCTGTGGCGACCCCTAATGGGAGCAGCCGAAAGATGAAGAATAAGACTACTAAGTTGTTTAAATAGAAGTTAGGGTGGAGTGCAGAATAAAAGGCTAAATACCTTTAAGTTGGGGCATATCCAGTTGCATTTATGCAATGCTGAGCATTAGTATGTGGGTGTGAATGAGTCACATGTTGGTGATTCATGTCTATGACAGAATAATTCTGACAGTAAAAGGTGATATGTTATGCTTTGTGGCACTGTAGAAACTCTCCTGCTTGTACATTTGTGTAACTCTTACTTAATGCAGTATCAGATGACAACCTGATAGTGTAGCATTGTGTCTTTGAAGTGTGTCAGTGCTATTCATCATACTGAGTATGTTATTTGCATATGCACAGAGGGCCAGCTGACTATTAGGTGCCTAGTAATGTGTCATTCATCCAAAACTCTGTACCTATGAACTACCACATAGGCAGCAATCTACTTAACACCGAATGCATGATAAGAGACCTTGGGACCCAGGTGGACAGTAGTCTCTCCTTTGATAGTCACATCGCCACAGTAGTCAGGAAGTCCTTCTACGTGGCACACCTCATCATAAAAGGGTTCTCATCCAGGAAAAAAAAGGTCACTGTTCCCCTCTACTCGTCACTCATTAGACCCATTATAGAGTACAATGCCCCTTTTGGAATGTACCTCACAAGACATCTGCAGCAGCTGAAAAGGCCACAGAAGTACCTCACAAAGAGGATTACTGGCCTCAAACAAATGCCCTACACTGACCGCCTCAAAAACTCCAGCTTTACTCCATAGCATATCGCCTACTCCAAGGTGATCTTTGCCTAACATATAAAGCTATGTCAAACCCAGAGCTGTTGGACATGCTACACCTAAAGAAATCCCAATCCCTCCAAGCTACATGCTCTAGGGACCTAAACCTTGTCACCACAATAAACAGGACACACTGGAGGGATAGATTCCTGTCCCAGAGACTTCCTATACTCTGGAACAAGCTACCCATCTATGTCAAGCAAAGTTCTTCATTAGCACTCTTCAAGAAAAATCTTGATGAGTGGATGGGAAATAGGAAATACACCCCAGGGATCACAAAATAACTTTCTTGGGTGGCGTAAGCTATGGTACATTGCTGGCTAGGCTTACGTAGGCCCTTGGGGCGATAGCCTACTACCTACCTATGAACCTATGAACCTGTTGTGCAATTGTCTGAATAAGAAGATATCATTTCCTTTCGTTTTTCTGTAGACTGGCCTTATGCAGTCCAAACATGGTGGTTAACTCTCTGTTTCACTCTCATATGTCTTGCAAGGATCCATACAAAGAAATTATCCTAATGTTTTTTCTACACTTTGGGGAAAACTTATTTAAAGTATGCTTTTATTGTCTTTATAGAATTATGGCAATCCAGGAATCCAGGTAAATTAGGTATATTGTCTGCTTAGTCAATACCTAAACAAAATGCAAATCATTGCTACAAAAGATTTAAGTACTTATATCTCTTATTACTAAATACATTTCTCCCTAGATCTTCAGGAGCTGCATGAAAATGTATTCTCATATTCAGCAGTACTCTGTATAATGAAATTATGAGAACCGTATTTCTAGCTGATTACAGATAAATGATTTTTTGATTATGGGTGAGAATCAATAAACTATTATTATAAAAATCAGGCAACGTACATGAATACTTTAAATTGAACCTAGAATTATATGCTTAAGAATGACAGATTACATCTGCTCTATGTCCCTAATCCAGAATTTATTAAATTACAACAGGCAGTATAAGAGAAAAAAAATATGTGTGTGTGTGTGTGTGTGTATATATCAATATATCAATATATATATATATATATATATATATATATATATATATATATATATATATATATGTAAATAAATATATATCCATCCAGCCTGAACTCCTTTTCCTAATTTTGCAGGTCAGGGTATCACTTCCGCAATGACAATCATCTCGAGCCAAGGTTTATACCACCAGGTGTCTCGCTTATCTCTCTCTCTCTCTCTCTCTATATATATATATATATATATATATATATATATATATATATATATATATATATATATATATATATATATATATATATATATATACGGATCTATCTTACAACGTCGACAAGTCAAAACGCCGAAAACGAAATCACCGACACCACATCACCGACATTTCACAAACACGAAACCTCACATGCCCGACACACCATAATCCCGACAAGCAACAAACAAAACAAATCCCCGGTCCAAAAAGCACACACACAACACAAGCACACCAAAATCCTTACAAACCAACACTAAACCTCACATACACAACTACCTACAACCTTAACCCAAACCCTAACCCTAAGGTCCGCCACTATCTGACACTCACCTAACCCGCCTAACCCTAACTCACTTAACCGCCCCTAACCCACAAACTATCACAGTCGCACACTTACCTAGCCCGCCCTAACCCTAACTCACTTAACCCGCCCCTAACCCACAAACTATCACAGTCGCACACTTACCTAGCCCGCGCCCTAACCCTAACTCACTTAACCCGCCCCTAACCCACAAACTATCACAGTCGCACACTTACCTAGCCCGCGCCCCAACCCTAACTCACTTAACCCGCCCCTAACCCACAAACTATCACAGTCGCACACTTACCTTACTCGCACCCTACCGTCCGTCACTACCGCATACATCCACAGCCTTTTCCCATGTCGATGTTCTCAGCGTCGGGGTTTTGATCCGTCGGTCTTCTCCGTTTTCGATCTTCTGGCGTCGGTGTTCTCGCTGTCGGCGTTCTGACTTGTCGACGTAGTCAGATAGAACCATATATACATATATATATATATATATATATATATATATATATATATATATATATATATATATATATATATATATATATATATATATATATATATATATATATATATATATATATATACATATATATATATATATATATATATATATATATATATACATATATATATATATATATATATATATATACTAACACTGATGTGGTGTCAGAGCTTATAAGCTAGATGTATATTTATGAAAATTACAATGTATATACAATAGAGTTGATAATACATATTTGGTAGAACAACACTGTTTTTTGCCTTACCACTTGCCTTTGTATAAGTCATGCCCTGTTTGTCAACATTTTTTGAATAAAGCCAAATTTCAAAGACAAAAAAAACATTCTTACATCTAAATAACTATGTGTATATCTTATTGTGTGCCTCTGGCTATAAATTCTTCAAATAAAGCTGAACATTCTGGCACTGAAATGCTTCAAAGAAAACAGAATAAACTACCTTGGTCTAGAATCTGAAGGTGAGCTTCATGCTTTCTGTCGACGCTGGCACATTGCAAGACTATTTTTAGCAGCTTGGGCAACTTGCCACAAGAAGTAAATTAACTCCACCGCAATATTTCAGGAAAATGGCTAGAAACCTCATTTCAGATGTATTATCAAGCAGATTTATTGAGATATTTAATTTTCCAGGTACATAAAGAAAAATATAAAGTGAGGCTCTTAAAATTATATGCAGTTTCTGATCTGAATCAGTGTATGTCCCATTAGTAATTGAATTTTCTGGCAGGCCTGTAGCTGTAATTTTTCTTTTAAATAGTGTTGTTGTTATTATGAAATTCTGCTTGTTTTGTGGTCAGACCTTACAAAGTAAATGTAAGTGATAAATTATTTTCAGATGGACCAGCACACTTAAAGTTTGTGGGTATAGAGGTACCTAACAACATGTCATGTCAGTTTTTATTGCTAACTACACATCAGCTGCAGAAAAAAAAAAATCATTTTCTGAATATATGTACATTTCAATATTTAACATTTAATTACAAAAAGTTTTAAACACCACACACTAGACAGTAAGTCTGCATGAGCAAATGTAATTTACCTTTTACCTGACCGAAGAAAGCTATAGAAATATTTGAAAATGATTATTAGAAAGGCAAGCTGATCTGATAAACCAAATGAGCTGGCATAAAAACTGTTTTAATATAAAAAAATGACAGAAGGTTTGACCCATTTTATAACAGTTTTTCCTGCTTCAACTTTGTTCATGAATCAAAATATAAACTATCACTGCTGGCCAACCACTCTTTTTTGTATTTCATCTTAATGTTGCTTCCTTTATTTATAAATATAAATAATTGCGTCTCTACTAAATTATAAACATGTTACTACAATACATAAACAGTGATCAGAAAAATATGATTGGCCCTTTGTCTGACATGCGAGTTATGCAGGGAGAAATCCTTTTGCATTTTGTTTTGGAAGGTCTATATTACGTGATCGAAGAATCAGTTCATCGAATGGCATTTTACAGCGAAAATGCCGTTCAGGGAACTGTTATAGTGATATCGCGATACAGTGAAGATCGGAATATTTTCACTTTCTTCACTGTAGTGTGATCTCAGAGTTGGTATATATAATTAGTGGGGTGTGGGGGCACAGCCCCCAAAATAATGAGTTTGAGGTCCAGCATTTTCCACCTTTAGGCTGTTTAATATTTAGACTATTCGGTGTTCTAATATAGACACATTTTGGAGGCTTACACATTCCACACTTCCAGTGCTTACTGTAATTACCTGTAAGGAAAACATTGCTCTGAGAAAAGAAAAAAATTCTATCACCAAAAACAAGATTGTTCCTTTTTCCTTCAATGTACAATTTCAAAAGAAAGCCACACTCCCAAATCACTGTGTTCAATATTCTTTGCTTTTGAGCACTTGTATTTCAGAAACATTATGCTTCTCAGTAAAAATACATGCCTCCTTTGTAGATTAACTGCTTTATTATAAAGTGC
Organism: Protopterus annectens; assembly: GCF_019279795.1. Taxonomy (NCBI): domain Eukaryota; kingdom Metazoa; phylum Chordata; order Ceratodontiformes; family Protopteridae; genus Protopterus; species Protopterus annectens. The sequence continues at coordinate 1,085,474,024 of NC_056747.1, read as the reverse complement.
CAGATTCAGTACAGTTCTATATCTATTACTTTGTATGCAAATGTAGAAATATTAGCACAGTCTGCTGTAAAAAACAAACTCAGCATCTTTGACTTTTATCCAAGTTGAAAAGCTGAGCCTAATCGCCACGGCTGTAGCAAACACAACTTTATTACAAAAAGTACTGGAAATAAGTAAGCGCTTTCATGATCACACTGACCGCTTCATCAGACTGCTGTTACCTTTTCATCTTATTTAAACACATACTCATCCAATAAGCAGCTCTATTTAATTAAAATACAATTAACCAATCAATAATATTACTAATTTCTTTTAGAACCTTCAGAATATTCACACTCTAGGTGACAAAACCTTATTGCATAAAAATCTAAAATAGCATAAATGTTTTGTTTAAAAATAGAAAAAAGAATATGATGCTTTCTCCTACTGCATTTAATGTCTATGTGCCGTTGCTTTGAGGAAGGGTTTTAATGAGACATCTTCATTGCTCCCTGGTTGTTTATCAGCATTCGGCCTCATAATCCACCGTTGCTCTGCTGCTTCAGTCCTATTTCTTATGTCCCCTCCTCTAACCCCTTCTTCAAGGATCTCTAGTACAAGGAATTTAAATGTGTGCTGTGCCAAGGCACTCCTTTCCTTCTTGTTACTTATATCCCTGGCATGCTCTAGTATGCGATCCTTTAACATTCTGTTAGTCTTCCCTATGTAAAAAACTTTGCAGAGACTAAAATATACTATATTTTTGGTTCTGCAGTTTGCATAACATTTTGCTTGGATCGCAAAAGGCAGTTGTGGATGTACAAAGGTGGTGCAGGAATGTATATTTTTGCAGGCTGTACATTTCCTGCATATATAAGTGTCTTGTCTCTGTGAAATGTTCTTCATACCAGTCCCTTGTGTTTTATGCCATTATTGACGTTTGAGTGATTTTTTTTTTGTTCTTAAAAGAAAAGCTGGGTGTGTCATCTATCACTCCCTCTAGCTCTTCCACTGCTTTCAGGATGTTCCAATTCCTTTTAAAGACTTCGCAGAAAATGTTAACACCACTAGCGAAATAAATAGGGGATCTAAGTTTATTGTTTTCAGTGCTATTTTCCTTTGTTCCTGGGTCTTCTTGTCATGAAAAGTATGTGTTCCCTTTCTTTCCTCTTTCTTTAAGTAGATCCACTACACACATGTCAAATTCATGCTTGGAATACCCCCTCTCTATAAACTCTTCCCAAGGGTTTGCAGAGCTGCTGTCAAGTGTGTGTCACTATTGTTTAATCTCATTGTTCTTAGAATCTGACCCCTCATAACATTTTTACCAATATGTTTTGGGTGCATACTGGTTTTATGAAGCAAAGAATTTCTCCTAGTTGGTTTCCTATATAAGCTGGTTTCCAGTCTGTTAATCTCAGACTTCTTGACAAGCACATCCAAAATTTCAATTTCTTCTGATGAAAACTTACAAAGTAAACTTCAGGAATGTAGTTGTTGTGTGTAAATATTCTAAGAACAAATCAAGCTCTTCCAAGGAGCCCCCCCCCCCACAGAAAAAACATTATCGTGAAAATGGGTATACCATAATAAGCGTTGGCTGTATTTATTGTTTCGTATAAACAATGTATACTCCCATTCAGCTAATGCCAGATTGGCGTAGCTATTGGCACATGCCATGCCCATAGCTATGCCTATCTTCTGAAGGTAGTAGTCATCCCTGAAAACAAATATATTATTTTCCAGGATCAATGAAGCTGTCTCATTAAAACCCTTCCTCAAAGCAAGGGCACTTAGACACTAAATGTAGTAGAAGAAAGCATCATATTCTTTTTTGTATTTTTAAACAAAACATTTATGTCATTTTAGATTTTTATGCAATAAGGCTTTTGTCACATAGAGTGTGAATATTCTGAAGGTTTTAAAATAAATTAGTAATGTTGTTGGTTGTTTAATTGTATTTTAATTAAATATAGCTGCTTATTGGATGAGTATGTGTTTAAATAAGATGAAAAAGTTAGTAACAGCAGTCTGATGAAGTGTTCAGTGTGATCGTGAAAGCACTTACGTATTTCCAGTACTTTTTGCAATAAAGTTGTGTTTGCTACAGCTGTGGTGGTTTGGCTCAACTTTTCTACTTGGATATTTTGTTCTATAGCTGTGAGCCATATCCTTTGTCTGGGGCTTCAGTTTTGTTTTTATCTGTACTTTGACTTTTAGCTGGATCTGATGCAGTAACATCATACTTGAAACAGCTGATGTGGTTAATCCTTGAGTCTGATCTAGACAAGTGTGTTATTCTTTTATTTGACCTACTGAGAATATTTGACATAATAATCACCTGCATGGCTTAAGCAGGGATGCAGTAAAAAGATAAATTATATTTCAAAACCATTAGTTATCTCAAGTGAATGGTCTTCAATTTAAATTTCTTCAGAGTAAGTAAGGAATGTGAAAACATTGAGTACGTATTGCAGGGGACTGGCAGGATAGATATTAGTGCTATATTATATGTTATATATTTTAATGTTCACTTAGGTTAACTTCCTTTGAAAATGTATATGATGTGGAGTTTTTCTCCCTGGGCCTCCACTGAAAAGTGATATTACCTAGATGGACTTTCCTAGTAATCAAAGGCAAACAAATTATTTTCAATATGACACTGAGATATGACTTTCACATTGTTATGTTTGCACCGTATAAACATTAATAATAGCTTAGAATTAAAATGGTACTATAGAGCCAGAGACACAGGCAAAATAACATTTATATCTTTCAAAAAAAACTTCATTTAAAGAGTTGGTAGTAAATGCATGCAATAGTCTTGCATAGGAAAATGTTACATCACATATAGTGAGGACATTCATAAATATAAAAGGGCAGTTAAGGAATAATTCAGTTGCTAGTTGACAAGGCTGTACAGTTTATACAGAAGTTTTAGAATGAACATGATAAAAGGAATAATAATCCTTATCTACCTTTGAAGTGCATTTTCCCTGTAGCTGTCAGCTTGATCCATTTTCAGCACATGCACTCATCTACTGGTTAATGCATTACTGCTGTTTCAGGTGCATAGTTAGCTTTCTTGGCTGCTGAGTTTTGTTATAGTACAAGTATGCTTAACCCCAGCAAAGTGAAAAACTGAGCAGAGAACACAATCTGCAGACACTGAATAACATGTCATGCATTGTTATTGCTAATGACGTCTTTAATACACGCATAAACCTGAAGAACATAGTTCAAGAGCCTCGTCTTCCTTCAAGTTCTGTGATCTAATCAATGTTCTATACCCAGATATACTCTTTCACAGACTACAGGGGAAAAGAAGTAATTTATACATAAAAACAAAAACTGGGATTTTTAAAGTAGGTCAGCATAAATTTCCATATCCTGATATATGCAGATGCCATGATAGCCCCTAAAATCCAATCGCATTTCTCAACAGACAGCAGTAAATTCATTAGTTGCTACTTTTTTGAATGTAACTTTCCCTACTTAACTCCCACAGATAAGCAGGGTCTGTCAATGTTAGAATTCAGCAGTAGTATTTGTAGCCCTTTGATGATACCCGTGTTCTACTGCACTCTTACCCTGGGTGGATAAGGTTTCATTTCACTGCAAGGGTGCAGGTTTTATATCACTTGAAAAAATTGCTGGTCAGATGGAAGCTGGTACAAATCTTAGTGACTGGTTTTGCGCAACCTTTATGCACAATGACAACAAGTGTGCCTACATATTTTTCCAAGTATATTCTATGCGGCACTACTTGTAGTCTAGCCCTCTTTCTAATAGGCTCAGTTGCACACCTGTTTGCCACCAGGAGTCAAGGCTTTACAGATCCTTAGCACTATGGCATACTCTGTGTTGTTCACAATCTGTGATTACTCTTCCAGAGATCCCTCATGTGTCCCTAGCTGGCCCAAAAACTGTTTTCAAGCCTATGCTGCCAGTACTTTAAGGCTGCATACAATGTCCATGACAGTGAGATACCTTTCCTTTTAAACACATCTTTGGAGATTGTGGTATTTATTGAGCATTTGGATTTATTATCATAACATTATATCAATATGGCTATCTATAATGTAGCTAAAGCCATTTGTAAAGCTAGTATAGTGTTTTCTTTTTTCAGATAATTTCTTACACATGGAGGGTACCTATAATCAGCTATATATCTTTTCACCTGTGCTAATTTACTGTGATGTGAGTTTGTAATTCAGTCAGTCCTGCGACTGTAAACATGCTGGTGTATAATAATTAACATTTGGGTCATTGTGTTGTGAGAGTTCCAGAGCAGGTGCATTAAGGTGCAGAATATAAATCAACAGGATGAAAAAATGAAAGGGATTTGCATTTTTGGATTTTATATCTAATGGCAGATTTTAAAGTGGAAATAATTCTTTAATTTACAGTTTACTGCTTAACTCTGTGGTCTAGTAATTCATCTCTATACCGTACTGGAAGATGTCGTTATGTTGTAGGCTTTGCCTTCTTCACGTCCCTATTACTGGAATTCTCTCCCATAAATGTGAAAGGATAAATGCTTTTTAGGTAATCTAAACAATAAATACATATATATTTATTTTTATTTATTAATTCTTAATTTCCTGAATGGGCTGGCAACAAAGAGGTTATCTTTAGCCTTGATGAGAGTCAACAGCATGAAACAAAAAGGATTAATTAGTTATAGAATGTAACATAAAAAAATGTATACAGTTCCTATACAAGGAAATAGCAGATGCAAAGTTACAAAGAGTGGCATGGATTCCAGTGGGTATGTGAACTATATGAGTATTGCAGAAAAGGATGATACCTCTGACCCATGAATGACTTCAGCTAATTGAAAAAGTCACTGAAGGAATACGTTGAATACAAACCAGTGAAGTTTGCAAGTCAATGAAAAGTGAGCATTGAATGACTTCCAACCACTCCAATGTGGAAAATAAGTACAGTGGGACAACACATACAATAGTGTACAGCTGTCTAGAACTATGCTGTAGGCAAAGTAAGGACAGCAAAACAAAAACACTGTAGTACAGTAGATTCCTCTCTACAGGTGAAAGTCAGCATCAACATTCTCTCCTCTCTCTCTATATACAATGAAATGGATGCCTCTGTTGTCCAAATATCAGCAGATATTATAGTACCTAATTAGGGAGACCATATCAAGGTTTCCTATTTTCCCCAAATAGGTCTCCATGAACAACATCCCTGTGATGCACTCACCATGTCATTGTTGTCTGAAATAATCATAATCTTAAGAAGTGGTAATGTACAGCAGATGGCAAACAAATGAACTCTCAAATACAGAATTTATTTACTTATTTATTGACATTTGATTACCTGGAAAGTCCAACTGTGTAGAAGTCCATTTTCAGCAGAGGACTGGGGTTGGATAGCTCCAAATTATTACAAAACATTTTAAAAACAATAATTTTACAATCTTTAAAAATAAAACCATAGCATCTGCAGTTAAAATAATTATCACATATTAGTGACAATATAAAACATTGGCTAAAAGTTGATACAAGTTATATGACAATCATTTAATATTTAGACAGATTTTAGACAGTTTTTAGAGAAATTAAAGGTAAGTTAGTCTAATACAAACAGGAGCTGCAATATGAAGTCAGAGAAAAACAGACATTTGGTATGTTTAGAGAGAAAGTCAGTGAAGAGAGTTTGATAGAAGTAAGGAAGTAAGTGAGGAAGGGGGAGTAAGGAGGTATAAGGAAAGAATAACATACGTATTCACATTTAGAGATAATAGTTTATCTTGACTTTGAGCAGGAATAGAGCCAGGTTTTAGCTAGGAAGTCTTTCAGAGTGGTTTTGAATGATGGGAGGAAGGGAATTGACCTGATAAATACAGGTAATGAGTTCCAGACCTTAGCAACCCGGTACAAGTACAGAAAATGCCCAGTAGATTTGATAGGTTTGTAGACCATCAGGAGTGTTTGGTCAATGGATTGCAATGACCAACTGGGAATATAGTTTGTTAGAATGCTTTTTAGTGCTCGACTGACAGATGGATGGATGCTAGATACTTTTATAGGTGATAAGAAGTTGTGTGCATGTTAGTTGATTTGGCAATTCTAATCAAGTTAGGCTTTTTAGTGCTGTATAGTGGTGGGTTCTAAAAGGGGTAATTGCTGCAAATTTAGTAACTTTGTTATAGCATTGTTTAAGTTTAAATTTTTGTAAAGCCTGGAGGTTAGTAAGGATGGGAGCACCATAAAAAGTGTGGGGAGAAGATAAGTAGTGGCATGTGTAGTTTTAGTTGTATTGGTGAGAAAGTTTTTGGCTCTGTAAAGCATCCCTAGTTTTTGATGATTTTTTTTGTATGCAATTTTTTATATGCAGGTTGAATGTAAACTTATCATCTGCTATCACCCCTAATAATTTGCTAGGAGAAGTGACTTCAATGGTTGTATTATCAAGAGTGAGGACTTCAATTTCTTTTTTTTTTTCATGAGAGAGGGATTTGGGGGATAAATAGTAATACTTTGATCTTTTTGGGTTGAGCATGGCTTGTGAGTAATGAAGCCATGTTTCAGTAGCAGTCAAAGCTTCCTGAGTAATTTTTTGGTGCACCATGTTGTCAGATGTGCAAATGAGAGTGGAAATATCTGAGAATTCTATTAGGGTTGCCTGTTGTGTGGATGTATACAGGGTGTTGGTGAAAATGTTACAGTGGAGGGGGCCAATGATAGAGCCTTGTGCTACACTAATGGTGATTGGGAGATAAGGAGAGAGAGTGTAGAGTGCCATTTTACTGACTGGTATCTATTGGACAGGTAGCTTTTGAACTACAGAAGGGCAGGCTGAGAGAGACCTTGTGAGGATATTTGAAGTAGAAGTTTGCTGTGACAAACTGTATTGAAGGCTTTAGACAAGCCTAGAAATAAGGAAGAGACTAGTTTGCCATTATCTCTGGCTTTATTGACAGTATCTATATATGTTAGAAGGGCAGTACTAGTACTATGGGAAGGATGGAAGCCATGTTGTGTTGGGTATAGGAGTTCTTCCTGCAGGAGGCAGTCTAGAAATTGTTTTTGAATACGTTTTTCAAGTATTTTGGTGGGGAAGATAACATTGCTAGGTCTAAAGTTATTAATGTCTGTTGAATTTCCTCCTTTGTGCAGAGGGATAATGCATGACTTTTTCCAGAGAGAGGGAATGTGAGATTCCTGGACTGACCTATTGTTAAGGATTGAGACAGGATAAGCAATGCTATTTGGCTACTATTTTTAGGTGCTTGCTTGGACGGTCATCAGCTGAAGAAGAGCATGGCTTAAGTTTAAAAGTAGTTTTATATAGGATGTGAGAACAGGTTTGAAGGTGAGATTGGATGTGGTGATATATGGTTGTTGGGCAGGGTTGGAATTAGATGTTGAATCCTTAGTTAGAGATGCTATACTGTCCATAAAATAAAAAAGATTTCAAGCCTGTATAATCATTCCCTGCTGGGTGAGGAAAAATAAACCTATATTTTTTTTGTCTGTGACTTGCTGATAGAGCTCCTTTCTGTGTTACCTGTTCCATTTTTTCTGTTTTAAGAAATCTGCTTGGCCTGGTGATTTAGTTCTGTGCTAGAGATATACACTTTGCACGTCACATGTTTTTCATTGGTTAAATTATTTCTTGACTGCACTTTTTAAACTGTATTTTAACTAAATGCTGTATTATTTCTGCTTTTTACTGTTTATGACTGCATCATTTTCTGCACTTGATTTCAACTGTACTTTTAGCCTAGATAGTATAGCCTAGATTAAGATGTGCTGAATCTAGTTTGTTATTGATACACTTGAGCACTAAACCAGCCAACTTACATTAAGAAGGGCTCTTCTGCCCCCTTATGGTAGAAGAGTGCAGATCCAGCCTCGTCTGAGCTGGGGATTGCTGGAGGAAGATTCATTGTGTGCTTTCCTATTGATAGATTAGTTTAAAACTGTTTATTTTCACCTGCATTTAAGCCTCACATTTGAGAGTTGCTATACACTGTGCAGTGGGGGTTACCAGTGCCCTGTATAGATGCAAATTCCTTGAAACACAATTTTTCCCTAGACATCTGTCAGTAGAACTTTCCCAAGCTTCCCTGTTGCACTACTGGCAACTCAGCTGTTCACTGAGCAGCATTGTCACACTTATCATCCCTAGCCTTCAATAGAACAAGCCCTTATGTTAGTCCTAGCACAAAAAACTAGTCTAACTAGCCCACTCCCTTCCCTAATAGCACATATGATAAAAAAACCTGCTATAATGAACGGGCAGTTTCCCATAATTTCTCCGGCCAGTCTGATTGACATGGGTACCCTGAGGCAATGTAGTAATTGCTTCAAGCATGCTGACAACCACTTACTCCTAAAACAAATACCCTATGTGAAAGATATAATTACACTATGAAATTGGGACTCAATTCTCTTACGTAATAACAAACTGGACATCAAACAGGTTGTCGGCACATACACACCACCTCTCATACAAAATAAGGTCACAGCACATAAACTCACATTTATTTATTTATTTATTTATTTGACATTTGTTTACTGGGGTGGTCTGACTGGGTCTACAGAATTTGTTTTCAGCAGAGGCCCAGAGAGAAAAGTTCCACATACAGTACAATACAGATACAGTATAATCCAATACAATAAAGATTACATTAGAAATACTGTACAAAAAATAAGTTGAAAGAACTAACTGCTACAAGATGTTGTAATATCTTACTGCACATCTAAACAGTTCTATACAGTTAAAATATTACAGACTATAATAGTCACGCTCATCAGACATGATGAAGAAATAGCAGCCAGAAAGTTAGTGATGTAGACATATAGTGAGAGAGAGTTAAGAAGAATAGAAGCAATAAAGCCTGAGCAGTAGCTTAAGGATATGGTATAGAAGCAGAGTAGGAGTTAGAAGAACTTTACGATCTTGCAGTCTGTCAGGAATTGAAATATGAGCGAAAGAGGAAGACCTGAGCATTAGGCAGGCTTTATGCAGGATCAGAGCCATGTACTTTTGAGATGATTTTTTAAAGAAGCTTAGAAATGGGTTAGGCCAGGAATAAACCTGATAGCTAGAGGTAGTGAATTCCAATGTATAGAGAGTATGAATACAGAGAGTGACCAGGTTTTCTTGTGCGTTTGAGATAGCTAAGAGATTTTTGTCTTCTGATCGTAGGGATCGATTTGGTGTGTAAGGTGCAACTAGATTGGCTAGTGCAGGGCAGGCAGTAGGCTTGAAATAAGGTTGTGCAAGGTGGATAGCTGAATAAAGGTTGGTTGGGTAGTTCAAGCCAGTTTAAATCTAGGAGTGGTTTACAGTAGAGTGTGTGATATTTAGAGTTTGTAGCAAACTTTGCTACTTTGTTGTAGCACTTTCCATCTTGCTTAGGGTAGAATTTTGTAAGTTAGTTAAGACAGGGGCACCATACAGAAGAGAGGGAAGTAAAAATGTTTTGGCAAGGGTAGTTTTGGTTGCTGCAGTAAATAAATGTTTGTTTCTGTATAAAAGTCCCAGTTTTAGATGTGTTTTCTTTATATTTTGCTGTATATGGGGGACAAATGAAAGTTTATTGTCAATGATAACACCTAGAAGTTTGGTTCCCTGCACTATTTGTATGGCACTGTTGTCAGATGCAAGGATGTTGAAATGATCTGTGACAAGGGAAGTGGTTTGGGGATGAAAGAGTACTAGTTTTGTCTTAGTTGGATTAAGAAAGAGTTGGGCATTTCTTAGCCAGGATTCAACTGCTGTAAAGGACTGTTGAGTTTTTGAGAGTAGTTCTGGTAGTGATTGAACAGTGCAGATTATGGTGGAATCATCAACATATTGAATGAGGGTCCCAGGGTGAAAGGCAGTGTGAAGGTTGTTTGTGAAAATGTTGAAGAGTAGGGGTACTAGGATGGAGCCTTGGGGGACTCCAGTAGGGTTGTGGAGAAAGGGTGAGAGTTTGTTGGACCATTTCACTGCTTGTTTATGATCCTTGAGGTAGCTCTGAAACCATTTTATGGTGTTATGTGAGAAGCCTAAGTTAGACAGTATGTTCAAAAGTAATGGGTGAGACACTGTGTCAAAGGCCTTTGAGAGATCAAAGAATACTGAGGCTGTATAGCATCCTGCATATTTGGCCTTGTTCACTGTGTTTGTAAAAGGTAATATGGCTGTAGCTGTGCTGTGGCTAGGTCAGAAGCCATGTTGGGTTTGGTTAAATATTGTTTTGCAATAGATATTGCATTACCTGCTGATGGATACCTCTCTCAAGAATTTTGTATATGGGTGACAAGATGGATACAGAACAGAAATTGGATGGATCAAAAGAGTTGCCTCCTTTGTGGATGTGGGTGATGTGAGATTGTTTCCATATGGTAGGTACTTCTGATTTGGATAAAGACCTATTTATAAGGATGCTAATTGACTAAGCAACTAAGTTAGCAGCCAGTTTGAGGTAGTATGGGGGGGGGGGGAGATTATCAGCTGAAGTATTGCAGGGTTTTAGTTTTTGTAGCAGTTTCTTAATGGTGTGAGTGGGTATGGGCTGAAATGAGAATGAGGTTTTTATGACATTTTGCTGAGTATGGGGGTTAGTAATGACAAGGTTAGAATTAGTTGATGGCCTGGGGTCAGTGTCTGAATAGATTGAAGGGTGGGTGGGAGTCCAGCATAGGGGTGTTAGTAAGTCTGAAATTGATTTTATGAAGTCCTTGTTAAAGTTTTCAGTTATTTGTGATGGTGGGGTATCAAGTGATAGGTTGTGCTCTCCATTTCTTACAGGGTTAAGTAGAGAAGATATGGAGTGCCAAATTTACAGGGGTTGATTTTGTAATGAAGTGTTTTGAAATTCAAATGATTTTGTTCAGTTTTGTTTTGTTTCCAGGTTGACCAGGCTAGGTCTCTTTGCTTCTTCAGGGGTTTCCATTCCTTAGAGAGCCAAATGTGTTGAGTTCTTTTTGATTTTTTTCATACGAATGGGAGCTAGTGTATTAAGTATGTGAAGGAAGGTGTTATGAAAGTATAGTACATCATCATTAAGGGGTAGTTGTTTAAGGGGTGTCCAGTTTATTTCCTGTAGGAGATTGTTGAATTTATGCTGAAAAAAATTCGACAACCTGCATCTGCGATGGCATAATAGGGAACAAGGGTGTGATGCTGAGTATAGTTGGATAAAAAAGTGCTATCCCCCCCCCCTTTTTTTTAGATCTATCTCTTCTGATTATTGCAAAGTTTGACGGTATTATTTCTTAGTCTTTTACATTGGGATGTAGCCATGTTTCAGTAAGGACTAGTATGTCAGGTTTATTTTGATCAATGCAGGCATGCAGCGGGGCTATTTTATTACATATACTTCTAAGTTTAACTGTAAGTATGTTTAAGTCTTTGAGGTTACTCTTGTGGTTAGGATTAGAGGGTGGGCCAGGGTTAGGATGTATGTCTCCACATTTGAGTAGATAGGTAATGAGGAATGCGTACCATGGGAAGTGTTTTTTATTCCTACGTGAGAGTACTGGTGTCAAGTGCAGTTTCATAGGAGGTGAGGAGGCCAGTTTGTGGCTTGAAGAGAATGGGAGGGTATAGGAGAAAAGCTGGGAGGAGATATGTGAGAAGCTGTGTTGTTTATTGGGGAGAGAGTTAGAGGAAGTTGTTGATGTGTATTGGTGTGTGGGGGTATGCAAAGATATAGCTGTAGTGAGGTTGAGAATTAAGAGTAAAGAGGCTAGGCAAATTAGGAGGAGCATGTCAACTGTGATAGTGGGTTTAAAAATAGTAAAACTGGAATTTGTGTGTTTGAATGTAGTACAGGTGTAAATAAAGATTGTTATCATGTAATATGTGTGCAGCTGAAGGTAAGGTTGGAATGTTTTGACTTCAAAGTGGGCTTTGATAATGTGGTTAGGTGTTTTGCCTTGCAGTTTGTGATAAGGATGGGTGGGGTTGATGTGATTGGTCAGTGGTAAAATTATGGTGCAATGCTAGTTTGTGTGTATAGAGAAGAGAAGGTGGTAAGCCTGGAGTTAATTTACACTAGTTTGAGGTGGTGATTGTATTGTGATGGCAGAGTAGAGTAAGATGCAAAAAAGTATACACAGAGGTGCTCACTAGAAGCCTACCAACAGAGCAGAGACCTCCCAAACATAAACCAATTGCACACACTGATATGCAAATAGTAACCAGTAACCACTGCACATAATAACACATACACCAGTGTCTCAGCAAATAAGCCCCTAAGGCAAAACACCACAAAACCGAATGTCCTAGTCACAGGCAGCTCCACAGTGAGAGGTGCAGATGTCCTCCTCACCAGGCTGGGCAAAGAGAATGTCACTGTCAGTTGCCTGTCAGGTGCCAGGATCAAATCATGCATGCACTCAAGTCACTCAATGACAAGTACCATTATGACTCTGTCATAGTCTATGTTGGATGAATGACTTAAAATGTACCGCGCTGGACTATATGAAGAGAGACATGACTGAACTCTCAAATTATGTGTCCCAGGTAGGTATGACTCTAGCCCTAAGCAGTATTCTACTTTCGCCCAGCATGATGCCACAATATAAACAAAAAAATTATACAATTGGCTTAGTGTCTGGTGTCAGTCCAGGGGCATCCAGTATTTGTAAGCCTGGGAAGACATGGTCAACAGACCACTCTGCTTTGCCAGAGATGGCCTGCACCTGTTTTCTCGAGGGTTTTGGATACTGGCCAAGGCATTAGCCACCCAACTGCACTCCCCATAGTGCCTTTTTTAGACAATGTCAAAACAACATTTCTGACATAACAAAATCCACTTGTGATAAACTAAAGGTTTTGCTGCTTAATGCTAAGAGTCTGAACAGGAAGCTGCACTCCCTGGAAGCACTCCTCACCTTGGAAGATGCTGACATCTGTACGGTCACTGAGACATAGTTCAAGGCTCCAGACAGCACCTGCTTGTGCAAGGCTACAATTCCTTCCATACATTCAGACCTAAAAATGAGCATGAAAGAACCAAAGATGGAGGTGGTATCCATCTTCATTAAGGCCAAGTACACCTCAAAACTGGTCAGACAGTATGACTCTCTCTCAAACTACTCCATGTCGAATTAACTATAGGAAAGGACCATACCATATCATTGCTAGCTATAGGTCTCCCACCATGAAACAAAAAGGACACTACCTACCTGGACTTACTGGAGTCACTCTCCATACAGCCCAGTACTTTAGTCATGGGAGACTTCAACTATCCCTCCATCAACTGGGAAGTACACAAGCACTTTGTCAACACAAATCCTCTGGAACAGTTAGTCTGCACCCCCACAAGGGGGCCCAAATGTGCTAGACATAGTACTCACTAACATGGGGGGGGGGGTCACTGCACTCCAACACGTGTGATGCCCTCTCTGGTAATGTTGACCATAAATTAGTCTCGTTCGAAGTAACTATTGGATCTGATATCTCACCATGAGCAAAAAAACTAAAAAAACTTTTCCAAAGTAAACTACAGCCTACTAAGTGATGGTATAAAATGTTTTATAACCCCTGCAATCACAGATAACAATGACTCCTATGCAGATGTGTATGCAAATGCCCTGTATAAACCCTTAAACTGTATAGATCAGCTGTACCTGACCAGATCAAAAACAGGTCCTCCTGAAAAAAACAAGCCTCCCTGGTGAACCTCAAATATAAACAGGCTATATAACAACAGGAAGAAACTGATGCCTAAGAATAAGAGGGAACTGATTCCGCAGCTTGAACAAGCAAATCAGAAATCTTGTAAAGTCCTCTAAAGTGAAATATGAAACTAAAATAGCATCCCTAATCAAGGATATTCATAAGGCATTCTTTGACTATGTCTGAAATCTAAAAGGGAATGTCCAGCTATGTGCAGAACTGGTAGTAGATGCCACCACTCATACTATACTGGAGGAAATTGCCAACCTGCTAGCTGACAGATTTGGCGCAAACTTCACCCACCTGTCCACACAAGTCATACCCCAAAGCATACCTGACACCAGTCCTCTGCCTAGTATCTCAAGAGATCAGGTCATATCTGTGTTCTCCAAGACCAACATCACTACCTCGGTGGGACCAGATAACATCCCAGGTTGCTTACTAAGCAATCTAAAACAGGACCTAGTGGACCCAGTTGGTGTTCTCTTTAACCATAGCCTGAGAACTGGCTTTTTTCCAGCAGAGTGGAGGACAGTAACAGTAATCCCCTTACACAAAGGGGGGTGATCAACTGACCCTAGGAACTATAAACCCATAAGTCTAATCAGCCTTGTCTGCAAGTCCATGGAAAGAATCATCATGGACTTGTCAACAAGGACATAGGTGACCTTCAAACTCTAGGCCCAACCCAATTTGGCTTTAGGTGTCGAGCATGTTTATTAAACCTAGTAGATTTCTTTGAGAAATTCACCAAAGCCCTAGATGAAGGTAAGACAGCGCATACCTCCTATCTTGTCCTAACCAAGGCTTTTGATATCACCCCCCACTTAGGTATCATTGAGAAACTCTCGCAGCTGAGGATCGACCCTTAAATCATTATATGGGTAGCCACTTGGCTCACTGGCAAAACACATACTATCAAAGCAGGTGACTCCACCTCTACTAGAATATCTGTTATCAGTTGCATTCCAAAAGGATCTGTGCTGGGCCTTTTATTGTTTGGCATCTATTTCTCGGAAGTCCAGGCTAAAGTAGATGGCCTTTGGCTTAGCAAGCTCCCTGATGATTGCAAATTGGGTGCCATCATTAAGTCCCCAACAATGTTAACATATTACAGGAGAAGCTAACACTGACAAATGATTGATGCCAAAGCCATGGTCTAAAACTATATGCAAACAAGTGCATTATTATCCCCATTGGCAAAGCAGAATCCCTTGCTGATTACAGTATTGACAGTACCTCCTTACATTCAAACCCGGTGGTGCGAGATCTGGGAACACAGGTTGATAGCAATTTGAAATTTGACAAGCATGTTTTCACTGTGGTAAGGAAAACCTTCTACATTGTGCATCTCATAAGTAAGGACATCACATCCAGGTTTAAGGATGTTATAACTGCACTGTACTCGACCCTCATCAGACCATTAATAGACTACAAGGCTCTCTTTTGCATGTATTTCACCAGATATCTGCAGCAGCAAGCGTGACCACAGAGGTTTCTCACCAAGAAAATACAGGGCCACCAAACCATGACCTATATGGATAGATTGAAAGCCCAGTCACTTTACTCTGTATCTTATAGTCTGCTGAGATGCAACTTGTACCTGGCCTACAGGGCAGTCTCTGACCCTGACTTGATGGAAATGCTGCACATCCGCAAGTCAAGTGACACAAGAGTCACTTGCACTAGGGATTTTAACCTAGCCAGTGACATAAACAGAATATGCTGGAGAGACAGACATATCTCACATAGATTGTCACTCTTATGGAATAAACTTCCAGATCACATGAAGCAGAGCTCCTCACTTACCATATTCAAGTGCAGCCTAGACAAATGTATGGGAGACCGCAAATTCACCCCAAGGGTGTCACCCATGTCTCTCATGGACAGGGGTTGTCGCTGTTGATCATAGACTCATTCTGTGAATTATGTCCATCTAACAAGGGAAAACTGGGGCAACTTGAGAGTAACGTGGCTAGGTTTGGAATGGTTATGGGACCACAGAGCCTAGTAACCTCCTATGAACCCAAAAGAGCTGAACTGTATTGCAGATTTGAGTGGTGTGTTATCTGGAGAGGGGTTTGGGGTGAATTTTTAGCTAGGATGTAAGATTTCTTTAATGGATGTCCAAAACTTTTTTAATGTTGTGTTTAGTATTATTCTGAAAGCTATTATAATATATATCTTTTTGTCTTTATTTATTTGCATTTTAGTATGATTGTGAAGCATTCTAATGTTTTCAAGATATTGAGATGTTTTATATTTTTGCCATTCTTTCAATGCTTCTTCTTGATTCTGCATTAACATTTTAATCTTTTTGGATATCCAATTGTTTTAGTCTCTTCATTCTAGGAGGTGCAAGGCTGTTTAGGATATTTAGAAAAGTTGTATTGAATTCATTTTACAACATCGTTTAAAGGGAGGATTTTTAGGAAGCTCTAGTTAATAGATGATAGTGTAGTAATGAACATTTCTGAGTTAAAATTGAAAAGGTTGTGTGTTGTTTTATAAATATGTTGTTTAACTGGACGTGTGAGATGTCTGGTCATAAAGATTGGAAGATGATCACTGAGAGAGTTTGACATTGTACCTGTGGGGGGTGTATTTACTGCAGTCTAATACTAGGATCCAGGCTAACATGAAATTTGATGTCTTGCTATAATGTGTGGGGCTATTAATTAGTTGTGTGAAACCATATAAGTTCATGCTAGATGTAGGAGACTTCGAGTTTATGTCCGACCAATTGACATTCACATCACCTAGTAGTATTTTTCTTGTGGAAATGTTATAGATATCCAATGTAGGTTATCTTCCAGTATAGCTGTATTGTCGCCAAGAGGGACGTAAAGGGCAGGGGTGCATATTTGTTTATAACTGTTTATTTTGAGGAAAGTAATAAGAAGCTCTGCTGAACTGAATTTTGGTGTTGGTTTGCTATAAGGGGAAATGTGGCAGGTGTTGGGAAATATTTAAGCAATTCCAACACCATTACTCTTTATATGGTCATTATGGATGATACTAGAGCCAGGAAGTATAACTTTGGAGTCATTTATTCTGGGTTTAAGCCAAGTTTCAGTTACAGAGAGAACACCAGGTGTATGTTGTGTAATCCAGGCATGTAGTTCAATTTCTTATGCTTCTAACATTTATTGCAGCAAAACTTAGATCACCAGGGGTGAGTATTGGCTGCTGTTAAGTTAGAGCAGAGTGTGGGAGAGAATTATTTTTGTGTTCATTATGATAGTTTGGGCCAAGATTAGGGTGTGTATACAGAATAAAAAATAGTAGCCTTCAGTATCTGCTTTACAATGATTTACCACCAAGAACAAGATACACAGATCATACACCTAGAAAAAGATATAAAGATCACACAGTATACCAGAAGAATGTAGTGCCCCTGAAATCACAGACACTCAGGTTGAAACAGCCCTTTCCAAAGCCAAAAACACAGCATCAATGGGACTGGATGGTGTCCCAGGCTGCGTCCTACACGAGTTCAAAGATGAACTAATCCCTCACCTATACACACTGTTTAATCTCAGCCTCTCCACAGGCTATATGCCACAGAGTTGCGCACAGCAATGGTTATTCTGGTCCACAAAGGTGAAGCCACAATGGACCCCAGGAACTATTGCCCTATAAGCCTGACTAGCTTGGTCTGCAAAGCTATGGAGTGCATCATCATGGATCTCATTAACAGAGACATTGTAAACCTCCAAACACTGGACCCAACCCAGTTCAGCTTTGTTAAGGGCAGATCATGCCTCCTAAACCTGGTGGACTTTTTTGAGACAGTTACCAAAGCTATAGACAAGGGAAATGTGGTCCACATAGCCTACCTAGACCTCACAAAGGCCTTCAGCACTATTCCCCACTCAGGTATTATGGACAAGCTCACCAGCCTGAACATAAACCCCTACATCACAAGATGGGTTGCCAACTGGCTCACGGACAGAACCCACATGGTAAGAGTTGCAGGAGCTAGGTCTGACTCTAAACCTGTTACAAGTGGCATTCCCCAGGGCTCAGTCCTAGGACCCTTCCTGTTCGGCATATACTACTTAGAGGTACAGGCAAGCACAGGAGGACTATGGCTCACCAAGTTTGCAGACAACTGCAAATTAGGGGCCATAATTGACTTTCTGGCTGACACAGACATCCTCCAAAATGGTCTCACTGAGAGAGATACCTAGTGTCAAAACATGGTCTCAAGCTAAATGCCAAAAAGTGCATAGTCATCCCCTTTGGAAAAAACAAAGTACCCACAAACTACCACATAGGTGGTAGCCCCCTAAATATGGAAGACATAATAAGGGATCTGGAGACCCAAATAGATAGTAACCTCTCCTTTGATAATCACATTGCCAAAGTGGTTAGAAAATCCTTCTATGTGGCCCACCTAATCACAAAAGGGTTTGCATCCAGATCGAAAGAGGTCATTGGGCCCCTCTACGCATCACTCATCAGACCCATCATAGAGTACAATGCCCGATTTAGGATGTACCTTACAAAACACCTGCAACAACTGGAAAGACCACAGAAGTTCCTCACCAAGAGGATCACTGGCCTCAAACAGATGCCCTATGCAGCTCGACTGAAGAAACTCTAGCTGTACTCGGTTGTATACCGCCTACTTAGAGGTGATCTCTGCCTGACATACAAGGCCATGTCCAACCCAGAATTGATGGACATGCTCCACCTAAAGAAAACCATATCCCCTCGAGCCACATGCTCCAGGGATCTAAACCTCACCACAACAATAAATAAGATGTACTGGAGGGAAAGATCCCTGTCCCAGAGACTTCCCATGCTCTGGAACAAGATTCCAATCTACATTAGGCAGAGCTCCTCGCTAATCCTCTTTAAGAGAAACCTTGATGAGTGGATGGGAAACAGAAAGTTTACCCCGGGGATCACTTCAATGGCTCTGCTGGACAAAGGCACAGGGAACTAATCTAAGGGGGCAGTGAAAGCCAACACATTCCGGCTAGGCTAATAAATGCCTTCGGGCAGATAGCCTGGTACCTACCTATGAACCTATATACCTATGAACAATGCATGTCACATGGATGTGCCCCCACACCATATGTAGAGTCGCTGAGAATAACTGCTCAAGATTCCATAATATACCTAACAAGTGAATAGGATGCTACACTGTACGTTAACATGTTTCAAATGATGTTAATATGATTCCATAACTTTTATTCTTTTAAGAAACTTTTTATTAATTTAACATATTTAGATTCCATAACTATCTAAGGATAAAACTTATTTGCACTGAAAACACAAAGTGCTGCACAAATAGATGTACACCTAATGGGAATTCCATTCAGTAGCAAAGCATACAAAAACAGCATGATAAAGAGATATTCAACTGATTTATTTATTCTGCCCAGTCTGTACTAGGTCATACTTCTCAACTTCCTAGCACAAGAAATCTGGGCAAAGCCATAAATAATGGGGGGGGGGGGGTGAGGGCCCAAAATAGGGACAGATTTTAAATATTGCTCTTTTAAACTTTGAAAGTTGTTGGAATAACATGATTTGTATTAGCATGTAGTTTCTTTTTTTTAAAACAATTTTTATTAAACTCATTGTCAGAATATACAAATATTTCCATAAAGATACACAACCTATTTTTAAAAATGAATAAAAAAATTCTTCTTGCATGCAAAACAAAAACAACAAAACTATGTACAAAGATGT
Source organism: Protopterus annectens (assembly GCF_019279795.1). Taxonomy (NCBI): domain Eukaryota; kingdom Metazoa; phylum Chordata; order Ceratodontiformes; family Protopteridae; genus Protopterus; species Protopterus annectens. Next base: position 1,085,454,689 of record NC_056747.1, on the reverse strand, counting down.
TCATCATGTAAAAACATATTGATGTTACAGTAGGATTAATACAAATCATCTGTTTACAGAATTTAATAAATTATGTTTCCAACAGATCATATATGATGTTCCATGAATTATATAAAGTAGCATTCCTAGAGGATCTAGCTTTAATAGTCAACATTTCTAAATTATATGTTTCAAGGAGGAGGTTTTTAAATTCCTGAAATGTGGGTGATGTATTAGATTTCCAGTTTTCTGTGATTGTTTTCATGGCAAAAGAAAATATAGACCAAACCAAAGGGTATTTATTTTCCATTATACAATCTGGAACTGGCGTATTAAATAATACAAGCAATTTAGAGAAAGTAAAATTATCAGTAAAGATTGTTTGCAAGAAATTAATAGCATCACAGAATTTTCTTAAATATAAGCAATTGTAGAAGATATGAGACCACTCTGCATTTATTTCATTGTTACATCTCCAACATGTTACATTCTCCTTACTAATCTTACTTATATTATATGGGGTGAGAAATGATCTATGTAAAAATCTCCAAGTGAATAATCTCCACTTTAGTGATTATGTGGTCATACTTGCTGATTGTAGTATATTCAATTTGTCTTTCTCAGAGGGAAGATTATTATTAATTGAAGAAAAATATTTCCAGTAGTTATCGGAATGCATTTCTAAATCACATTTAATTGTCCTATAAATGCAGGACAGCTTATTTTTAACAAGAGACTTATGCTGAAGTGATAAAGTCATACAATGTATTAGTTTAGAGACTGATTTTCTTGTTGCAGGAGACATTGGATCCAGTTTATTCAATACATATTGCCTAGCTTCTTGTAGATGCAGCCATGAAAAGGTATCAAATTTATACTCTTCCATAAGTGATCTATTAGATTTTAATTCATTATTTATCATTATTTGATGCCAAAATATTAAATGTTTTTGTTGAAAAGAAGACATTTTTTGTATAATCTGAAGAAAAAAATGGCTCCATGTGTGTAAGCAATGGAAAAAAGTAGAAAAAGCCAATTCTTGTATATGTTATATTTAAAAATCTATTTTTGTAAGATTTAAGACTATATATTTGGATTTAAAATTATGCGGTGGTGGTGCTGCGGTAGCGTTGTCACCTTACAGTAAGACGCTGTCTGGTTCGATTCTCAGCTAGAGCGTCTTCTGCGTGGAGACATGCGTGAATGGGCGTACCTTCGTTGAAGGATCAGGCCTGGCACGCTGGTATGTAAAAATCAACTGCCAATCATTAGCAGACGGGAGTTCTGCTGTGGTGACCCCTAACCGGGAAAAGCTGAAAGACACAAATTTGGATTTAAAACGAAGGGAAGAAAAATCAAAAAATAATCTTTTAACCTCCAAATAAAAGAATTACTGATTAGATTTATCTTATAGGAGCTGTTTATACCTTTTAAATCTTGTGATAATATGCCTAGGATCTCTTTCCACTTATCAGTGTATTCCATATTAATGAGATGAGAGATTGTGTTAAACATTGATGAAATTGAATAGATTTCTATATTTGGGAAAGCTATACCACCATTACCCCAATTATTCATATGATATGTAAGTGCAATCCAAGGTTTATTTAGATACCATAAAAATGTTTGAATCATTGAATTAAATCTTTTGATTATTTGGTAAGGAGGCGGTATAGATATAGATTGAATTATATATAACATTTTTGGGAGAAGAATAATTTTTATGATTAAAAGTTTATTATCCATAGAAAAGGGAATTTTGTTCCATTTGATTATTAAATGTTCTATAAGTAGTAAACTTTTATTGTAGTTTATTTGGATAGTATCTTTAATATTGTTAGTAATATCTATTCCTAGCTATACTATTTGTTGAGATTGAGCTATATACTTTTTATATTCTTCAAGTATGTTGCATTTCTTGATCCTGTTAAAAGAATTTGTGTTTTATTATTATTAAAGGTAAGACCGGAATTTTGTTGGAAATGTTCCATATTTCTAAAAAGTTTTTGTATAGATTCCCTGTTACCCCCAAGAGTGATCATTATGTCATCTGCAAACATTTGTATTTTAGATAACATTCTAGAGGTTAATTTGTATCCTTCAATATCTCTGTCATCTCTTATTAAGTTTGCCCATGGCTCCATGTTGTTCTTCTGTTGGCTTTTCGTGGTTAGGGGTTGCCACAGCAGAACTCCGGTCCGCCAATGATTGGCAGTAGATTTTTTTTACGGGTGCTGAAGTAACAGCTCAATGCCCAACCTTCAGCAAGGGCATGCCCATTCTATGCATGCCTTTTGAATGCCACTTGACCGCGGGGAGGACATGCAGACTCGAGACAGAAGACGCACCAGCCGAGAATCGAATGGAAGAACCTCTTGCTCTGAGGCAACAATGCTACCGCTGCACCACCACAGCTCTATAATTAATATAAACAATAACAGGGATAGGAGGCATCCTTGCTTGGTACCTTTTATTACTGGTATATTTTGAGAAATACTAGCACCAATTTTAATATAAGCTTCCCCAAGAAATTGAGTCGAAAGCAGAATTTATGTCAAGGCTGACTAGGGTTAAGTTTTTATTGAGATTTTTCACTGAGCCAATCAAGGTTAATACTCTTTTAATGTTGTTATATGATGTTCTATTAACTATAAAACCTGTTTGGTCATCATCCACTAAATTAGGTAAAAATAATTTAAGTCTACCTGCATAAATGAACATAAACATTTTGTAATCAGTATTTAATAGGGAAATAGGTTTATAGGAAGAACACTTTGTGGGATCTTTATTAGTTTTCAATATAGGGGAAATAAAGGTATATTCCCAAGAGGATGGAATAATCTTTTTATCCTGAACATGATTAAATACTTTGTGAAGCAATTTTAGAGCATTCATAAGTAATCATTTTTAAATTTCATTAATGATGCCATCGTTACCTGGTGCTTTATTTTGTTTTAGCTTGGTAATTTGGGTTTGTATATTTTTGAATGATATTTGCTTGTCAAAGGTTGTCACTTGTTCCTCTGATATCTGTTTTTAATGTATTGATTAATAAATGTTTTCATTTCCTCTTTAGGATTAAGTGCATTAGAAGTTTGATTAATGTTTAGAAAAAATTCACTAAATTTGGTTAGGATATTGTGAAGATCAGATACCATCTTCTTTTTAGGGGAGAATATTTCATTAATATGGTTAACTTTATTTAATCTTTTTGTGTTGTTTGCAAGTATATTTAAGGATCTGGGATTAGTAGAGAAATTAATAAATTTGAATTTTTCTATATTAATCATTGTTTTATTATTTAATATCTCTAAGAATTTATTATTCAAAGAGTTTATTTCTTTCCTTTTATCAGTTTTATTTTTATCTCCCATAGCACTAAGTTTCAAATTAACTAATTTACATTGAATATATTGTAGTTCTTTGTCCCAAGATTTTCTTTTTTTTGTTGTACCAATTAATGATTCTGCCATATAAATAAGCTTTTAGGGCATCCCAGATGTAAATTTCAGAAGTATCATCCATATTATTAAGTTCTAAAAAATTCAGTACTTCTGTCTAAATTAAGTCATTAAAATATTTTAGTTTTGTAATATAAGCTGGAATCCTCTTTATATGAATATTAAAATTTGGATTGACTAGTAATTCAAAAGTTATGGAATTATGATCCGATAAGGGACATGAAATCACTGTTGATTTGATTAAGGAATTTGTTAAGCTGCTGAAGATTAAAACTCTATCATTGAGTATGAATTGTGCCTATGAGAAAAAAAGGGGTAAAACAAAGAACTAGACTCTGCATAGTTATTGGTGTGTTTCAGTAAATATGTTTCTGATAGATCTTTTAATAGTTTAGCTGATGTAGATATTCTTCTCTTCCCATTGGTGCTGGAGTCTTTGTGATCTGAGGTACAGTTGAAATCACCTGCCAATACTATAGTTCCTTTAGGGAATTGTACAATGTGATCTAGGTGTTGTCTTACTGTATTTGTCCCTACGCCTGGGATCCAATATATATCGATCAGTGTATAAATGTTGTTATTTAATTCCATGGTGACTGCACAACACATTCCCTTATTATCTTTATATGTGTCTATTATTTTAAGAAAGAGTATTGTATTGTTCCATAGGATAGCTACTCCTCTTTTCTTCTTTGTGTGTTCAGAGCTTACTAGAGTTTTATATGCTTTGGAGTCAATTATGGATAAATCATTTGTTAATAAATGAGTTTCCGGTAAGAATATTAGCTGGGATTTATGTAGCTTGAGATATTTAATTAAGCTCCTCCTCTTGTTAGTGTTATTTAAACCATTGATGTTGACTGATATACATTTTAAAGAAGTCATTAAAAATCATATTATGTAAGAATAAATGTATTGACCCATGAAATACACTAGTATATAACCCTAAGGAATACTATTGTGACCATTAAAACAAATATAAATTGGAACTATCATAATAAATTAATTAAAGTAGTTTCCTTCCATATAAAAATACTGAACATCTGAAGAATTATTAACAAAAAATCATAACATAATCTCATAACATTATAATAAACCAGAACACACCTGGAGTTAAAAACTCCTAATTCGAGTGACGTCTATTACTTGAATTGACCCCCTATCAAGCAGCAGCAGTCAATCAGCTTCTGCCTAAATATATATCATAACTGTAAGAATATGGCTTCTAATAGTTATCTTGAGATCATAAACAAATTAACTGTCATAGGAAGTATATTATTAGAACTACTACAGCAAAACTAATTTAAACCTTGAAAGATAGAAAAAATAAAAACAAAAAAACCCCCAAAGTACTTGATGTCATATAAAACCAACTGCATATCTAAATGTATAGTAACAAAATCTTCTTTGTATGGAACTCAGTAAATAGTCACAAACTCCCAATATATGTATTTTAACAAAAAAGTATTCAGTTAAATTAAACTCCATTAAATTATTTAAGTAACCCAATAAGAACGATGTAATTACAGACTTAAATTAGCTGAAATTAATTATACACATTTTAATAGATAGAAGTTTTGTTTCATTAGTTTTGCATAACATCAAATAGTTCTCTTTTATGTGAGCAAAACGTGTAAGTATAATAGTGCATCACTTTATAAATATATGCTTACTCTATATTGAAAATGATGTAGATTACTTTTCATTATATGACAGTAAATTTTTCAGAACTGTTATAGTAATAGCTTTCAGATTCTATAAGACTTATCAAAAGGAGTGTTTTAAGATATGAGTGTTTATCTTGACAAGAATAAATAAAGACAATTTAATATTATTAGGTTAAACAATCATTAAACCAATAGTTATATTTCAAGTCAATCAACAAATATTTTGTTAAAAAGTGATGTGGATGATCGAGACATGAGATTTACAAAGATCCACACTTCAGAGTACTCAAGGACATCTTGGAGTACAAATCATATAGTATCCATTACCCAGCAGTGATTATCCCTTCCACTAGCCTCTCAATTCATTGAACTATCTTGTTTATTCCTCACAGGTGTGCAACAACTAATCCTACCCCAGTAAAGTGGTGACTGGTGTCATACTCACCCCATCATCTATCAGATACAGGGGCATGAATCTCCCACACCATGACTGTGCTATTGATTAGACTTTTTAAACACCTTCTATCCTGTGAGGATGTCATTCACATAATGTCTTTGGTGTTCTCTTTTGGCACCAAATGTACCATTCCTGCTTCTTCCTCTTATTTGACAGTCACTAAATTATACATTTATTTCCCATCTTGGTCAGTGAGATGGAGATATTGCTTCTTACCCTTATAATTCCCTCAAAATATGGCTGAAAATCCTATCTCTTATACATCTCCCAAGCAGGCAGTCAGAATAGGCTGGCTGTCTATGGAACTTTGTCGTATCAACAACATCTCCAGACTTACTGCCCAGAAATGTAAATGAGATATCGCCTGACCAGCACCTGTATTCCCCATTGCACACCTACTTTCCCTTATGCTATGGTAGGTAACACTATGATTCCTAGAATTTGCATATAAGAAGATAAGCTACTTAGCTTAGCAGTTCAATCAGATATAAAATGCATCTCTGTATTAAAACAGACTGTTATTCTGATTTGTCATTTATTTGAAATAACCTTTGAATCACAGAAAGTGTTACACAACAGCTGTCACCATCTGGTATTACAGGGACCATTAATTATTATTAGTGTGGTAGGATTTAGCATTCTGATTCATGTCACAACTGTACTTTAAGTCACAAACTGCTTTAACTAAATGAAAGTGTGATATTAGCATTTTCTATTGAAAATACGGACCTAACGGTTATTTACATTACAATGCGCCTAAGAAGACTTTCATGCTTTTAACTAATCTAATCAGTTAATGTAGTTGTACATATAATATTTAAAAAGTTCTTTGAGTGTCTTACAATTAGAAGTTGTAAATGTTTTATTTGCACCATCTTCCTGGATGTGCTTTATCATTCTATGTGCAGGTCCTATCTTCAAGCTGGGGTACAAAGGTAAGGTTTTGAAAGTCGCCTTCATGATGACGTTTCTGGGAAGCTTCAGAGCTCATCAGCCACAATGGAAGGCAGAGTCCCAAGTGCAGCAAAGGAACTAAATGATTTAAAGTTCCAGCGGGAAATGGTGAGTAAGAAATTAGTTATCTGCAGGCATTGAACTGTCTCGAGGCTCACTCAGCACAAAAAAAAGGGGAAAGCTTCAACGCATGCAGAATGAGGCATCAGCAACCCATAGAGAAAAAAAAGTTTCACTATGCCACCACCAGTTCTAAAGCTGCTCAATCAACAAGCTGTTCCAGACCAAAGCAAATGGAATTCTTAACATTCAGCACCACACAAATACCCCAAAGACAGTCAGCAAATCATATCAAGCCCTAACCGGAGCCTACCAAGAGACATCTAAAACTCCTGTATCCCACATCACCATTTCAACATCATTTCAACTGCACTTTTCCCTGTATCTCCAGATCACATAGAAAGCTGCAAACAAAACAAATCTCCAAATATACACCGGACACAACAACCAAATCAGTGGCACGTTCAATAAGCAGCTGCAAAACCATCTGCAAAACAAACACAGCTGATCCATAATAAAAAGAACATTCAGTGACCATTAAAGCTAGCAACAAAGAATACAAATATGCTTCCACAACAAAGCACTACACTAAAAAGTGCTTAAACAGAGGCAACAGCATTAAAAGGTGCTTTGCTTCAAGTAATTGTTTATCTGATAGATAGCATCACATTTAACTTTAACTGTAAGGTAAAAGGCGTGAAATATCCCAAACACATAGCAAATCTAATGAATCAAATAAATGACTGTATGAATAACTGAACCAAATTAAATTAAATTAAAGAACAAAAACTCACCTGGAAGTCCAGTTTCAGTTCCCCAATTAAATGAGTCAAGAATAATTATGTTGTTTATTAAACTTCATCTCTTAATTTTCTTCTTAGGGTCAGATGTTTTCTAAGTGTTATTATCAGCATTTCTTTTAAGACTAGGGCTGGCCCATTCCATTTCATCAAGTTTGTCTAAAATGTTATAATTTTTTTATGTATGTAATTGCAGTGTCCATGTCTTTAAAGGTTTTTGAATCATTTTGATCAAATATTTTCTATCTTGCAGGAAAAAGTAAATGGGTTTTTATTTGATTTTTTAAAATTCTCTGACTAAAGGTAAAAAAATCTTTCTTTTTGATGTTACTGAGGGGGAATTATCATTATCAAAGTGTATAATATTGTCCTTTAGTTTAATTGGAGATTTTGCCCATGCACTCTTTAAAACCATTTTCTTATGGGATGACAGGAACTCAGTAACAGATTTTTAGATGTTGCCAAAGATCTGTGGGCTCTTTCATTACCATATGAAAGGGCCTCCAGGTATTCCAGGATTTCAGGTAACCAAGATGATAGGAATTTCTCCATGTTATTCCCCTCTATATTATCCGACAAGCTATAGATCCTCACATTATTCCTAGGAGACCTATTTTCAAGGTCATCAATCTTTGTCTGAAGAAGAGAATTTTGTTTTAATAAGAATTCAACATTATGCTCACTCTCCTGAATTTTGCTGTCCATATTATTTAGAGCAAATTCTATTCCAGTAATCTGTTTTTTTGTTGTTGTAATAGGTCTTCATGCAAAATCTCCATTTGATGAGTACATTTTTCTTTAAAATTATAAATTTTTACATCCATTTTGTCAATTTTTGCAGTTAGTTCTTGTATAGTACTTAGTAAGGATTGTAGTTCTCTTTTAATAGATGTCTCTTGATGAGAGTATTTAGTGAAGCTCATCTTGTTCTTCTGTTGTAGAATTGTCAGGTTTAATTTTGACAGGAAAAACTAAAATTCGCATAAAAATTTTTATATACTACCCTAATATATATTATAAAGAATTAATTAAGAAAAAACTGTTGTTAGGGAAGTTTTTATCAATATTTCCTGTCAATAAAGGTCTAAAGAGGCAGAGCTTATAAAAAATGCTGCTACTCTGTGCTCATCTTGGCCATGCCCCTCATATTAGCATGCATTTTCTGAAGGATAGAAAGTCTGAAACTCAAATGTATAGCTTTATTTCTTGAACTCAATCCTCAGTGATTTGGCAGAAAAACACACATTTTATGAGAAACTGACCAAAATTATGATGCAAAAATCTGGACATTCTGTGAACATTTGGACATTTGAGAGGTATGTACTAGGTCCTTACACTGTATTGTAGACTGATCCATTCTCAGAGGTTTGTAGTTATCCCAAAACTGTAAGTGTACACAGGTCTGAATCTAAGTAGTGTTGTATGCATTACTTAAATTCAAAACTCAGGGACCCAAGTGGGGATGATATTACAATCACAAATTACATCTCATCCCTAGTGCCATGCATTTGCAGTATACATTTTGTGAAGATAACCCAGCAATATATGCCACCAGTCACCTACCAATATGTGCTACTCATTATTTACCTATGGTGTCACTGCATATTGTTTATTGTCATCATTCTAATGTGCAACTGCCATTCCCCTTTACTTTCCTTTGTGAAAACTGAAGCAGAGTATGAATTCAGTACATTTGCTTTTCCCAGTTTCCTGTGATCTTTTTTCTATCTTTGACCACCCTTGCCATGTTCCTATGTTCGTCTTTTCTGTTATATAAGTAGAAAGACATTCTTACCCTTCTGAATCCATTCTGCCAAAATTAGATGTGTAGAAAATTCATCCCCCTCCAGTCTCACCCACACCACCTCAAATTTTGTTGCAACTGTTGTCAGTGTGTTAATATTTGGATTTGAGTATGACCATTTTCAGAACACCTCTGTCCAACAGATTGCAGAAAACAAAAGCCTGAGACCCATTCATCCACACAGCAGAACTAAACACCACTGCAGCACAGCAGCACCACCATTACCAATCTCACACCACATCCAAACTACGGCATGATAGGCAATGCCTGCCTGTGCAGCACAAGCTGGTTCCCATGGAACAATCCTATGAAGCTTTGAAGGCACTCCATCAGTCAGGCACTGTCTCAAATCTCCCACCACCAAAAGATCATCCAGCAAATTAGCACCAGCCTACTAGAAGAACAGTCCAGACATCAGACAAACTGACAATGTAGTTCAATTCAGGCAGAAGCCAAGAGACCACATGTCCAAGAGAACAAATGCAAATGCAGATGGCCCACACATGCTGACCAAGCAGCTCACACCACTGCACTTCTGGTTTGTGCAAACCCACAACCATGAATGACAGACAGTGCTGTCAAGACCATCCTGCATTGCATACTTCAGCTGACACTGTCCATAATAATGTCCTTGGTGCTTCCCTTTAACTGTATTATTTCAGTGTATGTATGTAATTAGAATTTATTTGTTTGGATGAAGTGTGCATTCACCTTACCTGCTGTCTGTGTGATGGTGTTGCATGGGGTGGGTGCAGGTCCTGTGGGATGGTGCTTTGATTGTTCTGTTGGTATGTGTGTTTTTTCGTGTGCAGTGTGTGTTCTGTGGCCATATCTGGAATTGGCATACAGTAGGTGTGGCTTGGTGTGTGTAGCATAATGTATGTGTGGATTTTGTGTGCTGTGTGTTCTGTGAATGTGTCTGGGATTGACATACTGTTGGTGCTGTGTGGTGTGTGTAGCATGATCTATGTGTGGGTTGTGTCTGCTGTGTGTGTTCTGTGGATGTGTCTGGGATTGGCATACTGTAGGTGATGCATGGTGTGAATAGCATGATGTATGTGTAAGTTCTTGTGCTGTGTGTTCTGTGGATGTGTCTGTGATTGGCATACTGTAGGTGCTGTGTGGTGTGCTTAGAATGATTTATTTGTGGGTTGCATGCGTTCCGTGAATGTGTATGGAATTGGAATACTGTAGGTGCTGTGTGGTGTGTGTAGCATAATGTATGTGTTGGTTTTGTGTGCTCTGTGGATGTGTCTGGGATTGGCATAGTATAGGTGCTGTGTGGTGTGTGTAGCATGATGCATTTGTGGGTTTTCTGTGCTGTGCGTGTTCTGTGGATGTGTCTGGGATTGGCATACTCTAGGTGCTGTATGGTATGCATAACATGATGTATGTGTGGGTTGTGTCTGCTGTGTGTGTTCTCTGGATTTGTCTGGGACTGGCATACTGTAGGTGCTGAATGGTGTGCATAGCATGATGTATGTGTGGGTTTTGTGTGCTGTGTGTGTTTTGTGGATTTGTCTGGGTCTGGCATACTCTAGGTGTTGTGTGATGTGCATAACATGATGTATGTGTGGGCTTTGTGTGCTGTGTGTGTTTTGTGGATGTGCCTGGGATTGGCATACTGTAGGTGCTGTGTGTTGTGCATAGCATGATGTATGTGTGGATTGTGTGTGTGTGCTGTGTGTGTTCTGTGAATGTGTCTGGGATTTGCATACTGTAGGTACTGTGTGGTGTGTGTAGCATGATGTACGTGTGGGTTGTGTGTGCTGTGTATGTTCTGTGGATGTGTCCGGGATTGGCATACTGTAGGTTCTGAGTGGTGTGCGTAGCATGATGTATGCATGTGTTTTGTGTGTTGTGTGGTTTGTGGATGTGTTGGGGATTGGCTGTAGGTGCTGAGTGGTGTGAGTAGCATGATGTATGCATGTGTTTTGTGTGTTGTGTGTTCTGTGGATGTGTCTGGGATTGGCATACTGTAGGTGCTGTGTGGTGTTTGGAACATAATGATCACCTGTTTATTGGTGTGTTCCTGAATATCATAGTGTATTTTTGCCTTCTCTTGGTTTAAGTTCTCTAAGTGTTTTGGGTTTCCATTACCATGATTAAAATGGACCCCATTCCTAAGTTAGGGTATGATTAGAGATCATGAAATTAGCACTGTTTCAGTCTTTGATGTTAGCCAAGAGTGCTCTTCTCAGCTGCTCATTAAGAGGTGTCAAGTGTGAAATGTTTCTCCCTTTTCCTGGTGCTGGCAAAGGTAAAGAAATATATAGCTGAAAGTCATTTCTAAAGACTTTTCTCCACAGGAAGGCTTTGAAGAACTTATTTTTTGGTACAGTGTAAGTTTGAATTTAAAGGAAAGTTTATTTGACAGAAAATATTTTGCTTCTTGCAATTTTCTGATGGTTTCTTTGAATTCTAAGAGATCAATGTAGGGTAAAGAAATTCTTGGTGCAGTGTGCATGTGGGACTGTTAATCAGGCATCTCTGCTCCCTGGTATTCTGTGTGCCTCTTCAGTGTTTGTGGCATGGTGGCCATCTGTCAGGTTGCATAATCCAGAGTGTTATATTACACCTCTACTTTCAGTTCATTCATCAATTGAACTGGATATGAAAGTGCTGCTTCAATCACTACACAACATAAAAGCTCAGACCTATAAAATTCCTAGTCTCCTATATGTGTCATTAGTGTATATAAGATGGTGATCACCTGTTAGGTTATGTAATCCTGATTGTTACAATACATGTTTTACGTTAGCTCTTTCACAGATACATAATGTGGCACTTTTATTACTGTGCCTTTATTGAAAAGGGACTTTGTCCATTTGGAGTATGGAGACAAATAAATAAATGCACCACTAAGGATAGTGGAACATTTTAGAGAGAATGATAAGCAATGTCATAAAAGTTCTGACTGAACACACAGAGCACTGCATCAGTGGTCTATATCACTTCATCAAAGTATTATTTTATCGAATACCTGTTTGTTGAGCCCTTTTCAGTGAAACACCTATCTGTCTAATGCTCTATTTAGCGAATTACATTTAATCGAACATTTTTTGTTGGTCAACTAAAAAGTATGTAACGTTTAAAATCAGTTAGCAAATAAAGAACCTGGAACTATTCAACTGAAAATCTTTATATTTAAAACATTAAAAACCACTTAACAAACCTAGCATACTTAATGAAAGACCTTAGCTTTTGCAGGGGGGGGGGGGGGCTACACCCCCTGCAACCCCCCCAACTCACCCCCCATACCCCACGCAAATTAAATATACCAACTATGTTGATAAAAAAGGGTAAACTAGAAGCAGGCTATAAATATTTATGCTGTCAGCGATATGAATATTCATTAATGTTCGCCGATTGTTGAATGGTGGGTGAGAAATTTGAGGAGCTTGCTACTGCGGATATTCTGTTTCGGGTTTTGGCCAACAAAAGTAATTCTATAAAATGACATTCGACAATAGAAGATTTTGACAAGCAGGAGCTTCTCTGAGAAGGGTTTGACAAACAGGTATTCGATTAAATAATACTTCAATGAAGTGATATATAGACCCCTGCAGCATCACTATATCATAACATCTCCAACCCATATATGACTTCAAGTAATTGGAGAAATCACAGTGTGAGTGTGTGTGTGTGTGTGTGTGTGTGTGTGTGTGTGTGTGTGTGTGTGTGTGTACGTGTGTGTGTGTGTGTGTGTGTGTGTATCCTAACAAAATCAACTTAATGCAAACAACACCAGTTTGCCTCCCTGACACATTACTGTTTATGGTATAGCTAATGCAAGGTATGGCTTGTAGATACATTGCATGGTAGTTTGAGGAATCAATCTGTAATGATGTTGGACATGAAAGAAATCCATCACATTCAGTCTCCATATTAAACACACTCTGCTGTGGTAGATCACTAGACTCTAGTGCCTTTTTGCACAAAAATGCATGATGCTTGGCAACATATGTAGCCAGTTATTGTCACTGCTGTGCATGTGTGCGTGTATGTGTGTGTGTGTGTGTGTGTGTGTGTGTGTGTGTGTGTGTGTGTGTGTGTGTGTGTGTGTGTGTGTGTGTATCCTGGGTACTCATGTTACAGAATGCAGCACATGGTCACATTTTGTGGCACTCCATAACTGTGAATATCAGTGGCTACTTGCCATGTATGCACATGTAGTTTCTTGTTTTCTGCCTGAACTGCACTACATAGTCAGTTTGTCTGATGACTGTGCAGAGAGTGACTGCTGTCCCTACTGTGGAACATTTATTTTTTGATTGAAAATGTGGGTGCTGCTGTCTCATGTAACTGCTTATCACAGGCACATATCACATTTGTCTGAGTAGACTGAAAAGGCAATCATAGCTTTATGGCATCATGTTTATCATAGTCCTCAGTGTACATTGTTGCATGTGATGGCATATTACATTGCACCAAAGCCTGCTACAGTCCTGTTCATGAACATAACATGAGTGTCATCTTTTTATGAACTGTTGTTTTTCCTCCTCCTGTATGCTTTTGTTCTTATCAGGTGAAACATTTGTTTTCCTTTCCTGCTCTTTGTTCTGGGGTTCAAGAAGGAAGGCTCTCTACATAATGGACTGGTGGGTCACCATGCTTTGATGTTATCAACTTATCATACAGTGTAGACTGAAAATGTAATGATACTCTAGAATGTTTTCTGGGTTGTACATTATGGAGCACCCCTGTGTGCATCCAGACACCTAAACCAGGACTTTAGTGTGCTAAAAACATGCTCAACAACCTCCATGATCCAGTTGTCTGCATTATTATGTAGGTCGTCTGTAAGTGACTCCATACTGATGTCATCAGCTGTGCATCTAGCCACCTAAACCAGGACTTTTTCTAGACACATATTGTTCTCTTTAAATCTTTATGTGAGTGTGATTGATTAATTTAATATAATTGTTTAATTGATTATAGTATTTATACGAGTGGGTGTGTTCTGTGATTTATGCTCATTGAAGGCTATTATGCCGAGGCGCTAAGCTGAACTAAATCTTTCTATGGAACTGGCATTGTTTTCTGGTTTTTGCCTCATTTTTCTTTGGTGTTGTTTGTAAACCAGGACTTTAGTTTGCTGAAACATGCTCAACAACCTCTCTGGTCCAGTTGTCTGCATTATTATGTAGGTTATCTGTAAGTGACTCCATACTGATGTCATCAGCTGTGCATCCAGACACCTAAACCAGGACTTTAGTGTGCTAAAAACATGCTCAACAACCTCCCTGGTCCAGTTGTCTGCATTATTATGTAGGTCATCTGTAAGTAACCCCATACTGATGTCATCTGCTATGGCTGCATGTAGTACTCATCTTCCCACGAAATGCATAAAGACATGTTACTTTTAGGTGTGCACATGTGTACGTTTTATAATGTCTAGTTGCTTGCTGCTAACATGTAGTTTGACATGTTTACACTAACTAGATGGCAGTCTGAAATCTTGTTCATTATGAATTTGGATGGGAACACAGGTCTACCATATATGTGCCTTATTTCCCCTACAGTGAGTGATGCTGTAATTTTAAGAATCTGGCTATCTGTTTTGCACATGTCCTGAATGTTGACTGAATGACATCCCTTCAGGAAGATATAGCAGAATGGCCATCATCTCCATAACAGAAATTATACTGATGTTGGTACATCTCAGTGGTCCTGAGAATGAGTGGGAGTTGCAATACAACACAGGACTGTTAGATGACTGCATAGCGCTCTGCTTATGCAGTTCCCAGCCTTATAACACATGATGACCAGAAACATCTCCAAGATGCAGGAAGTATCAGTCTGTCTGGTTTGGACACCCCTACAGTGTCACCCATATGGTATTGGAATGCTCCAGATGCAAGTATGACCTCCTCTGGGAAAACGCTAAAAGTTATCCATGTAGGAGACTGTACAACTAGCACAACGAGATCCACAGGAGATGCATCTGCATGTCAAAAATAAGACAGTATATAAACTGCAATAAATCATTTAACTATGAAAGTTATAATTAATTATTGCATTCCAGATTGTCCTTGCCTTCTTCAAAATTGTCTACTGCAACCCATTACTGATGTAAATATGTCTTAAAACAGGTAAAGGTGTAGTTAACATAGCTTTAGTCCTCACTGTAAATTAAGTAAACTTGGAGTAGTCAAGTTTAATTATCAAGATGGTGAATATAATAAATAATGACAAATAAATTATAAACAATACATGATCATAAGGTGCAACTCTTTTTATTGTCTGGATTGAAAACTAGATTGGTAGGATAACGTAAATCTGTGTGCTGACAGAACAGCGTCTCAATTGATACTAGTAATTAGAAAACAGCTTCAGTAACTATTTATAGGTTCATAGGTTTATTCCAGGCTAAACAACTACTGGGTCCTTTATAAGCCTAATCTAGCAATTCAAATGTAACCTGCAAGTTTATGTGATGTGCTTTGTAAGTCTAACCAGGTTTCCAAAATGTATCCCAGAAGTTTATCTGCCTAAGAGTTTATTTTATGGGGTATATGTAAACTAGGGCAAAATGTACAGACTGACTCTGTCTATTAGAGACATAAGTGCTAGATCCAGGGTATATTTCTAATTTTCCATCCACTGATACAAGTTTCTCTTCAATAAGGTTATGGAAAACCTCTGTTTCACATGGATGGGAAGCGTGTTACAGAAAAGGGGAATCAGACTGCTCCTCCAACATGTCCTGTTTGCATCACAGCAAAGTTTATATCTCCTAGATTGAATAATTCTGATGATATTCATTTTGTGGATATACAAAAGGTCCATTTACGTGGGATCCAAGGATGCCTTGTATGCCAGGCATAGATCACCTCTCAACAATCTATGAAAGACACAGTATAGAGATAGGGCTTTGAGGTGATCTGCAAAGGATATGACGTTTGCACCCTGCATTCTTTATGTGAGGAATCCCAGTGGGTGCTCCAGTTATTGCAAGTGCCTGGTCAAATAAATATTGAAGAGGGCATGATGAGGGCCAAATATAGTGGAACAATGATTCCCTTGACTTAGATGCTATGCCTTTGCTTATAAATTGAGTAACATAAAATGATTCCCTTACTACCTTAGACACATGCTGGTTAAATGCCAGGTTAGTCTCTACATGTTCCGCTGTGGTGACCCCTAACTGGGAAAAGCCGAAAGACACAACAACTTCAATGTGAAGACTGTAACTCTAGAAATCCTTGACTACTGGCTCTGCTCTTAGGGTGTGTTATCAATGTGGCAATTTCCTATGGTGGCTAACTTCCCAAAGGGTACTATTTCACATTTCTTGGCTTTTAGTTTTAAGCCATGGCTTTGGGGCACCAGACATGTGTCTGTTTAAGTCCTTCCTGTTGAATGTTAGTATCCTTTGAGTATTCTATTACTATTCATAGTATGCAATCATCTGCAATCTTGGTCACCCAGAGGCCCTTGAAAGTGGCCTTGATTTTAGAGAAGTAGATGCCAAAAAGGAACAGATCCAGCTCAGAACCTTGAGGGACTCTACTAGTGATTGATCTATTTTTGAAGGTGGTCTCTCCTATCCTAACTTCCTGAGTCCTAGCTGATTGCCAAACTGCTATCTGGTGCATAACATATGGGGCTTTATGCCTATATCTATAACTTTTTATGATGCTGGAGTGGGGTATTTTATCAAATGCCTTATCCAGGTCAAGATAGGCAGCATGACCCTTTTTTCCCTCATCCATTGCTTTGGTGATCCTCTCAAAGAAGTCCACCAAATTGAGTAGGCATGCTCTGCCCTTGGCAAAACCAGTCTTGGTTGTATCTAGTGTTTGAAGTTTTTCCTGTGTCCTTATTAATCATTTATTTGATAATTAATTCCATGGCCTTGCATCAGTTTGTTCAGGAACATCTTTAGTTTAGGGGTTAAAAGGAGTTAAATGGGGGTGGAGGAGGGAGGGAAGGGAAGGTTTAATGTATTAGGGGGGAGTTTAGAGGAAGTGAGGTAAATGTAGTGCGAGACTTAGGGCTTTGTGTGAGTGTAACTGAGAAGAGGAATCTTATTTACGCGTGATATTGCTACCCCCTCTTCTTTTTGGATTATTTTGGATGGTATGGTTATTGAGGTGGGTAGTGGGTGGAGAACAGAGGCAGGCGTGTCCATCTTCTATTCCCCCTCTTGGTGTTGGATGTTGATGCAAGAAGTTTGGGGGATGAAAGTGAGCAGTACAATGCTGCTTTGATTAATAAGAATAAGTGAGCAGTGGTATGGATGCTGCTTATTCTGAAAATGCAACATGTTATGATTTCTTCTTCTACAGAATTGCAAATAGTGTGACTTGTGTGTTTAGCATAACCAAGACATCTGTCAAGTTAGTTCAGCGATTTAACAGTTTGTGAATGTAGTCCCATAATAAAAATCAGTAAACCATTCCAGCAAATCTAAGCATTAAAATCAAAGACTTTATAATCTGTTTAACTAAGTTACTGAATGTTTCGCAGTGAGTGCCATGGACTGAAGGGCCCAAATCTTTAATTATTTTTATCCTGCATTGACTCCTGACCCATTAAACTAGATTCTTTTCATTAGAGATGCTCTAATTAGCATGGCTTTGCTTTAAACGGTGAATTCATTTAATGGTTTAGAAAACCTTCATCGGCTTCACTCTTCAGCTGTGTACATCACAAAATAGTCACTCTGTACGTGCAACAGCATGCTGTCAGCAAGTTTCCTGTAATGATCAGTGAAGTGATGCCTTGCTCTGCTTAGTAGCTGTTAGAAGAAAATAAAAACTCTTAACCATCATTTTTTTCTGCACATAATTGGATCTCAGAAGGACCATTCAGAAAGCTTAAAATGAGAATTTGCTCTCAGCGATCTCTTACTTGCAAACATAACTTGAAGCTGGTGTTAGAATCCCTGTTGCAATAAACTGTTTTTAAATAGCTAGAATCATTCATAATATAAAAGAAATTTCTAGTCATATTGAACAATTCTTAGTCACTAATATCATATAAATGCACAACATAAGGATATATTAATTTGCTACAGATTAAAACTAAATTACAGTTTGCATAAATGAATACATATGTAATGTGAGAGAAAAATGAAAAAGTTATTTGGATGCATTTATAATGTCTGTCCATTTGTACATTTGGCACATGCTGTTCTTGGTTGTCAGCAAAACAATAAATAATCTAAATTCACTTTAAATAAAACAATCATTGTTTTATTGCTCATTTGGTCAATGAACTTGAAATTATTCAGCATAATATAAATGAAAAAGGGACTGATGCAGTTGTTACCAAGAGTCATTTTGAAATAATTTAGTAGCAAACAGAACTGTGTGCTAACAAATGGTCATGAAATTATATCCTTTTTCTGAAATGTTAAGGAAATAAATCAGCATTTTTTGCATTCTTCACTTATCTGCGGTGGTGGTGCTGCGGTAGCGTTGTCGCCTCACAGTAAGACGTTGTCCTGTTCGATTCTCAGCTAGAGCGTCTTCTGTGTAGAGACATGCATGAATGGGCGTACCTTCATTGAAGGTTGTGCATCAGGGCCGGCAACTCGGCACATAAAATTCTACTGCCAATCATTAGCGGACCGGAGTTCCGCTGTGGTGACCCCTAACCGGGAAAAGCCAAAAGACACAACAACTTCAATGTGAAGACTGTAACTCTAGAAATTCCTCAGCATTTCAGTAGGGTTGTTTCATAAAATTATACACAAAACCATCTTTTGTATTTAATGATATGCTTATACAGTTAAAGAAAGGTACACAAACCTACAAATGACACACAGGTCAGTAGCTATCTTGGTATGTGAGAAAGAATGACACACTTATAGGCTTGTTAGTAATGTGATCAAAATACATAGAAAAGAGTCGAAAATAAAATGGGCATATTTCAGTGGCTTCCACACATAGTCCATATAAATTCCCTAGATTGTTTTTCTCACTGTTTGTTGCTATTTCATTTTACACAAGCAGAAGGTATTTCCATTAAATATATATTTAAGCTACCCATCTTAGTATTTTTCCACATTATTTAAGGTATGATTACTTCCAGATTCTTTTTAGATGTGGTCATTGTTCATGACTGACATCACACTCACTCAAGCTTGTCTTTAAGAAGCAATACCAAACAATAGGTTATGTTTAGTAAGGGAGGCTGAAGTGTGAGAATTCTGTCTATACTGGAGGGGTCCCCCTTAACCACAAGATTCAGAACAAATAGTTTGCTGAAATGCATTTACTCCTTGACTTTTTTTCTGAACATGCCTGCTGTGAGAGCCATGGCGTCAAGCTCAATAGCAAAAAGTGCATTTTCATCCCCTTTGGTAAAAACTCTGTACCCATGAGCTATCACATAGGCGGTAGTCTACTTAACACCGAAAGTGTGATAAGAGACCTTCGGACACAGGTGGACAGTAGTCTCTCCTTTGATAATCACATCCCCACAGTAGTCAGGAAATCCTTCTATGTGGCACACCTCATCACAAAAGGTTTCTCATCCAGAAAAAAAGAGGTCATTGTTCTCCTCTACTCGTCACTCATTAGATCCATTATAGAGTACAACATCCCTTTTGGTATGTACCTCACAAGACATCTACAACAACTGGAAAGTCCACAGAAATACCTCACAAAGAGGATTACTGGCCTCAAAAAGATGCCCAACGCAGACTGTCTCAAAAAAATCCAGCTTTACTCCATTGCATATTGCTTACTCAGAGGCGGTCTGTGCCTAATATACAAAGCTATGCCAAACCCAGAGCTGTTGGACATGCTCGACTTAAAGAAATCCCAATCCCTCCAAGCTGCATGCTCTAGGGACCTAAACCTTGTCACCACAATAAACAGAACATGCTGGAGGGATAGATTCCTGTACCAGATACTTCCCATACTCTGGAACAAACTACCTATCTATATCAAACAAGGCTCCTCATTAGCATTTTTTAAGAAAAATCTTGATGATTGGATGGGAAATAGGAAATTCACCCTGGGGATCACCTCTGTGGCTCTGCTTGACAGGGGCACAGGAAAATAATTTTCTTGGGTGGTGAATGCCAGGGTACTTTTTTGGCTAGGCTTGTATAGGCCCTAGGGCCAATAGCCTAGTACCTACCTATGAATCTATGAACCTATGAACATTTTGTCTTATAGATCAGTACTTCCTAACCCCCTACCATATCTACTGCACTTTTACAATAATTGGCTTCTGGAAGGACCTGCCTGTTTCTGCATCGCAAATTAAATCATCCAGACTGCTAATTTAGGCCAAAGATTGTGAAGTCAGCATGACCACCCCCACCCGCCACCAAAGCAGTTATAAAGCCACCAAAAAAGCTAATTTCCATCTCACAGTGGTTCTACTTCTGTGGGTGGCTACCTTAATTCACAGTAATCTGACCAACTTTATCAGCCATCTTCTGAGCATGCTTGCTAGAAACAAACTAGTATCAGAAATATGTGACTCACTGCAGCTATAGTTTACTCACTTCTGTACTTGGAGGATAACAGGTTTCTTCTCTTATCTCCTACGACTTCTGATTTTATTCCAGTTAACTTGCCTGAAATTATCATATGATTTGGATGCCCATTGCATATGTTTAATATTATTACAACTTTCAGATGGATGTGTTCAAATCAACAAACTTGGATGATGCTCTTTTAACAAAATGTGGATACCTAACCACTCTCTTATCCTAGTGAAATCACCTCATTGATGACCAATAAATATGACCGGACACTTTGGAATAATTACTTCTGAGTCAGCTATGGGGCCAGCTGTTCTCCTGAAAAGGTGAAAAAAAGATTATATTTGCCAGATTAGTAACTGGGTAAATGATAAGTACCAGAGAACCTTTGCAGTTGCAACCCAGGATCAGGGAAGACTGAACTTGATTGCAATAACATTTAAGGCTCAAATCAACATTTGAGCTTAGATATGCAATATTTTACAAGTAAAACTAAAACTAAAAATTAAACAATGGTTATACATTACTACATGCAGTATTCTCAAATGACAGCACACTTTAACTGTAGACTGTAATATGATTACAACATTGCTCCAGGAAGGAGAACAAATGTCATCTTCAGCCATTAAATGTATCCAGAGATGATACTACTTGGGTGTAAGCAGCAGGCAATTCTGTATAGCCAGACTAACTAATGGCAATAGCAAACCAGTCCGC
The DNA here is from genome assembly GCF_019279795.1 of Protopterus annectens. NCBI lineage: Eukaryota > Metazoa > Chordata > Ceratodontiformes > Protopteridae > Protopterus > Protopterus annectens. Next base: position 1,085,433,338 of record NC_056747.1, on the reverse strand, counting down.
TCCTGTAGTTCTCCTTCCCAGTCTGCCAGCACATCCCTAGCAGGGTGTTTCAAGCAAATACCTTCCAAGTTAATCCCTCTAATCATAGTTCTAGTCCTTGTCTTATAGCCTCTATAATTTTTAATTGTCCCTTGACAGTCAGTCAGTCATTCAAGTCACTCCTGAAGAAGGTGTGTCTCCATAAGTATGAATGGCTGCCTGCTTTAATTTGTTACTTTGTTCCTTTTTGAATTTGTTACACAACATGATGCACACGTACTTTCTTAGCATCAGAGTTGTAATTGTAGGCATTCATTTTAACTCAATATGTAGTATGCTGGTAGTCTGAACAGTGCTTTCATAGTGGAGTGCAACACCAAAACAGTTCGAAGTGTTATCAGTTCATATGAGTGCACTTTGAGCCCTGCTGTCATTAAGGGTAGTGTCTCTTGAAAATCAGGTGGTGGATTTTCCTATTTATTTTCCTATTTTTTGCTCAGGAAGATCACCTACATGGACCTTTGATCAGTAGATTTTGGAACTCTGTCTCTCTCTCTCTCTATATATATATATATATATATATATATATATATATATATATACGGTTTAACTTTAAAACATCATGGCTGCATTGTGCGACACTCATATATGTGAAAGAATGTTTTCAAAGATTTGTATGAGCGAAAAAAAGATGCCAAATTCACAACAGCGAATGCAAGTATGTGTCCGCTGTTGTGAATTTGGCATTTTGAGTAGAGATCACACTATAGTGGTGATCAGGAAATGTACCCTTTCCCTCACTGTAGTGTGATCTCAGAGTTTGTATATATAAATAGCAGGGGGTGTGAGGGGCGCAGGGAGGCTTGCCCCCCTGCAAAACATTCATAGAAGTCTGGAAGTGCAGGTCGTTTTACTCAAAGTCGACATTTGCTGAGTGTCGACTTTCTTTATGGAGGATATTCCCACTTTTGAGCATTCAAAGTTCCTTTTTCTCACAATTCAAGTCGGGTAAGTAAACAGTCGCACAAGTATGTTGCAACATTTTAAAGGTAAACCTTATAAATATATATATATATATATGTATATATATATATATATATATATATATATATATATATATATATATATATATATATATATATATATTTGGAGCAGTAAATGTTTTTACATTGAATGAGAGTAAACTTAGCAGTTAACAAACACAAGACTCTTAAATAATGCCTATACTGGGGCTTTTAAGGGCAACATGGATTTCAAAAGCAGGGAAAATACCGTGGAATGAAGAAGACAAGGTTAACAAATGAAAATAGCCAAACAACTAACAAGGAAAGATCACAGAGGAAAATAGGTATTTGCAGCACAAAGCATGAGAAGTTATGAATGCAGAAGATGCCACAGGTGTCAGAACATACCAGGAGCTGAGGGAAGCCTGTCTACAGCTCCATCCAGATATAGAACAGCATCTATAGTGGAAGTTCAGTTTTGGCAAATGCTATGGCACAAGATTTATTTTATTTGACATTTGTTTGCCAGGAAAACCCAACAGTGAAGGCCTGGGAAGAAAAGTTCTGCATTGACATAATACAGCCACAGTTTAATAAAGTTATTATAAAGTCTAATACAGAAAAATGACATATTAACTAAGTAAAAATTCAGCTACAGCTCATACAGTGTGCACCTATGCATACATACTGCAAATATTTAGACAGTTATAACAAGTTGAAAAAGAGCAATTTAAATAGATAAAGTATTCACAAGTTGCTGTTCATAGAAATGACATCAAATGCATGGGGTACACTCTTTGGAACAGAGATGAGTAGATAATATGGCCTAGGAAAAATATATTTGATCTTTATCTAAGAAATAGATTTTACAAATTTGTTTTCTCTAAACATACCAAAAACACAGTTTAATGAAGAGATCCACAAGAAATCCACAAGAAATATAATCCACAATCAGTCAAGCGCTTTCGTCAAATGACTTCATCAGAATGTTCTGATGAAGTCATTTGACGAAAGCGCTTGACTGATACTGGATTATATTTCTTGTGGTTTTCTTGTGGATCTCTTCATTAAACTGTGTTTTTGGGTTGGAGTAGTGACTACAGAGTGGATTTTTTATTTTTACTTGTGGTGCCTTTTCCGCTCTTGCATCCGTTTGTGGTTATTTTCTCTAAACATAGTCAAAGTATGCTGGTGGTGGAAGGAGGGAAGGACTAGCTCAAGCTGGGAGAATGCAGGAGCAGAACCATGTTTTATTTAGGTAGCATTTAGTAGTTGTTTGAAGTTGGAGAGGTTAGAGATAGATCTAATTTGCAGAGAGATAGAATTTCATTTTTAGTGACAGACTATGAGTAGAGAGTTTTGGCATAAGATTTGTAAGGTTTATCTATGCTTAGAAGATGTTCAGTAGGTCAGTTTAGTCTATTTGGGTGATAGGAGTAAAAACAGGGCAGTCATCAGCTTTGTGAATAATGTTGTATGTGGAAATAAGCTGTATATAATCTAAGTGTTGGAGAAGTCCGTGCCAGTTCAAAAACTTAAGGAAATACAATGGTGGCTACAGTATTGTTTGTTAGTGGCAAAAGGCAAATTTTGCAGCCTTATTATAGCATATCTCCAGCTTATTTTTTAACTGTAGCCTAAAGGGTGGTTAGGATGGGTGCGTTGTATAACAGAGATTCATTTAAGCCTTAAGGAAGAACGTAACAGCATGTGTTTTGCTGCTTCTTTGGACAACATTTGTTTGGTCTGAATGTAGCTGAATCCTGCAAACAAAGATATGCAGAAAACAGTTTTGTAACTGAGAAGTGAGCCTTCACAACTTAGAATCCATGCTGCAAGTACTTACAGAGATCTTAATGGAACTTTCTAACATGGAAACATGTAGATATTAATCTGAGATATTGCTGAGACATAGAGGTCACATTATTGGGATTTTTGATTCCTGGTCAGAGGTTTCAATTTCAAGGACTGCCGAGTAATTGTTTAGCCAATGCTTGTTCATTTCAGCCAATGACCTTTATACATTGGGTCAGAGATTAAATAGAGTGGAAGTTTGTCAATGATGACTTACTATATCTTGAATACAACATAACATCGTTACACTTAGGATGCAGAAATTCTGGAATTTTATTGTAAAACTGAGAACTCCTGCAGCTGTGTGTGTTTGCCATTAGCATTGTTCCAGTCTGTTGTATGTTGGTATTATGGATATCAGGACTGTTAAACATTTTATACACTTCATATATTTTACTTGAATATTTATTTTTTTTTTTATGTTTTTTTTTTTTTTTTTTTTTTTACATCTTAAGGTATACAGTGATTTTGGTGTTACTCCCAATGTCTTGGTTTTCTGGACAAAGACTTGGGCAAAATTAAGTTGCAAATATGGTATTTTTTGATTGGGGATAGCTGGTCTGTAATTTGAATAAGGACAGAAGTAACTCATCAATGGATGTAAAATGAAACCAGATACAACTTAAAGCTAAGATTTTAAAGACATTGACTCCACCCATTGGTTTAAGTTAAGCAAGTAAAAATAATCTGGTAAGAATCAAGCTCAAAGTATCTATCTATCTGTCTATCTATCCATCCATCTATCTATCTATCTATCTATCTATCTATCTATCTATCTATCTATCTATCTAACTATACCGACATCTCTATCTATCTCTCTATTTTAATTTCTCCAAATATTTTGAGTTTCTAATACCATGACAGGAATGGACCCCACTCCTAACTCAAAGTACGATTAGAGTTCATGAAATTCTATTGTTCCAGTCTTTGATGTCAGCCAGAAGTACTCTTCGCAGCACCCACAATGTGCCTAGTAATGACTCCTCCTGCGATTCGTATGGAGTTGCATGTATTGGTAATATATCTAAATACGATTGTAGATTCTTTTTTATAAGACCCATTACTCCTACTACTATTGGAACTGTCTGCGTATCTTTCTTCCACATTGCTCTCATTTCTGCCTGCAAAAGATGATATTTTATAACTTTGTGTCTGCCTGTACACAAGACAGTGTTGTCACTGGGTGTGGCAATTTCAATGATCAATGCTACTTTTGTCTTCTTTTCATGGGCCATTATATCCGTTTTTCTAGGATCTATGTTTTGAACTGTTGGTAATGGATGATCCCATGTGATGTAAACTTCATCATTTTCTATGATGCTTTGTGACTTATGTTTCCAGTGTTTTTAAGCCACTTCAATACCATAATGTTTGCATAATTCCCAGTGCAACAATCTTGCTACATTATTATGCCTTTCAGTATACAGTCCTTATACCATTAGTATGTCACAACCAGCAACGAGGTGTGTGACTGTTTCCAATTCAGGTTAACAAAACCTACATTTGTCTGTTTCTCCTACATGTTCAATGGACTTTGTAAACCAACATTTATACAACCCACTATCTTGGGCTGCCATTATTAACCTTGCCTCTCTTGGTTTGAATTTGTTTCTCCTTAACCATTCCTGCATTCATTCCTGATCAACTTGAGGTTCTTCCAGAAGTTTTCTATACTTGCAACTATATGTATGCATTTTCCACATTTCTTGCCTTCTCATCTGGTCCTTCACCTTATATTCTTTCTTTTGTTTTTTGGCATATTCAGTTGCTGCCTGATTTTTATCTATTTCTAGTTTGATTTCCATTTCTGCTTGATGTAGATATGCTTCTGCTAAATTAAGCAGACAAGTCATCTTAGATTTCTTCTTCTCATGTTTCAAAACTTTCACTGCATTTTGTCTTGTGAGGTCAGCAGATATGTGTGGAGTCTCGTGAATGCTGATCTACACATGTAATCAATTTCAAGGAGGCCCATCCCTCCTTCGGAACAGGGAATATATAATCTTGGTATGCACTGATTTTCATAAATCATTTGGTGAGTATGAAGCATCCTTCTTGTTTTCCTATCTAATCTATCCAATGCATTTTTTCTATATCGATAGATAGATAGAGATAGAGATATATATGACTGTAGCACACATTGGATGATAGTTGTAGAGAATCTTCTAGCAGCTAATTAGATTTATTCAGTCAGTTGTTTGCAATTACAAGCAGGTAGAGAATTTATGTTATATTCAACACAGAGCAAGTACAAGTGCCATATCTATGAAAAGTTAATCATATGCCACAAGCATACATAAAAAAGCTCTGGATAAAAAGAAAGTATAAATGTCATTTGTGTTTGCTCAAAGTCTTGATGTCTAAAGAGTTCTAGCAATTGAATAAGGAGGTACAATTGAAAAATAAGGAAAATTATTGTTATAAAGAAACAGAAGACATTTTCATAGAGCCGTAGAGACAAAGTGCCCTTATCAGATGTTTCATAGATTTAAGTGAATAATTGGAAGAGATTAACCCAGATATTCAAGAAAGTGTAGCTCCTGTTAAAAAGGCCCTACTCCCACAACGTGGTATTTTGCAGTATACAGAAATGTCAACTGTGATGAGAAAAGGCCTCATTAATGGCCAATTTGAATGTCTATGACCTATATCTATTGCTACACTATGCAGATCATTGCAGATCTGAACATTGTGGTAGTTTACTGCTGTGGTCACATCATGTACCTGTAGGCATCCTCCCTCATTACACTCCCACACATGCAACTACATATTCAATACAAACACGCACACACACACACACACACACACACACACACACACACACACTGCAGTCACCATTCCTGTCCCTGAGTTGTCCCCCTAATTCCAGTACGAGTGTGGCATTAAGGACAAGTGTAATATCCCTGCTGGCTAGTGCCCCCTCCCCACACCTACCCTCTCAACTAGTGTAAGTGTCATTAAGGCAGAAGAGTAGTATCCCTGGAGATTAGTGCTTCCCCACCCCTGATCCCTGTACTGCCATTGGTGCCATTATGGCATAATTGTATTATCCCTGATGTCTTGTGGTTCCCCCCTCCCTCATCCTCATAAAATTGTAAATGTCCATAGACAAACATGGTTTAGGCCAAATTCAGTACCATGACATTATGGGGTGGGCCATGCTGATCTACATGTCTGAGTGATTTCCTGAATCTCTCCATGTACAGTTTCTTTCCTTGAGCTGGTATTAGCATACTGCACAGTCATGGAGGTAGGCCAACACAGTGTGTCATGTCTTCATGCTAAAGAACCATGCTGTACCATGTAACCTTTCTAAATTCCATAATAAGTGTAGTGCTCTTAAAATAAAGCCAGGGAAGTACATTAAAAAACTTTGATGTCTTGGTGGTCTGTCTCCTTATTAGTACAAAATGTTAGCAAGACTGTAAAATGAGCATCAAAAGGATATATAAAGGGGAATGAGATGTTCATTAATAAACAAAGATGTGAGTGAAGAGAATGAGACTATAATATTGTAAAGCAGTAGCAAAAAAGAGAATATGCAAACACAAGAGAAGAAAGAAAGGGAGATGCTGACAGGTGTAGGAATACAGGAAGATTGGAATAATAGTAGGTGAACAATCACAAGTACCATAACATGCCCAGCTACACACACCTTTACGCATGCACACTTAAAAGTTGGTGCCTTCCTTTTCAAGCACTCAGTAGTATGCACTTTCCAAATTGAGCAGGACTGTACATAATAACTCTGGTGTGCATTTGTGTCTACCTATCCAATCATCAAGTCTAGCCTTAAAGGTGGTCACACTAGTGAATTATTTGACCTGTCATGGAAACTTACTCCATAGGTTGAGAGTACTCCAGTATATCTTGATTATTTGTTTGTTTGTGTAGATGTAGGTCCTTAGTGCAGGTGTTTATAGAGCCACTGGTTTTGCAAAGAAAAAGGAAGTCGAATCAGGCTGGGACATTTTGTGGCTTGAAAAGTTAGAAAAAGTTTACCTTGGAGCAGGTTGTAGATAACTGTGTATAAGGAGAGTTGTGCTAATCTATCAGCATAATTGAAGTATTTAAAGCCTTTAGTTTTCTTGGTTAGGTATTTGTGAGGCTTTTTCCAGTTGAGTGATATACCCAGATTTGTACGTAGCAAAGGGGCATTATATTTAATGATGGGTCTGATAAGAGAAGAGTACAGTGGTAGCATAACATCTTTGGATCCAGAAGATATTTTCTTGGAAATTACTGTGACATCCCCACACTGAGCCAGTAATCAAGGATCCTGAATCCTCACTACTGACATTGGAGAGGGACTTTAACTCTGAACACAAATGGATAAACTCAATATTTCCAGATGCAGACCTCCCTACTTCAAGCACCATTTACCTTGAGAGCACACAGGGAACACAGTCAGCCTGGGTTCTGGATTTCTTCATATCTTTCATTCTTCCAGGTCCCCAGTAAGACTCCCCACTGGTGCAGCTGCAGGGTTAAGTCCTCAGCAGAGTGTCCAAGCCAAGTCCTCCCGCACCCTCTCTGTGAAAACAGTGTTTTGTGTCCCTGCTCCAAGTAGCTAACCCACACACACTGTGAGATTTGATTTTTCATACACGCACACCTGGGAAAAGCTCTCACAGATTTACCTGCTGTGCCCCCTTCTGCCAAAAGTATAAAGAAGTTATCACTGCCACCAGATACTCCACAATCAGCTACTGTAAGGCCCTTAACAAAGGGAGTCCAATTATACTGTGTAATATTAATGCTACTAAGACAGCTAGGCCTTCTGGAGTGGCCCACACAGTGTCACCAAATAAATATAGGCACTCTAAAGGTTAAATACTTTCTAAAAGAACCAACCACAATAAAAGTTTTAAATATATTTAATAATAAATAATAAAAGAGCATGAATATACTGAATATATATTTACAGTAAACCACAAAATTCATATCCCAGGAAATACTGAAAATATCATTGATGAATAGACTCAGAAAATAAAGAAAAACAATATCTAAACTAAGCTTTGCCATACTTTCCTGACTGAATCTAGGAAAATTACTATTCCTACTTACTAATATAGCAAGGCAGATTTGTCAGGCCCAAGACAGAATACTCAATACTGAGAGATTTCCCTTTGTAATATCTAAACTTTCCAAGATAGCTGGCAGAATGACCTCATCTGGTCACCTGACTCTAAGTTCTCACACTATTCCCATTTGAAGCATGAGACAGGATGTAAGCATAAATGTGATAAGATGCATATCTAAAGTGTTGCTAATGTTTATGACAGTGCCTGGGGCTTCCATTCTTTTTATTGAGCTAATGAACAAAGGCATCTTCCAGACATGCCATCTTCAGTCCTATTCATAGCTGTGAGATAAGCACTTCTGTGGCCCAACAGGTGGTCAAATTAACAGTGTTTTTCTTAAAGTAAGAAGTAAGCTAGCTGTTTAAGCCCTTCTCTTCCAGTGTCCTTTGCTAACATATATACATACAGTCTCACAAGTATATTCCTTCTCTGTCCAGCAGAACCCACTGTTGATAGCTGTTTTAACACTAGCAACTCTACTAACACATTTTGATTTTCAAATGGCATACAGTTCTGATAAATATGTAACATAAGTATCTGTACAAATCAGTTTGAAATTCAAATGCCATACAGTTCCAATACATTTGTAACACAAATAGCTCACATAAATCAGTTTGATATTCAAATGACATATCATTCTTTACAGATCTCCAGCTGGCTTATGCTGGCACTAGCCCATATCATCACAATTACGTAGTCTGGATAAAATGATTTTCGGTCTATGGTGAAAATATGATACTCAGGTGACAGTGTTTTTCACATAGGTGTCCAGGCTTCTTATGGCAATGTCTGTCTGAAGAAGAATACCATTCATAGCTTTCTGAGGTGGGAGCATCTTTTATATTCTGCACTTATTTAAATTTAGCTTGAGCCCATTTTCCAAACAGCAGGCATGTACATATTCCAGTCTTTGCTGTAACTGTTCACTTACAATGAGTAACAGTGCCCAGCTTGCAGTCATCAGCAAAGCTGATCAACCACATTTCTGGAATATTGAATTACATGTTTGCAAAATACCAGTGCTGGAGAGGGTCCAGCACTGACCTGCCTGGTACACCAATAGTTAGAATTATTATTTTATAGTAATTTTCAGAATGAGTCACACAATCTTTTACAATATGGGATCTATTGGATAGCTAATTGCAATCCAGAAGAAACATAGGGGCTTACATGGAGTTTGTCTAATTTTGTTAATACCATCATGGGAGATGGTGTCAAAAGATCTGGCCAGAACAAGATAAACAATGTATTTTGAGTGTTCACTATCCATAGCCTCTGTAACCTTTTTCAACAAGCTTGCTATGTTCAGGAGATGGACCTTTCTTTCACAAAAGCAAACTGACTGAAGTCTATATCAGTTAAGGTGCCCATCCAAAGGGGCATTATATTTAATGATGGGTCTGATAAGAGAAGAGTACAGTGGTAGCATGACATCTTTGGATCCAGAAGATATTTTCTTGGAAATTACTGTGACATCCCCACACTGAGCCAGTAATCAAGGATCCTGAATCCTCACTACTGACATTGGAGAGGGACTTTAACTCTGAACACAAATGGATAAACTCAATATTTCCAGATGCAGACCTCCCTACTTCAAGCACCATTTACCTTGAGAGCACACAGGGAACACAGTCAGCCTGGGTTCTGGATTTCTTCATATCTTTCATTCTTCCAGGTCCCCAGTAAGACTCCCCACTGGTGCAGCTGCAGGGTTAAGTCCTCAGCAGAGTGTCCAAGCCAAGTCCTCCCGCACCCTCTCTGTGAAAACAGTGCTTTGTGTCCCTGCTCCAAGTAGCTAACCCACACACACTGTGAGATTTGATTTTTCATACACGCACACCTGGGAAAAGCTCTCACAGATTTACCTGCTGTGCCCCTTCTGCCAAAAGTATAAAGAAGTTATCACTGCCACCAGATACTCCACAATCAGCTACTGTAAGGCCCTTAACAAAGGGAGTCCAATTATACTGTGTAATATTAATGCTACTAAGACAGCTAGGCCTTCTGGAGTGGCCCACACAGTGTCACCAAATAAATATAGGCACTCTAAAGGTTAAATACTTTCTAAAAGAACCAACCACAATAAAAGTTTTAAATATATTTAATAATAAATAATAAAAGAGCATGAATATACTGAATATATATTTACAGTAAACCACAAAATTCATATCCCAGGAAATATTGAAAATATCATTGATGAATAGACTCAGAAAATAAAGAAAAACAATATCTAAACTAAGCTTTGCCATACTTTCCTGACTGAATCTAGGAAAATTACTATTCCCTACTTACTAATATAGCAAGGCAGATTTGTCAGGCCCAAGACAGAATACTCAATACTGAGAGATTTCCCTTTGTAATATCTAAACTTTCCAAGATAGCTGGCAGAATGACCTCATCTGGTCACCTGACTCTAAGTTCTCACACTATTCCCATTTGAAGCATGAGACAGGATGTAAGCATAAATGTGATAAGATGCATATCTAAAGTGTTGCTAATGTTTATGACAGTGCCTGGGGCTTCCATTCTTTTTACTGAGCTAATGAACAAAGGCATCTTCCAGACATGCCATCTTCAGTCCTATTCATAGCTGTGAGATAAGCACTTCTGTGGCCCAACAGGTGGTCAAATTAACAGTGTTTTTCTTAAAGTAAGAAGTAAGCTAGCTGTTTAAGCCCTTCTCTTCCAGTGTCCTTTGCTAACATATATACATACAGTCTCACAAGTATATTCCTTCTCTGTCCAGCAGAACCCACTGTTGATAGCTGTTTTAACACTAGCAACTCTACTAACACATTTTGATTTTCAAATGGCATACAGTTCTGATAAATATGTAACATAAGTATCTGTACAAATCAGTTTGAAATTCAAATGCCATACAGTTCCAATACATTTGTAACACAAATAGCTCACATAAATCAGTTTGATATTCAAAGGACATATCATTCTTTACAGATCTCCAGCTGGCTTATGCTGGCACTAGCCCATATCATCACAATTACGTAGTCTGGATAAAATGATTTTCGGTCTATGGTGAAAATATGATACTCAGGTGACAGTGTTTTTCACATAGGTGTCCAGGCTTCTTATGGCAATGTCTGTCTGAAGAAGAATACCATTCATAGCTTTCTGAGGTGGGAGCATCTTTTATATTCTGCACTTATTTAAATTTAGCTTGAGCCCATTTTCCAAACAGCAGGCATGTACATATTCCAGTCTTTGCTGTAACTGTTCACTTACAATGAGTAACAGTGCCCAGCTTGCAGTCATCAGCAAAGCTGATCAACCACATTTCTGGAATATTGAATTACATGTTTGCAAAATACCAGTGCTGGAGAGGGTCCAGCACTGACCTGCCTGGTACACCAATAGTTAGAATTATTATTTTATAGTAATTTTCAGAATGAGTCACACAATCTTTTACAATATGGGATCTGTTGGATAGCTAATTGCAATCCAGAAGAAACATAGGGGCTTACATGGAGTTTGTCTAATTTTGTTAATACCATCATGGGAGATGGTGTCAAAAGATCTGGCCAGAACAAGATAAACAATGTATTTTGAGTGTTCACTATCCATAGCCTCTGTAACCTTTTTCAACAAGCTTGCTATGTTCAGGAGATGGACCTTTCTTTCACAAAAGCAAACTGACTGAAGTCTATATCAGTTAAGTTGCCTATCCAAAGGGGCATTATATTTAATGATGGGTCTGATAAGAGAAGAGTACAGTGGTAGCATGACATCTTTGGATCCAGAAGATATTTTCTTGGAAATTACTGTGACATCCCCACACTGAGCCAGTAATCAAGGATCCTGAATCCTCACTACTGACATTGGAGAGGGACTTTAACTCTGAACACAAATGGATAAACTCAATATCTCCAGATGCAGACCTCCCTACTTCAAGCACCATTTACCTTGAGAGCACACAGGGAACACAGTCAGCCTGGGTTCTGGATTTCTTCATATCTTTCATTCTTCCAGGTCCCCAGTAAGACTCCCCACTGGTGCAGCTGCAGGGTTAAGTCCTCAGCAGAGTGTCCAAGCCAAGTCCTCCCGCACCCTCTCTGTGAAAACAGTGCTTTGTGTCCCTGCTCCAAGTAGCTAACCCACACACACTGTGAGATTTGATTTTTCATACACGCACACCTGGGAAAAGCTCTCACAGATTTACCTGCTGTGCCCCCTTCTGCCAAAAGTATAAAGAAGTTATCACTGCCACCAGATACTCCACAATCAGCTACTGTAAGGCCCTTAACAAAGGGAGTCCAATTATACTGTGTAATATTAATGCTACTAAGACAGCTAGGCCTTCTGGAGTGGCCCACACAGTGTCACCAAATAAATATAGGCACTCTAAAGGTTAAATACTTTCTAAAAGAACCAACCACAGTAAAAGTTTTAAATATATTTAATAATAAATAATAAAAGAGCATGAATATACTGAATATATATTTACAGTAAACCACAAAATTCATATCCCAGGAAATATTGAAAATATCATTGATGAATAGACTCAGAAAATAAAGAAAAACAATATCTAAACTAAGCTTTGCCATACTTTCCTGACTGAATCTAGGAAAATTACTATTCCCTACTTACTAATATAGCAAGGCAGATTTGTCAGGCCCAAGACAGAATACTCAATACTGAGAGATTTCCCTTTGTAATATCTAAACTTTCCAAGATAGCTGGCAGAATGACCTCATCTGGTCACCTGACTCTAAGTTCTCACACTATTCCCATTTGAAGCATGAGACAGGATGTAAGCATAAATGTGATAAGATGCATATCTAAAGTGTTGCTAATGTTTATGACAGTGCCTGGGGCTTCCATTCTTTTACTGAGCTAATGAACAAAGGCATCTTCCAGACATGCCATCTTCAGTCCTATTCATAGCTGTGAGATAAGCACTTCTGTGGCCCAACAGGTGGTCAAATTAACAGTGTTTTTCTTAAAGTAAGAAGTAAGCTAGCTGTTTAAGCCCTTCTCTTCCAGTGTCCTTTGCTAACATATATACATACAGTCTCACAAGTATATTCCTTCTCTGTCCAGCAGAACCCACTGTTGATAGCTGTTTTAACACTAGCAACTCTACTAACACATTTTGATTTTCAAATGGCATACAGTTCTGATAAATATGTAACATAAGTATCTGTACAAATCAGTTTGAAATTCAAATGTCATACAGTTCCAATACATTTGTAACACAAATAGCTCACATAAATCAGTTTGATATTCAAAGGACATATCATTCTTTACAGATCTCCAGCTGGCTTATGCTGGCACTAGCCCATATCATCACAATTACGTAGTCTGGATAAAATGATTTTCGGTCTATGGTGAAAATATGATACTCAGGTGACAGTGTTTTTCACATAGGTGTCCAGGCTTCTTATGGCAATGTCTGTCTGAAGAAGAATACCATTCATAGCTTTCTGAGGTGGGAGCATCTTTTATATTCTGCACTTATTTAAATTTAGCTTGAGCCCATTTTCCAAACAGCAGGCATGTACATATTCCAGTCTTTGCTGTAACTGTTCACTTACAATGAGTAACAGTGCCCAGCTTGCAGTCATCAGCAAAGCTGATCAACCACATTTCTGGAATATTGAATTACATGTTTGCAAAATACCAGTGCTGGAGAGGGTCCAGCACTGACCTGCCTGGTACACCAATAGTTAGAATTATTATTTTATTGTAATTTTCAGAATGAGTCACACAATCTTTTACAATATGGGATCTGTTGGATAGCTAATTGCAATCCAGAAGAAACATAGGGGCTTACATGGAGTTTGTCTAATTTTGTTAATACCATCATGGGAGATGGTGTCAAAAGATCTGGCCAGAACAAGATAAACAATGTATTTTGAGTGTTCACTATCCATAGCCTCTGTAACCTTTTTCAACAAGCTTGCTATGTTCAGGAGATGGACCTTTCTTTCACAAAAGCAAACTGACTGAAGTCTATATCAGTTAAGTTGCCTATCCATTCATCCATCCATCCATCCATCCATCCATCCATCCATCCATCCATCCATCCATCTACAATCCCTTTTCCCATTTTTACACAGGGTGTCATTGTGTCACTTCAACAGTGACAATCATCTTGAGTCAACATTTACAACACTAGGTGGCAGGCCCTGTCTCAATAGTTCTTCCACATCACAGTCTCATGCACACTCATACCTATGGCCAACCCAAAGTGTATATCTGCTGAAATTATTCTGCTATGATATATTCCATGGCCTTGCATATAAGGCTGGTGAGGCAGGTTTGCCAATAATTACCTGGGTCTGTAGAGAGGTGACCTTGTGTTAGGGGCAAATAGGAATGGACAGAAATATGCCTGGGCCTTGTGGATGAAAGTCATTATGTGGTCATATTCTCTGTGCTAAAGTTGAAGATACTAAATAAAGCAACCCTCCACTCCTTTCCATAAGTGCCAAAGGATCTTTTACATCCACCTGAACTACAACCGACTGAGGCAGCTGGGTTCTCAGTTTAACATCTCATGTAAAGGATGCCATATAAAGGGGTGCAGCACCTCATAATGCTCCACTGCAGTGTCAGTAATTGTTTTAGCCAAGCATGTGGGCAATCTGAAAGATAGTGGCAATTATTCTCTGGGAGTGAACATGTCGCTGTTGTTTCAAGAAAGCTAGCGTTATTGGTTGGAGCCATGCACTGTTTTGTTGGCTTGTTTAAACTCCTAGCTTAGCTATACTGCAGTGAGCTTTGCTTTGTGCAGTAACAAGCAAAGCTGGTCTTAATAGATGCAGGCACTTTGACTCCTAGCAAGTGTAGACAGAACCATACTCATTAATAGGCTGTGATAAAGGTGTTACCTCTGTTTAATTTCCCAGATGTTTTGGGTTTCATATACCATGCTGAGGAATAGACCCATTTCCTAAGTCGGGGTACAATTAGAGTTCATGCTTTAGTCTTTGATGTTAGCCAAGAGCTATTCTTAACACTTGCAATGCACCCAGCATTGCCTGCTACTGCAGTCCATTTGGAATTACATGTATTGGCTGCATATTTAAGTACAATTTTAAATACTTTATTAGTCTTTTGCTCTTCCCATAACTGGAAGTGCCTGGGTAGCTTTATTCTGCATTTGCTCTTGTTTCTGCTTGCAAATTCTGGTATTTTATGACTTTGTGTCTCTCAGTACATGTGGCACAATAATTATTGGGTATGTCAGTTTCAATTATTAAAGCTACTTTTGTCTTTTTTTTTTCTTGGACTGTTACATTGTGTTTTTTTACGGCTGTTTTATCAACTGCTGGTACTGAGTGATCCTTTGTGATCCCGACTTTGTTATATCAATAATGTTTTGCATTTAATGTTTCTAATGCTTCTCAGATACTTTTATATTTGTATAATATCCAAAGTAACAGTCCAGTTTCATTATTGTGCCTTTTAGTAAACAAACTGTTAGCCATAAGTACATCACAACCATCAAAGAGATATGTATTTCCATTTCTACTTAACAGAGCCTGTATTTGTCGTTTTTTCTCACTTTTTAAATCAATCACTGTTTATGTAGTCCACTCTCCTGTGCTGCCATTATTAATCTACCATATTTTGGTTTGAGTTTACATCTCCTTACCCAATCCTGCCTAAGATATTGGTTAGCATGTGACGGTTCCAGATTTTGTTTTTATAGCTGTCACTATTTTTGTGGGTTTCCAGTTTTCTTTCCTTTTCTTTATTACCTTTTTTGGCACTTTCAGTTGCTTTCTGATTCCCATCTACTTCTGGTTTGATTTCCATTCCTATTCCTTTCCAACATGTTTCTGTTAAACTAGACAAAGATATTATCTTAGACTTCCTCTCTTCATGCTTTAGAACTTTCAATATGTTTGGTTCTGATGAGGTCAGCAAATATGTATGCACTTCAACAAATTCAGACCTTTGTATCAGTTTCTAGAAGGCCCTTATTCTCTTTACATTGTGAGATATATAATCTTGCTGTGTATTTTTTTTTGTAAATTATTTTATAGTCATGAACTATTTTTCTTGATTTCTTGACTAACTGATTTTAGTGCTGTTTGGGACCAATCAATCGCATCAAAACTGTTTTTTTTTTTTTTTTTTTGTGGGCTACTTCCTTCTTATACAAATGAGCGACCCTAACTGAAGCCTGACCTAGCCCTTTGGCAGGAATGTTTCCATATTCTGAGGATTCTACACTTCCTTTGATCTTGTCCTGGCACCAGTGTGTACACCAGGAGGGAACACCTTTTTATTCTGGAACCTGGGCACCCAGGCTTCTTTTTCTACTTTTTGACCTACCTTTCTCCATGAAATATAAGATACGGTCTATCACTGTTATCTTGGTGAGATTTTGTGATAACAGGGTCGACCGCATGAAGGTACTCACCAAGACTTGAGGACGAATTCAACTGCAGTAACAGTATTCTTTTCCCCAAAATGAAGTAACTGTAAAATGTTTCTACCTTGGTAAAACACCCCCAGTAGTTAACAATTATACCACAAACATTTTTGTACTCACTAAAATGCAATATTTTGTACTCATAAGAATTTACCAACTATCTTAACAATAAGTCTTACACCCATAATTTTCTATACTCCTGGTCTAAGTGGAAGGTCAGTAAGCTTCTCTTCCCTCACTTGACAGTCTTGTAACACTTGATATACACAGGTAGTGATGCTCTTGGAAGTGAACTGCTAATTTCCCTTCACAAACTACACATAAGCGATGCAATTACTTAACTCGGATGTAGGCATCACTCTCAGAAACAAATAATTCATGAGCACCACACACTTCCACAGCCATTGCACAAATATTTGGAAAATTGTCATATGTCAAGGCTGTAAAAAAGTCATTGCGTAAGTTTCCAAAGTCTAACAAAACTAGGTCTCAGCAGAAATTAAATATCACATGCACATACTGCTACATCTACAATCAAAACTCACCAAGAAAAAATCATGCCAAGCCAAGTACACTTAAATCCTCCAATAACAATAATGTAGTTATGATTGGTGACTCCACAATGAGACCCACATGTTCTACTTTACAAACTGGACAAAAATATGATGATGGAAGGTTGTCTTTCAGGTGCCAAGACTTCTGCTGTATCAAGGGCCCATAAAAAAACAGATATGACTATGCCATGGTAGTGGTCCTTATGGTTATAAATTACCCTGTGTGCAGAATCCTAAGGGATATACAGAGATACATTTCTGAGCTCTCCATTTGTGTTATAAATGCAGAAAAGGCTCTGCTATTGAATGGAGTTTTACTTTCAACAAGTATGATGCTAAGATACAAGGAAAATATGACTTGAATTCAACAACTAACTGAAAAACTAGTGTCATTTGTGGGTGATCCAGTGAGTGTCTGCATGGGATGAACTGCAGAAAAGCCCTACTTGCTTTTCCAAGGAGGATTTGCACCTCCCATTTCAGGACTTCCTCATACTGGGTAAAGCCTTTGCTGCATCCAGAGTGCCTTTTTTAATCAGAGTCCAGCTAATGTATCTTCTCCCCTAAATAAAAATAAATAAATAAATAAATAAAGTACCAGGTTATATAAATGAGGCACTACTTAACCCCTGAAGTCTAAATAGAAAAGAATTCCTGACCCTGAAGCCCTCCTGCACTGGAAACATATGCATGTGTTTATTATTATTGAAACCTGGTTTAAAAGAACAGAAGACACCCCTTCTATACTAGGGGTTTGTGCATACCATGATGCCTTTAGACTCAGTGGGAACAATGGTGGAGTATCCATATCTGTTAAAGCTGATTCTGAAATACCAGCAAAGCTAATATATTAATATTCAACTCACTCTAAATAAACCCAACTATCAGAACACAGCATGTTACAAGACCCCCCCCCCTTGATAACCCCTGAAAAACATATTAATTTATTAAATACATTGGATAAACTTCAGCTATATAAATGCTCCATCATTCTGGAAGACTTGAATTTGCCATCAATAAACTGGGAGACCTATATCTCAAATATAGACTGTTCCCCAAAATTACTTGATTATATAAATAAGAAGTCTCTGGATCAATTCATCAAAGAGCTTAAATGGTCTTGGCATGGTCTTTACAAATATAGCATTTATATGCACTCTTCCAGTGGTATACCCTTCCTCAGTTAAGTATAACCACAAATTGGTACCCTTCTCTTTTAGAACAGAAGGAAATATCACAGTATCCAAATACTTCAAACATCAAACTTTTTACAAGTTCAGCTATAACTGTAACCCCCAAAACATTTACACACATTGTAGTTATGTAAATAAATTCTACACTCACTAACAAAACTCAATAAATCTGTTAGTTCCTACAAACTGAGAAGACTACAAGCAAACTATCCTGGACATTATCAAGCACAAACATTACAATAAAAGACAGAAGCTCCTTAGAATACATAGCAAAACTGAAGAATCACAAATCAAGGACGAAATCAAATGTTGCCAGAGACTGAAAATTACTATCAGGAAAACAAAGAGGGACTGAAAATTACCATCAGGAAAATGAAGGCTTCCCATGAATTTATGCTGGTGCTGGAAGCTAAGTTAAATTATAAATCCTTGTTTACTTATATCAGAAAGTTATAAAATAACACTCAACATTGTTCTGAACTTATTCATAATGGCACTACCTACTCTGATTCATTGAATATCACAAATATATAGGCAAACACATTCAGTGCAAATTTCACCCAGGCGCCATTTATACAAATCCACATAATGCAAAGGATCTCAAACTCCCAATCATCACAGAAAAAAAAAAAAAACACTTGTTAAAAGTGCTCTCCAGAACAAAACAACATATCTTGTGTAGACCCTGATCCTGTTAACTTTGTAGGCTGCCTGCGGAATAGTATTAAGCCTGCACTGGTAGATCCACTCCTACAGCTATTCAGCCTGACCTTATCCACCAGACTTGTCCCTGAGATTTGGTGCACAGCAGTTGTGATGTTGCTTCACAAGTGTCTGCCCACCTGGGTCAGTAGAAGTTACACACTCATCAGCCTGACAAGCCTATATGAATGACCATGGAATGGTCATAACATACCTGATAAACTACAATATGTTAAAAATAAATCTTTTTAAGACTTGACCCTCAGCAGTCTGGCTTTGTTAAGGGTATATCCCATCTAATGATTGTGGTCAACTTTTCTGAGAGAGTAACACTGTCCATACAGTGCACATTGATGTTACCAAGGCATTTGATTCCATACCACATGCCAACATTATCGACAAGCTAAATGCACTCCAACTTGATCCCTGTGTAGTGAGATGGTTGAGGGACAGGGCCCACATTTTTGAGGGTGGCAGAAGCACCTCTAGAGAGCATGAGGGTTACCCCTAGGATACCACATGGATCCATGTTAGGACCTCTGCTTATTTCGCATGCACTTCTTTGATCTCAACATCAAAAATTGGAAACTCTATTGAGTCAAGTTTGTAGACAATTTTAAACCAGACATTATACTCAAATTGTCTTCTGCTATGCAGAAGCTACAAAGTAAACTTATATATTTTAATAATGGGTTCTCTGTTAATAGGCTAAAATTAAATGCTAAAAAATGAAACATTGTTGCATTTGGTAAACAAACCTTCCATCCAGCTTCTAGTATAGAAAACACCCCATTCCAACTGAAGATGTTATGAGAGACCTTGGAAGTTGGGGGGGGGGGTTAATAACCTCTCTCTCATTTGACCATCTTGTTACAATAGTGTCAGGAATCCTTCTATCTGGCAAGCTGATAACCAAGGATATTTCTGTCCAAAGAAGTAATTTCTCCCTCTATATTCTGCATTGATCATCTCTTCATTGAATACAATGCCCCCTTTGGGTTGTATCAAGCAGAGAGACTTAAAAGTTCCAGACAAAAAAGATAATGGGCATAAAGGACCTGAACTACCAAGAGAGGAAGGTGACCTTGTCTCTAATTTCAGTGTCCTACAGACTCCTTAGAGGCGATCCATGCCTTGCCTTGTAGGGCATTAGGGATCCAGCAGTCCAAGATATCTTTTTTCTCCATAAATAAAAGAGTCCAGTAAACACTAAAACCAGAGATCTGAACCTGCGTTGGCATATAAGCAAATCATGGTGGAGAAACAGAACTGTCATGCAATGACTACCCCTTCTTTGGAATAAGCATCCGGTCCAGATCAAATAATATGACACGCTATCTTCTTTTAAGGTGGAATTAGACAACTGAATGAGAATTCATAAATTCTCTATTGGAATGACTGGTCAACTTCTCCTTAAAAAAGTAGGTAAGATCTAAAAGTGAATAGTGGCAAAGTGTAAATGGCCACATAACTCAGTTGCTTTGAACAGTGTTTGAATAATTCTATGAAACTATAGTAGTCTAGAAAGTAACCTGCAAGAAGGTAAGAAGATAGATAGAGGTTTAGATCATAAGAAACCATACTATTAGGGGACTTTAATATTGGCTGGATTAACTGCTCAAGCCACAATCCCTCTGTCTTCATAAACCTCCACAGGTTTACCCAAACCATAGCCACCCCCACTAGAATTGACAAAACATCCAAACAGTAGTCAATCTTATACTGGATCCTGGTATCTGACCTCACACATGCACAGGCATCTGGCTGTCTCCCAGATAGTCTAAGTAACCATCATCCAACCTACCTAATTAGGAACAGATCCCAAACCATCAGCCAGCCCATCCTGAGAGTAGTTCACAACAAAAAGAATTTTAAAGCTACTGACTTCATCTATGCACTAAAAAGCTGCAACTGGACTCCCCTAAAACAACTATCTCTAGACGAAGCTGTAGAACACTTTGACACAACCTTCCTAAAAATCTTAAACCATCATGCACCCTCCCGAACCATTACAATAAAAACTAACTATACCGTATGGCTAAAAAAAAAAGATACTAAAAGTATAATGAAAGAAAGGGACAAGGCCTGGATTCTATATCAGAAAAACAAAATCACTACCTTGAGACAAAACTATCTAGAATTCCGTAACAAAGCCAAAAAGCAAATTAAATTAGACAAAACTAATTACTATAAAAACATGCAAGAAGAATATGCTCACAATACCCAAAAATTCTGGGCCACTATAAATAGCATACTGCACCCAGGAAACTCCACTACTCCAACCCCTGTGCTACCAAATAATCTTCAAAATATTCCCACACAATTTAACAAATTCTTTATTGAAACTGTCCAGACCCTTGCCAATACCCAAAATAATACTTGTAGCCCTACACCAATAAACACCCCAACCCACCCAATATACCAAACAATACCCCCAATTTCAACCTTCACTCCGTATCCACCAAGGTAATTTCCAAACTCCTTAAAATCCTAAACCAACCACATTAGCAGCTGATAATCTACCAGCAGATTTCTTTCAGATATCAGCTGATGCTGTAGCCTATCATGTCTTGATTCTCATAAATAGGTCTCTATCAGAATGCAAAGTACTCAAAAAGTACTAAAAATTCAGTATTTTGAAATTCAGGATTGCAAGCTTTCAGTAAAATGAGATTCAATCAAATGAGTTTTCAGTATTTTCAAAATTAGGTATTGTGGTCTCAGTCAAATGAAATTCAGTACTTTTAGATTCAGTCATGTGAAGTGGACCTATATATATATATATATATATATATATATATATATATATATATAGTATTAATTGTAAGTTAAATTTAATACTAAAAAAAACTTGAGGAAGAAAGTTAGAACCAGTAGTCTTAACCTGAAAGCAGATAAGAAGATAGAGGGTTAGATCATATGATGTATTATAAGGGATCATTTTCAGAGGATTTAATAAAAAGTATAAGGAATAGAAATTGTAAATGCAACTATTCTTCTGGTGGAGCAGGCTACTATAAGCCAAAATAACATGGAGGACATAAATGCAGAAATAATCAAGCTAATTAAACACGAGAGATTTGGAAACTAAAACAATAAAGCTGTATCTGAAGTATCACAATTTGAAAGATGGTCAAGAATCAGATAGTATAATGAGAATAAGAGAATACTAGATGGAAAGGAAGAAAGGAAGATAATACAATGGGAATGGAAAGAGGAAAAACAAAGAGAAGAACAACATTGTTATGGAATAAGTAAGGTGGTAGAAAATGAAGGAGATGCAGTAGTAATAGCAAGTCAGACATTTAACAAAGTCCTACCAACACAGAAGGAATGGGGGCTGGGTTTAATTCTCTAAGAGGAAGAAAGATGGGAAGACAAAGTGAAAATGTAATGGGAGTAGTAGAAGCTCAGGAAGTCATATGTATGATCAAGAAGAAAAAGAAGCCATCCAATGGATACAGAAAGGGAAAAGGAGAAAAGCAACCAAGATCAGACACTAGAGATGCAGAACAGAAATCTAAAAGCTGAGAGGGAGTGTAATGAGTTTAAATACTTTAAAATTCCCTATGGATTATTCTGTCAGAAAGATTGGGTGAGCAAATTGGCATGACTAAGGAAATGATTTTCTGAGTTGGGATTCAGGCTCTGAATTGCCCAGACATAGTAAGACCTTGTTAAGTTTAAATTTAGTGGCTGCTAAAAAAGCAATTAGTAGTAAAGAGAAATCAAAGTCTAAACCAACTGTAACTGAGCTAGTGAATTTTGAGATAAAAGAATTGGAAGTGCAATCTTTAGTAAAGAGTAGTAGCAAATTGCATAAAAAAATGTAAACCGTGGGAATAATACATGCAAAATAATGTTTTGGAGGAGGAGTAAGGTTTAAGGGAAGGCAGGAATTGATCAATATATGTAATGCTGGATTAATGTGTGTGTGTGTGTGTGTGTGTGTGTGTGTGTGTGTGTGTGTGTGTGTGTGTGTGTGTGTGTATATATATTTATATATGAATGATATAATGATTGTAACTGTAAACATGTTAACATGGTTTGTTTTCTTTTATATATTGTTTGTTTGCCTATGCCTTAAGTGATATAAGTAAAATAAAATAAATTTATTGTTAAAAAATCTAGAAAGAGAAAGGATTATCGAGGACTGTCATGTTGAAAAAATTAAGGGAACACACAAAAAGTGACAACAAATGAGGTTTGAGGAAATTAAACAACTGTGTAAATAACAAAAGAACAACCAAGGAGGGCTAAAAAAAATCCCAGTTCTTTATTGTAAGCACTTTCGTTCATCCACAGTATACAATAAACTTCTTCAGACAAAACTCTACCCAACATTCAGTGCCTTATATGTTGTGTCTTTCGGCTTTTCCTGGTTAGGGGTCGCCACAGCGGAACTCCGGTCTGCTAATGATTGGCAGTAGATTTTTACGTGCTGAGTTGCCAGCCCTGATGCACAACCTTCAATGAAGGTACGCCCATTCATGCATGTCTCTACACAGAAGATGCTTTAGCTACCGCAGCACCACCACCGCAGTTCATTCAGTGCCTTATATAAGGCTCTTAATTACTTAATAAGTTAATAAAACAATAAACAAGTGTCCTCAAATTGATGAAACTAAGTGCTATAAGAAGTGCTATTACAAATGGAATGAAAAATGCTAAAAAGCACAAAGAAATTTAAACATTATAATTCCTTATATAACACAAACAAAATAAGACAAATATAGGCCATACTAAAATGTATGTATTATCACGTTGTGTCTTTAGACAATGCAATGATAAATAAACAGCCTCCACTTCCTATCTAGATGTTAAGCTAAAAGAGTGAATCAACTTTGACCCCCTTTTTTTAAATAATATCATACATTATATATTATATAGAAAACTACTTAAATTGAGTGGTATCATCATTGTAAAATGTAACTGAATAGATGTATACACATAGATGTATGCACATTTCATACTACATATTACCTATCCAATGATTTTAACTTTAGAATGCATTGAATTGAACTAAATTCATTCAGCCCTGGTGGAACATGGGCATTGGTTCTTAACTGCCATTATAGCTCACATTCTTCCAACTTCAGTTCCTATGGACCGCCTCTAATATTTTTACTTATTTGATCCATGATAATACAATGAAATTTATGTGTGGGATTGTCTATAACATGCCTTGCCAAAGCATTGGTAGTTGATATCTTGCCAATTTGGTATTGGTGTTCATAAATCCTCTAAGTGCCCGTTCTGTTTTTCCTATGTAGAAACCTTGGCACTGCTGGCATTGGGCAAGGTAAGATTCTTTTGTTACTTTCAGTGGTTGTTTGCAACTGTGTAAATGACATTAAATAAAATGCTAAAGGAGGGATTATAAGAGTCAATACTTTGAGCAGAGTTTACACAAATCTAAGGAAGGTCTTTCCCAAAAACATAAAAAAATGGAGAAATGTTAAAACAGGAATAGATATGACTAACATCTGTTTTAGTATGTAAAAATGAGGGTGGGACAATAATGGAATAGAATAGATTATCTTTTTTTTTTTTTTTTTTTTTTTAATTTAGTGAATTTAGCTCTATGTGACATTATTGATAGCCTATATATAAATTGCTTAGAAAAAAAAAGGTGCCAGGAAGCTCTTTACATTGGTCACTGAGTTTGAAACATAGGGAATGACAAGTTATGTTTAGAAAAGTAAGGAGTGCTTTCAAAAATCTTTAATGTGTTGGGAAAAGCATAGGGAAGGGAAATGAATAAGCTGAAAAACTGATGAAATTAATATGGATGAGACATCTCAAATTATTTGATTGTCTTCTGTATTCATTTTCCAGTCTTGGCTTATGAGACAAGACTTAACACTTTTCTTCTTGAAGTAATCATAGGTAGAGAAGTTGTAAGCAATGATATCATTTGAACAGATATATAGAGAGACACACACAATATAGGTTAACATATGATGCTTAAAGGCCCTATCTGACCGTTTAAGGTGGTCAAGTAGGAATGTTAGGAATTTGTTTGAGTGGGAAGAGAATGAGATTGACAGGGTTCAGTGCTAACTACTAACAAGAATAAATCAAAAGGTAAAACTATTAAACAAATATCCTGTTCACTTTGCAGATTAAGAATAATGCTATAGAACATAGATAGATGCACAATCAAGTAAACAAAGTCCTATGGAAATATATAAAAAAATCGCATCTAATATTATTATATTCTGCAAGAAATATAGGTGGAAGAGTAGAAGGGTATCATCTTTGTTGTCGTAGGAGATAAACTGGGGAAAAGATTTCATTGGAAATTTCTGACACACTCCTCACACTCTGCCATTTTCCGCATGAGTTCTTCTGAGGAGGCAAAATACACTCAAAATGCACTAAAAAAAGATGATAAAACAAATCAGTTTTGATTAAGTGTATGTGTGTGTATGTGTGTGTGTGTGTGTGTGTGTGTGTGTGTGTGTGTGTGTGTGTGTGTGTGTGTGTGTGTGTGTTTATATGTGCCCATATGTATTATTCAATTATACATATTACATAAATATCATAAATATATCTATATATAGATAAATATATATATATATATATATATATATATATATATATATGTGTGTGTGTGTGCGTGTGTTTATATGTGTGCAATTATTCATATTACACAGATATTTGTCTATCTGCCTATCTATCTATATATCTATCTATCTATCTAGTTAGCATATTCATCTTTTAACTCACAATAGATTTCATCAGACTAATAAACTTTTAAAGCACAAGTAAGTTTAAATAAAGTTACCTGTTTTAAAAGTTTGTTGGTCTGATGAAGTCCATTGTGAGTGAAAGGATGAATGCACCAACTAATAAACCATCTTTCTGAAGTTACCTACTGGTATGCTTGTTTATTTTATACTGATGTATTTGCAGTCAACAGGTTGTCTTTGGAAATGTGTTTTTTCTTTCTTGTGTGTGTATGCATATATTTACAGTATATGTATATGTGTGAATATATATATATATATATATATATATATATATATATATATATATATGTGTGTGTGTGTGTGTGTGTGTGTGTGTCAGTTTACAGATTCATAGGTCCGTACATTTCCGTTATTAGCTGATTACATTGATTATATCAACTGTAAATTCTACAATCATTCACTGCAGCATTTATAATGTACCAACAATTTTTTTCCTTATACTGTTACAGTCATCAAATACACCTCAAACTCTGAGCTTTCATTTGCAGCTCATCACTTTCATCACAAGTATCAAACGAGTTGGTAAAGTGCTAGGTTCAAGATTTCTTTCGCACCATTGGTATTGATCTTAGTGTAGTAGCAGTACTGCAGTTCATGGACTCCATCTCCCTTATTAAGAAGATTAAGGCAGTCTGTTCCATCCAGTCATGCAATGATGCTATCTTTTAAATCTTATAATATAAGTCATTTAATAGCCATGCATCAATTTTAATTTATATTCTGTAATGTTACAAAAGGGAAGAATTATGATTTCTGCATACTACACACACACAGCCATTTCCCAAATTACGAATCCCACTTCTGGATAACAAAATTGTCCTGTGTTATATTTGAAAAATAAATTTCATATATGTTGAACACAGTTTTCTAGACCTTATATGTCACTGACATACATTGTTAATGCCCATAATTAATGACTGTGCCTAGAAAGCTGACAGGGAAGTGGAAATGATACAATACCATCATTTGGTGCCCAAAAGTTCCTAGGAGTTCTCTTTAAATGCAGAATATAATTTGAGTTCAACTTCATCTAAATAGCTAAATATCTATTAAAATTAGTGTAACTATAAAAGCTCAAGGAATACTCCACCCTATTCTACCATTTAATATTTTCTTCTACTTTCAATATTTGTTCTGGAGAAGATTCACCCCTATATAACTTAATCTACATAGCATTAATCTGTGACTCTTACTGTGATGATGTGAGGTAGTGCCCTCTAGAGTAGAGCTGTGCTGTAGCCTCCATTTACATCCCTCCAGACAACAGTATCACCATCCTTGAGCTCATACTGTCATGGATCTCCTACAATATAGCCTACAAAACAGTCATCCTTGGTGACGTAAATATTGACTGGACTAAACTAATGCTTGACTCCCCACACCTCAGCATCAAACTTCATGGTTTTAACCAACTTATCACATCCCCCACACATATAAATAAAATAATTTCAACCAGTACAGTCCTAGAGTGGATCCTTATAACTAAACCTAACCTCTACCACAACCCCTATAACTTACTTCTGTACCTCATCTGACACCTTGAGTGACCATCTTCCCACCCACATCCAAAGACAGTCTCTCCAACCACCTATGGATCACTTATACAGAGACTGGTAAAAACTCTCACACTTTAATGCTGACACATTTAACACTAGACTATCTTACATCAACTGCTCCTTCCTCTGTCACCTTCTCTTCAATTAAGCAGTCCAAAAATGTAATTAGATTTTCCTTGACATTCTTAACTCACTAGCCCCCACAAGGAAATTAGGATAAAAGCTAATTATGTCCCTTAGCTTACTAAAGATACTCGCTCGCTTATACATAAAAGCGATAGTGTCTGGAAAGCCTGGCTTAAAATCAACTCCTCATCACTTCTCCAAAACTACAAAGAGCTCAGAAATTTTACCAAATAAATTAATAGTGACAAAAAATTTTCAACACAGCCCAGTCCAGCCAATACACGAATCCAAAAAATTCTGGACAACCATCAATAAAATTCTTTACCCAGGAAAACTTACCACACCCAACCCCTTCCCAAATAACACTCCTCAAGAAACTGCCACCCTTCTTAACAACTATTTCATAGACACTAGCCATAAACTTACTCACACAGACCGCAACTCTAAAGCCCTTTCCACCTCTCCTAATCCAACCAACAGAAGCCCTCATTTAAACCAGTTCCCACTGCATATATCAAATCACTTCTGCTCAAACTTAAGCCTTGTTCTCCCTCTATGGATAATTTGCCTCTCTTCTTTGTCAAAATTGCCACTGATTCCATAGCCTACCCTAGCTCTCTGCTAATAAATAGATCCATTCAAGAAGTCATAGTCCCAGACATATGGAAATCCTTCTATAGAATCCTTTTTCCTAAAGGTGGGAATTCCACTGACCTTTTTAATTTTAGACCCATAGCTAATCTTTCTCCTCTCTCTAAAATTCTCGAAAAATGCATTCATACTCAGCTACTCAAACTACTATTCCATGAAAACCTTTTGACTTCCACCCGACAGGGATTCAGGCCAAACCACAGTACTGCTCCTGCACTCCTATCTTTTACCCATACTGTAGCTGAGGCTAGAGACAACAACCAACTTGTATCCTGTCTAATCCTTGACCTCTCTAAAATCTTTGATACAGTATGACACTCTAAACTTCTAACTAAACTATCTGATCTCAATCTCTCTACATCCTCTCTTAGCTGGTTCTCTAGTTACCTCCCCAATAGGTTACAGTCTGTCAGATGGCACTCCTCCTGCTCTCACTTCCACCTATCAAATCTGGAGTCCCCCAGGGCTCTATCCTGGGCCCCCTTCTGTTCAATATATTTACTTACAACCTCTATACATCTTGCAGCTGCCAGTCCCCTCTTATACAATATACAGATAATTCTAACTTATCTCCATCTCCAACAATATCTCTCACCATCATACACTTACCCAAAGCACTTTCTTGTTCATTGAAAGAAGCTTTCTAATAATCAGCTTATCTTAAATCCAGAAAAACAAACTCCTTCTTTACCTTCCTTGATCTCTATCCCAGCACAAATCCACCTCTGCAATTTCATCCCTTGACAGCACTATCATTAAAGCAGCACCTCACACTAAGCTACTAGGTACCATAATCAATGATGAATTAAAATATGAACTTCATATCCAACAGTGTAGTAAAAATAAATCACCAAAAACTGGGTTTACTATACAGAAATAAAAAAAATCCTCACTTCAGACACTAAACTTTCCCTGCTTTAGGCATTCATTTTACCTTGTCTACTCTATGCAGCCCCAATCATCACAAACATCCAATCTACTTTAATATCTAACATTGAACAACCATATAACAATATAGTTAGATTTGCCACAAATCTACCTTATAACATTCACTATTGCCACACACTAAAGAAACGTCAATGGCTAGAATTCCCCCAACAACTCTCACTGTCACAGTTTCAAATTACACATTGTATACTATGCAGACCTACTTCCTGGCCCTCCCTTTCCTCCCTAATATCCTACTATATCCCCAATCTCTGTAGTTCCAATCAACATCTCCTTGAAATCTACAAACCCAAAAAAAAACATTGGCAAACTCCTATACAAATACTCAGTGTCTCAGACCTGGAACAAACTCCCCTCTTACATAAGACACATCATACACCTAAAACATTTCAAAAAAGAGCTAAAATGCTACCTAATAAACACATGGCCCTGTCCCTGTCATGACCGTACCTAACCCCCCTCTTTCCCTCCTCCACTTGATTATATCTCTGTTTTCTTCTTAATGTACAACTCCTATTACTCTTTTTCTCTTCCATACCATTGTCATACCCCAATTTCAATTCTGCAACAGCCTATGTATATCTGTATATTTTATATTCTATTTTAATAGCCACTTTCTAAATATCTTGTATATAAATATTTAACTGCCTTGTTATAACCACTGTGTACATATTTTATCTATCTTACATATTTACCTATGTTTGCTTTATGTTAGCAAATCTTTTAATAGTGTATGGTTTTGTAATTATGATTTTTTGTTTGTATTACTATGTTTTTCTCCTCAGGTATCAACTGAAAATGGGCTTTTGGCTCAGTTGGACTAGCTTGGTTAACAAATGTCAAATGAATGAATAAATAAATAAATAAACATGCCAGCATAGCTAGCCAGAGTTTTGTAAAGCATTTTATGTCATTTGTATATCAAACCAATTTGTACAGATGTTTGTGTTAAGAATGTATTTATAAAGTTGTTCGTGTTAAAAATGTATCAACAGTGGGTCCTGCTGGACAGAAAAGAAAGATACATGCATGTCAGGCTGTATTGTGGTAACTGCTGAAATGTATACAGAAGATGCTTGAAGGGAAGGAGTTAAGCTCAGCCCAGCTTACCTTAGGAAAAATAGTTTGAAGTTAAATTACTTGGTATAAGCCATAAAGATTGTATCTCACAGGTCTGAATACAGCCAGAGACACAACGTCTGTGAAAGAAAAGACTAGGAATCCTGCTGCATTGCCCTTAGTCGTGAACTAATTGCTATCCTAGGAGGGTTGAATGTTGAAATGGTTTTATACCTTCCAGATCTGTAACACATCTTAGCAAAGAGCTATGTGTGTGCGTGTGCGTGTGTGTGTGTGTGTGTGTGTGTGTGTGTGTGTGTGTGTGTGTGTGTGTGTGTGTGTGTACCGTGACACATATTGCAAGATCCTGATTCAGCTTCTAGTAAAGGGGGTAGTATGGGAACCACAGAGTCAGATGACCAGATCTGATATTATTCTGTAATACTCAATGTGTCCCTGTGACTTGTTCTTACTAAATATTATGTCTAAATACATAAAGAGAATGACATTTCTAACACTCATCCTTTTAAACTTACCTAGAAATTTCCCTTTTCACATTGTAAGCAATTATTTTAGTTTTTCCTCACATTTGTCTCCAAGTTGTAATACATACATTATTTAAGCCAAATATCTGCCTCCTTAAGGTTCCAATACTATTGGTTAGAGTTAGGATTTAATTTGCATGTCTCAAAATCTGGGTTTCTCAAATCATCAGTCCTGAGAAATGCTTCCTTCTATAGTATCAGTCAATTCATTATTGCCACTGCTATATATTAAGAAGAGCCAGAGTGCAAGAACATGACCTTGTCTCACTCCTTTTGAAATAACAAACTTTGTTAGATGCACAGGCAAAGAGATTTTCAAGCTATTTCAACCTGAGGAATACATGACTTGAACGACAGCTATGGTTTTGTATGCAACATACTTCTTTCTCATCATAAGCTACAGCTGTTCAGTTTGTCAGTCTATAAACACTGAATACAGTATTCTTGTATTATTTTCTACAGTCTGATTTAATGCAAAATATGCATCTATTGTTGATTATCATTGTTTAAAGGTGGATTAACACCAACTGTAACTTGCTCATTTAGGCATTTTTCTATTCTGGCATTAACAAATTACATTTGCCATATTACAGTGTTGACATGCTATGTAATGCATTATGTAAGTAATTATTAATCTTTCTGGCTTATTTTATGCACTGTGTCTCTTGTAGATTCTTATTTTATGTATCTTTGTATACCGTATGCATGCTTAACTGTATACTATGTGCACCCAGTCCATGTTCTACTTAAGGTGCAGGTTACAGAAGGGGATACCTTATAAAGTGCAGGTTACAGAATGAGATACCTTATGCAGTGCAGATTACAGAATGGGATACCTTATAAACTGCAGATTACAGAATAGGATGCATTATACAGTGCAGGTTACAGAATGGGATACCTTATGAAGTACAAAGTACAGGTTACAGAATGGGATACCTTATTAAGTGCAGATTACACAGAATGGGATGCCTTATAAAGTGTAGGTTACAGAACAGGATGCCTTATAAAGTATAGCTTACAGAACAGGATACTTTATAAAGTCCAGGTTCTGGAAAGGGAGACCTTATAAAGTGTATATTACAGAATGGGATGCAATAATATGTTTCTAACTGCATTACAAGGTGGCAGTATTGAAGCACAATTAACATTTCCTCACTGGTAGACCAACTTTCTTTGAATGCTGCATTGCTGTAACTTTCTAACCGTATTGTTATTCTGTGTGAGTCCTTGATTGCGTGTAATATAAAAAACTAGTAACTTCAGCATCCTATATTTGTCAAAGGAATGCAACTTTTTGCAACTAAAGTAATACTTATCACTACAAACCTATTGCCACAATAGTAACCATTGCTTATAGTTTTCAAATTACCATGGATGTCCAAATCTTCTCACATTATCTTTTCAACTTAATGAGCATACATTCGCTTACATATTTAATGCAGTGATTGCAAATGCCCATATTCTCCTTCACTCCAATGGCAAACATGGAAATATACCTTAAGCATTTTCTTACACTACAGGTTACTTTCCTACAGCATCATAGCTGCTAAGAGCTTGCAAGATTGCCTCTTCCATTCAGTGCTGCTTGTCAGTTTTCCTGCCTTTCTGTATCACTCTGCATAAAATTATTAATTTTCCTCTGTGAGGCTTTGCAGTTTGCAAAACAATATTTTTCAGTGCAGACCACCAGCTAAGTTACTAAAACCATCTGTACCACTGAGCTTACAGCCAGTGCTACTGCCAAAGGAAAAGGACACTTCATGTGTTAACATACTTCAGGCTTAAAGCCATCATGTCTTGATAAGTATGGTTTTCTTACCATGAGGAGCTTGTCTTGGCTTTAATCTATAGGTTCATAGGTTCATAGGTTAGTACTAAGCTAATTGCTCTTGCGAGCCATTGTAAGCCTAGCCAATTATCCCTTGTGAGACTCGAGCCCTGCACCTTGTGCTTCTAAGGCAAACACCTTAACCATTAGGCCACCCTCCCAACATGGCTTTCTTACCCATGAGCAACTTTTTTAAACTTTCTCTGCCCCACTGTTCTGCTGAGTTACTGAAATTTATTAGAAAATCCACTCATACTGCTATTTAAATGTTGCTTTACTTCTATTGTCGCTGATTATTTTGTTTGGATGCTAATACCTCCATTTGTGAAGAGCCCCAATCCCCTCCATTCTTCTTCACCATTCTAGGGCTCACTATTCTCACTTACCCTGTCCCCAGTTCCCACCCACCCTCTCCTTATTTATATTTGTACTACAAATACGCCCCCTTCCTGATTCCTATCACCTCCTCTTCATACTACCTCCACCAATGCCTTCTGCTACCTCAGTATCCAATACATTCACCTAAACCCTTTACAATCTTATCTTACCTTACCTCCACACTTATTTTTGTTTACTGCTCCTTATTTAATTTACTCTTTTCTGTTGTTCCAACACTACTATCTATACATTGTATTCTCTTTGTTTCCTTTGTACAATATTAATTTCCTCCTCCTTGGCAAGTCCTTCGTCAGTATTACTCTTCTTTTCTTAATACTGACCCAAAACATAATATCCACAAACCTTTTATTATACACATCACCTACTTAATTGTTCTTTTCCTAATACATCCCCAATTCACAATTTCACCTTACTATACCATAGTATATTTTATATTCCTCTAACTGACTATTCTCTACTAACATTTTACTTGTCTCCAGCCCCTTAATAAAGGATTACCTTGCTTGAAATCTCCAACAAACCAGTCCCTCTCCCATTTTTCCCCTTATCTTCCTCCCTTTTCCTTTATCATCTTTTTCCTTTTCATTCAACTACAGTTTCCATTAACTACTCCATAGTCCTCTGTATTCACCATGCTATCCTTGTACATTTTCACATCTGTACTATTTACCATCTTTTTGTCCCTACTATGGTACTCTCTCACTATATTCACACTAACAAACCATACCTATTACTCAGGCTAAACAGTGCTTTACACCTATTTCCTCAAATTGATTTAATGTTCAACCTATTCGCCTTTTTTTAAATACAAAACTTCTAACCATTCAGTTCACTTTACTATAACCTGGAGTATATTCATATACTTTATAAAAAATAAATAATCCCAATCCCCTCTTTTCTGAAATCACTTTTTGTGATGACATTCATCCAAATCCACCCCCTCAGCCTCATCCATTCCACCCTCCTCTATTCCATCTCCTCAGCAACACCAACAAATCTTCTCCTTACCACCATTAATATTCTTATTTCTAAA
This sequence comes from Protopterus annectens, assembly GCF_019279795.1. Lineage (NCBI taxonomy): Eukaryota > Metazoa > Chordata > Ceratodontiformes > Protopteridae > Protopterus > Protopterus annectens. The sequence continues at coordinate 1,085,399,667 of NC_056747.1, read as the reverse complement.
CAAAGTTGCAGACCTTCAGACATGGTATCATCAATACTATCCAGATATTACTGTCAATACCAAAATATGTCTAAAACCCCATATAAAAGATTATGAACTTCTGTCTCCTGGCTACAGTAGAATTCAATATGACAGACTACACAAAGGGAGGGGGCATTGCAATTGTATACAATAACAGTTTAACCTTCTCACCCCTCAAAACTAACATACCAAATCCAAACTGCAGAACTTCTTATCTCTCCTCTCAGTGTTAATAAACATAAAAAGCTATGCATCATTGCCCTGTCTATAACACCAGGTAATAATATTAGCTTATTAGAAGAAATTCTTTTCAACCATTATTTTAGGCGATGTTAAAATAGACGGGTTATCTGTGACATCTAAGTCCCCAACTGCTAACCTTAACTTGTATGGGTTCAAACAGCTAATCTGTTCTCCTACTTGGCTCAGCAAAGCAATTCATAAAACCTATATCCTTGACTGGATACTTGTCTCTAATCCTAGAAAGTATGCTAACTCTAGAGTACTATCTGATTCCCTTAGTAATCATCACCCATATTCGCCAATAGAAAAATCACCCACCAGCTCAAAAAGCATCATCTATATAGAAGCATCCAAAATATTTCTAAAACTCATCCTGATGCAATCAGTAATTTACTAAAAATCCTTAAACTGGTATTTATTCAAAACCCTAGACCTAGATAAAGCCGTCAACAAATTCAACAAAATATCCATGAATACTTTAATTATCCTTGCCCCTTCCAGAAATTAAAAAGTAAAAATACTCAAACCACTTGGCTGACTCATTCAACTAGAATTTTTATGCTAAAATGTGACAAAGCATGGAAACAATGGCACAAAGATAAAACTCCACAAACCTTACATCTTTACTAAGAGTTGAGTAAATTCATCAAGAAGCAAATTCACCAATACAAAAAAATATTATACGGACAAACAAGATAATCACAAAAAAGTCCAAAGAAATTCTAAAAAAAAAATTCTTCAACCGGGCTCCCCTTCCTCACCAAACCCCTATCCGGACATGCCCCTCAGAAATGGCTATCAAGTTTAACACTTTCTTCATAGACATCATCGCTGCACTTACCTTCAGCTCTCCCCAACCATTTAATCAACCTTAAAACTCTACTAGCCCTGACATCCCTACCTTTAATCTACAACCTGCATCCAGATCATACTTTAGGCAGCTACTAAAGAAACTGAAAACATATTCTCCTTCTGCTGATGATCTCCCTGCTGAGCACCTTAAGCTCACTGCAGATTGTATGGCATACCCAGTCACAATTCTCATTAACAGATCTAGTCAAGACTCTCATGTCCCTGCCCTATGAAAAAAATCCTTATTATTTCCCTCCATAAAGGAGGTAATGCTTTTCAAATCTCTGACTTTTGGCCAATTGCCATCTTGTCCCTGTTTCTAAAATTCAGGAACAGTATATTCATAAGCAACTCCTTCAGTACCTCTTAGAAAATTATTTCCTTACCCCAACACAACATAATATCCAACCTGGCCATAGCACCACTAGACCTGTCCTCAACTTTTCTGATACCATTGATAATGCTAGAGACTGAAGAAAGTTTATCTTTTCAGTTTTTCTAACTCTCTCAAAAGCCTTTAACCCAGTGCCACTTGAAAATCTTCTGACTCAAATGTCCTCTCCAGGCCTTTCCAAACCAACTCTGTCTTCTGTCTCTTTCCTTTTCTCCTAGTTAAAACAAGTGTTGCTTAAGTCTTTATTCTCAGTCCACTTCTCTTAAACACTTTTGTCAGTAGGCTCTGAACGCTTCTTAGCAGGCTTGCCTTATTCAGTATGCAGATGACTCAACTGTCATCTGCTCATCTGACAGTGCACTACAACTACAATCCATGCCACAAGATGCCTTCAACTCAGTTGAGCTGTGGCTGCATCAAAACCACCTCTTATTTAATCCCCAAAAGACTAAACTGCTACTATTTTAAGAAAGTCCAATGCCAGTGATAAAAGTAACTGCTGCATTGCCTCTGTAAAAAATACAGCTATTGAAGTAGTCATCCTTACCAAATTGATTCAAGCCAGCACAGATGACAACCTAAAATATGATCTTCTCACACACAACTATACAAAAAAATTGTGAAAAGCTAGTTCATAAAAAGCTATAGAGCAAACAAATTCCTTACTCCTTCTAGTAGAATCACCCCAGCAAACTCTTATCTTTTACCCTCTCTTTTCAATGGCTCACCTATTTTGACTAACATCCAGATCTTTCTTAAAGCACAGCTGGAGTATTAGTATAATAGGGTAGCTAAATTTGCAGCAAACCTAAAACATAAAGCTCATCAGCTCATCATTGCTCTGCATTACATGCTCTCAGCTGGTTAGATCTCCCACATCAACTAGCCCCAAAACTATATAATGCAGTTACTTGCCCTTTTATCTCAATACTTCATCACTATCTCCAAAATCACCCTCTGTGATCTCAAGGCAAAACCTACTTCAGTCTATAAACCAAAAAAAAAAAGACATATGGGACAAAGTCTATAGTCACACTGCATAACCAAACTATGGAACCCTATCCCAAATTCAGTCAGAACTATATCAAATGTGTTTAAATCCTCTTTAAAGATCTTCTCGCTAACTCATGGCTATGCCCATACACCTCTTCTGTATGACCTACAGAACCTAACCTTTCTTCATACTGTCTATCTATATTCTTTCAAAACTTGCCCACTCCCCATTTTTTTTTATTTCCTAGCATAGTAAACTATTCTTGCAATATTTTTGTATATACTGATTGTCATGTTAAATTGCAATGTGTTTTCTTTTACTATTACATCACTGGTGTCTCTTCATGCTTTATTGTATCCTATGTATTCACTGTCATATTGTATATATATATATATATATATATATATATATATATATATATATATATATATATATATATATACATACTTTTTAATTACATAGGTACTACAGTTTTATTTGATGTTATTTAATTCTCTGGAGATTTTCTCACCAGGCCTCCACTGAAAATGAGTATTTATTCCTCAGCTGGACTTCCCTGGTAAACAAATGTCAAAAAATAAATACATTTTCTCAGATACTGTGTCTTCTTTATGAAATGCTCTGATGAATGATTTTTTTTTGGCATTTGTTTATCAGTTTAAAACCCATTTTAATATTCTGTACCCTACTTCTTTGCTGTACAGGTTTTCTAATTTAACTACATTGTGTGACAGTTTTGCAAGCCATCCTTTGATATGGTACATACCACATGGTATGAACAGTATATGCTGATATTCCTTAAAAGGTTCTTCAGTCACACAAGAAAAATCAACCAGTCTATTAGATTAATATGCCTGCATGCTAATCCTATAAATATGTGCTGTTTTTTTGTTCTGCCACCTGTCAGGTCCAGAGTGCTAAACCAGCCTTTTTATAACAAGAATTTCCAGTCATTTCCTTGCTACCAATTGGATGTATTTCCCTGGATGTTATTTTTACAGAGATGAACCATGTCAGTCTTTTGGCTGTTTCTTGCAAGCACCTCAAATTGTGTGAGCAGAAAGGAAATTTGATTTAAGTCATCAGACATGGCACAGTATTCAGTAGTTTAGCTCAACCACAGTAGAAGCTGAGTACTGACATTTTGAAAATACTGTTAAAAATCAAGTAGGTAGATTAGTTCCCATTGTTATGTATGTGAAGGAATATGGACTGCTTGCATAAGTGTTGAGTCACTCTTTGCATTAAACATTACCTTGCCTAAACTAAACCAAATGTTGGAATACAACAGAGTTTAAAATAAATTTGCAAGGTATTTCAGAAGAGGAAGGCAGATTTACTGGCAGGAATCCATATTTCACATGTAGCTAGCACATGATGAAAGAATTACAATAGTGTAATAGTCTTTTTTTAGCACCCCGGTGCTCTTCAGGACTGTAGGCCAAGCTGTTCACACCAGTCTTATTTATTTATTCCATTATAGCTAGGTAAATTCAATAGACATGCAATGCCTTATTTTCCAGGTTTCAGATTCAGAGCTTAGAAGTTTCTTTGGGATTTTGATACATTATTTAAAGGTGGCTAGACAAAAAAAATAGAAGAAAATACATCGATCAATACAAAGCAAAATCAATGCTAATGAAAGCTTTTAAGAAATTGCTATGGGATTTCACAATAAAAAGGAAAACACACGCTGATAACAGTTTGAAATGTGTATATTTTGCAGCTACAGAAAGAAAGGACCAGAGTCTGATTCACCTGCCTCTGCTTGCAACTGTCTGACCAAATAAATCATTTAAACCAATTATTTTTTTTCATATCTGTATGGTACATAATAGATAATGCTGAGTTAATAATTCAATAACATATTTTTCTGAAAATGAGGCAAACATCAGTTATATAGGGAAAGTTTATAGTCAAAAATAAAAGGAGAAAATGAAATACAGCTAATTATCAGTTTTGCTAATATGTCAATGAACACTGACTATTATTTATAATATAACATTAGAACAACAATATTTATAAATCGGCTTTGTATCTCAAAGTCACACAAGAGTTTTTGTTTGTTTATGTTTTATTAACCAGATTGGTTGTACTGAGCATGATAAATCTGGAGAGGGACGTCTGAAACAAAAACTCCATATTATTTCTAAATATGCAGTAAGGAAATAAAAGGGTGGGGGGAACAACTTAAAACAGTTGTCAGAGAGGAGTGTGGAGCTCCAGGAAACATATTTTCAGGAAGTGTTCAGGATTACTAAACTGTGAACTACAGCTCCAGGATCTCTTTACAGCAATTTGGGGTGATTCTTTAAGGTTATTGCAGGATTTATTATTTCTTGGTTGTCTTACGAGTGGGTTTTGGAGTATGCATGAATCCAGGATTACTGATTTACTATTGTTAGTATCCAAAATATCTATCACAAATAAATGTAAACAACTAGGTGCCTCTGCAGTAGAAGAAGTCAGTGATTTATGTGATGTTTAAGCCAGACTGACTTTAGATAAAAATAGAGCCTCTCATGTGAGTCTGTGGCTGTCTTGGATACAATATTTAGGCAGTATGCTGGGAGTAATGTGTAGGCACCTGTTTACTTCAAAATGGATGGTTATTAAAGGAGAGGTAAAAGAGTAGGGCTTCCAACTTGCTTTCTAATTAGTAAATGTGACTTTTACTTGCTTTTTATGTTAGAATATTGATAAGGTGAAATCCAAATTTACACGTCATACTTTTGTTGATACTTAGAGCTAATAATTTTCTGTGTTAATGGTACTACATTGTTGACATCTCTGGACTGCAGAAAGGATGTCTGGTTTCAATAAATTTGTATTGTTTTAAGTTAACTTTTGAATATTACAGAGTACAAAAAGAAAGAAGAGGGCAGTGTCAGTTATTTCATTTCTGAACTAAACTTGTGCTTTCATAGGTTAACAAGAAAATGCCAAATTGCTACTTTTGAAATACTAGGAACCTTATAATACTTAATCACTCTTTCAGGGTTTGCCTGAGGATATGCTGACAGTCAGGGAGATAAAGTGGACCAAAGATTGACTTCTATCAAGGCAGCAGCTCCAACTGTACAAGAGAGGTTTATAGACCACTACCTGTGAGTATAATGGAAACGGGGGGGGGGCTCCACAGTTGCTGCCAGACACAGAGAGCAAAACCACTCACTCCACTGTAAACCATAGTCTTATGGTTAAATGTTTCCATTTTAAGTAAATAGGAATAGTACAGATCAAATGTCCACAGTAAGAGCATGGGGGACATAAGCCATTTGAGAGAACTAAAAAATGTCACCAGTTTGTTTTGAGACAGTATCGGCTCCAAACTACCAAAAGGACTTGCTAGGAAAAGAAATTATTGTTATGTGGCATATCATATCTGATGTAACTATTGTTAAGATTACAGTTGTTAAGAAGGAGCAGTATTTGCACAGAAAACCTACTGCAGGTAGGGACACGGAAAGGGCACCTGTTCAGGAGTTACTTTATACAGACAACCTACTGCAGTTAGAGACATGGGAAGGACACCTTTTCAGGAGCGATTTTAGACAGACTACCTACTACAGTTAGAGACATGCGAAGGACACCTGTTCAGGATTCATTTTGGACAAACTACCTACTGCAGTTAGAGGCATGGGAAGTACGCCTGTTCAGGAATCATTGGCCTGCCTGAGATCACTTGAACTGGAAAAGGGTACAGGTGAAGAAGAAGATGGCAGTGTTTGATGATACCCCTGCATGACTGATTACAAAGTTATTCTGATAATATGCTGTGTTATTTACATGCAATATTAAGCAGCTGGACATTGAGACATGTAGGTAGATAAGGCAGCAGTGGGTGGCACAGCCAGTGCCAAATCTCTAACAGAGGCTGATAATGTGGCTATTTCTGCAGAAGAACAGTGAGCCTGATAATGAACCACAATTATTGAATGGTTGTGGACTTCCTTTGGGAAAAAAAAATCTTCAGGGGAAGAGATAGCTAGCATCAACAAGCCTGAACCTGAGCCCAGCCTATCAAAGATTATGGACTTTCTTTGGACGTGGAAGAGGGGAAGATCACAATGAAGGAGTTAAGACACATTAGATCACAGACTTTCAGATTCTGCCTTAAATGACTTGCGAGAGGCAGCCAAAGAGTCAGCTGATTCTCAAGGCCAGTGGAGGTCTGTACACTCATACTGGTAGCAGCTGTATAAAGAATGGACTTCTGAAGGAGGCCTAGAAGAGGAGGTGGTAAAGCAATAAATTCAAGAGTTAAATATTAGGCACTTCTGGTCATAGCTGATGATATTCCTGCTGCATGTTACAAGGGTATAATGCATATCAAAAGAAGACTTATGCAAAATGTTTATTGGCCAGGCCAATGCAAAAGACATGGTTGACTAGGCAAGAGACAAAGTCTAGGCTACTTTTGTACCCTTGTCTCTTATGATGGAACTGTTTCAAAGGGTTGTCATGGATATTGTAGATTGTCTTAGTACCCTGAGCACTGCAGGGCAAAATATATTTTGGCCATAGCAAACTATGTTGCTAGGAACCTTATGACTGTAGTTCTGTTCTCTTTTGCGGTAGAGAAGTTTTGCAAGAATGCAGAGTATTCCATTTTCTCTGAAGTACATCAGTCCTGCATGTTGAGTGTGTGTGTGTGTGTGTGTGGGGGGGGGGGGGTACAGGCATGTTTAATAGTTTAACAGGAAGTTTCAAAAAACATTGTTTTAGTTGCAGTTTATTTATTTTGTTGCTTGTTTAATTTTGAATATTTGGGACTCACACTTGTGCTGGGGGGCTAGACTATACTGCTGTGCATTTTAACTGCATTGTATAAATCCCTACAAGTATCCTGTCCATTATTAACAGATAGGATGCACAGTGTCTTGGTGCTCTGCACTGTAATGCATTTATATTCCCCATAATACTCTCTTACAGTAGGGCAGATATTGCTTCCATGCTATTAACATTCATATCTGTAAGACAAACAGATGCACTAAGAGACATCTAGCTTCTGAAAATGAGCATCATCACACGTTTTTATTGAGGCACCATTATTTTTCTGAATCTTGCATCCATCGGTGGTTTAGAAAAGATTCCATCCATATCATGACTTGTGTACAGTATGCAGTGATCTCTGAATGCAGACATCCATTTTAAAGTGTGGCTAAAGGTGCAATTAAAATAAAGACCTGCAGACTATTCTGCAAATATGCTGCAAAAAGGAGCAAGCAGCAAGCAGATTATTAAGACGTATTTGCTATCTACCTTACTGCATTGAGAAGCATGTCACTTTTTTGATGTGGAGTTCTAGACCATATAGTCATTTAAAACAAAGCCTGTGTTCATCAGGTATATCTATCTATCTGGGTCATCTTCATTTCACTTAAAGTTCATTTGCCCGACAGAAATTTCAGGAAGCCCAATTGCCTGACAATTCATTTGCCCGACAATTAGAAAAAGGCAAGTAAAAGGTGCAAGTCTTTTTCCCCAGTGTAATGCATTCCTGGAGTTAGAATATATAGTTTACGGGTTTGCACAGTATAATATGTCATTATCTTTCGTATCATTTTCTTGTCTGTATTTCTTCTGCTGTTTAATACCAGTTATTTAACTTACTATACTGATGCATTTTTGCTATCCATTTTGAGCACATTTACTGGAACTGCCTATAGCTGAAAGGGGAGCTGGATTTAATTTATACACCTAATAAACATAAACATGAGGGCAGTTAGTCTAGTACTAATCCATGAAATCTATGAAAATCTATGAAATAGTTAACTAAACAACTAAATCAAGACATCAATAAACAAATAAAGAGATGCAAGAATAATTGATCTGTTGTAAGACAAACAAATAAATAAATTTGTAAAAAATAATTGATTCCAAAATGCGCCGATTACCAGATTACATATGACACTTTCACAGAAATGTGTCAAGGAATGGGAAAGTTAATCAGCTTTAAAAATATCAGGGCACTGTATTAGCCAGTTTCCCTAATACCATACATTGACAATATAGTCTTATATATGACCAATCTGTTACTGCCACCTCTGTGAAATTGCTTCAGTGGCCTTACCAAAAATGACATATAAAATAATATCAATCTCTCTTTATGAATTATAACTCTGAGTAACTTACCAATATTATCATGTGAATCCTCAGAATATGCCTGTACAATCATTCTTATTATGTGGGAAGATTCTTATTATGTGGGAAGACCACTGCCCTAACATTAGTTTTCCTGGTGAGGCCAGTGCCACTAGAAGGAAGGCAATAATTATCTGGTAACAATTTCACTGGTCAGATAATGTAATACAATGCCTGACTCATGATTCTCATCTCCCAGCTCAGTCATAGTCACAGATCCTTTACTGGGCAGAGGCATGCAAATGGCATACCTGAAATCTGGATAATTGCATCTTGTTATGGGACACTGGAAACCACACAGTTTGCTATGTCACAACTTGTATCAAATGCTATCCTGTGCTGAAGAGGACTGCATTTGTCTTTGAAACTGAGGAGATGGTTTAAGAAAAGGTAGAGAAACAATACGCAGATGAGTAGCATACCTCTCAAACTGTACAGATTTTTGCAGAATGTCCAGATTTTTGCCTCATATTTATGGTCCGTTTTTCATAAAATTGTGGTTTTCTGGCAAATTAGTGGCAAATCCTTAAAGAGTAACGTTAGAAAATAATGACAGACATTTGAGTTTCAGATTTCATACCCTTCAGAAAATCCATGCTAATGCAAAACCTGTTATTGTATCAACTTTCTAAGTTACTAAGAGACATATTTACAAATTGTCCCGATTCTTTGGGCCTTTGTCCCACTTTTATTTATGTCTTTGTCCAGATTTCTTGCTCTAAGAGGTTGAGAGGTATGATGAGTAGCTCATCCACACAAAAATAGTTGCAAGTTTGTGGATAATCCAGAAGGTTCAGGAATGGATTACTGAATCAGTTCAGGTCTAATCAATATATCCCAGTAAAGATCATCCTTGAATGAAGGAATGTTATCCATGACCACAGGCAATGGTCTGTTGGTTAAAAATAAATATTTACATAAACATATACTGCCATAAACATGACTTTGTGCAGTTCTTTTAAATCCAACTCACAACTGATTAAAATAAAAATTAAATGCTGAAAAAACATAAAACTGTGCAGTTTTTTTGAAATCTCCATCCATGGTAGATGTGTCTAATGGCAGATGGCAGGGCAGTTGTTGATGAGGTTTCAATGAAGGCTTATTTCATGGCAAAGATATAGGTTAAAATGCCCATACTAAGAGAAAAGCCTAAAAAACAGAGAAATAATTTTACAGTCTTGTTGGTTTTATAGTTAGTTGCCTTAAATTTAGCACTACAGTGAGCTTCATTTACTGTAAAAAAAAAAAAAAACTAAATGCAATCTTGTTATAGCAAAAATTACTTATGGTACATAAAATTTTATATCTGTAAGATGAGATAATTTTGACTTGCTAGAAATAAAAAGAAGATCAATATGTGTTTGTCATAAAGTAATGTTTTATGATTCTCTTCATTTTCTGCTGTAACTGAAAACACTGTTTACAAATTATGTACTGACAGTCCTATCTTAGTCATTTAGCAATGCCTAATTAAAGCACATTTCCTTGACAAAAGTGGTCTATCCGTGATAAAGCCCAACAAAGGAAGTTAACACATAACAACAGAGCTGAGTCATGCCTTAACTACTACGCTCACACTTGGACTTTCAGTACCAGCTTTAGTGGTTAAAAATCAGAACTGCCAGCTCACATATATTGCAGTGCCCTCTGTTGCTAGCTGACTAAGACAGAGATATTATTTTGTCCAGGGATTTCTGGGTCTGAGTTTACTGGCTGAGTAGAAAGGGTTGTACAGATAAAGGTGCTTCCATAATTTTTATGAAGAAGAAGCTGCACAAAGGCATGTTTTAAAAGGTAAATGCCATCTTGCTAATGACTTTTGTAACAAGTACGCATAACCAATAAAGACACTATATAAAAAAAAGAACTCCTTGTCTTGCTTTCTAGTAGCAGCAGTATACAATACTGCCAGTTGAATAAATGTATCGCTATAAGAAAAAAATGCTGCAGTGTATAAAACAATTCATCCGTTTGGTTTCCCCCACCACAGGCAAAAGCTGTGCTTGATGTATTTATGTCAATAAAAGCAAAACACTGAGACTCTGAATTTTTATTTGCATTATATCAATTAGATCCAGCATAAATGTGTCTAGGCATGTGTACCTTCTGTTTTTTCCTCATTGGTGGGTTTTATTCTAAGTATTACATGTATAGAAGACTGCTGCCTTCAAACCACAGAGACATACCAGATTTCATTCCTGTAGGAATTTTAGGGTAGGATTCAGAAAAGTAAAAAAAAATATTTTTGTTGAGCAACATAGGATATTTTGTTCTTGCTGAGAATGAAAAAAATAGACACACATAACTCAGCAGTGCATGCCACAATTCGCTGTGTGAGTTTCACATTGCTGGATATGCACAAAAAGACTGACAGTTTTCACTTACTGAAACCATTCTTTGTAACCACATTATGTTTGTTCAGTTGACTTTTATCCCATGGTTTTAGCAAATTAGTTAGCTGGCCCATTATATCTGTAGGAATATTTTTCATCATTCTGACAAGACATATCAATAATTTTTGCACTACAGAAATAGCATGGAAATATATACAGAATTACAGGGACACCAGCATTTATAAACCTTTGTCTGCCAACCATCTGACCCCTCATCTCACGTGAACTACCTAGCCAGGAGCAAAAGCTATCTCCTGCTCATTCGTTCACCTATGAGGCAAGAGCCGGTTGAGTGTCTATCATCCAAACATACAATCAGAGTCTTCACCCAGCCCACCAGAAATCTCATAACATCCCATCAGAAGCTTCTTATGGACTTTAATATTGCTGGTCTTTGGGGGATAAGTATATCCCATATGATTGCCCCTTCACCTATATGGCTATGACATGTAAGCATGTTCTTCTCCCCTCCTCTTTCATGAAAAAATCTTCTTCTTCTTGCTACCACATTTATCAGATTTATGGCTCAGTTGTTTTATTGGTGGAGAGTACTGTAAGGCAAGAAAAAGGTATATGCCCTTTTTCCCCACTGTAGTGCAATCCTGGAGTTAGTATATATAGTTAGAGGGGGTGTGGAGGCACAGCCCTCCCACATTGGGGGTGTAGCCCCCTACTTAGTTTGGGTTTATATTGTTTTCTGGAAAGAGTTAGTCATTGGTGTTGTAAGTATGCATGTCTGTGGTTTAAAATGTATTGTTTTGAAGCTATCGGTGAAATATAATATAAAACTATATATACTAACTCCAGGATCACACTACAGTGAGGAAAAGGGCATAGACTTTTACTTGCCTTACAGTGCTCTAAACAGTGCCAGTACTTCACTTCAGTGAAAATGAAATTCGGTGAAATGAGTTTTCAGTAATTTGAGCTTTCAGCAATTTGGTCAGGGTGAATTAAAATTCAGTGAAATGAGCTGTAAATGAAACAAAGTAGACCCCCCCACACACACACACACACACACACACACATATATATATATATATATATATATATATATATATATATATATATATATATATATATATATATATATCCACAAAATCAGGTGCACGAAACACTGAGTGCACGGAATGATAAGGATAGCCTCTGCACAAAAAACTAGCACTCAAACCAAAGGGAATACACCAGACTTCTTTATAATAAAGATAACCATTCAACATAATCCAAAATAATTCAAAATGATCTGTAATGCAAAATGGCTCCAGTAACCATCAAGTTCAACAGCAGACCAGTTTTGCTTTCAGCATCATCAGTCCAGTAACAGAGACACTCCTCTTTCACTTTTATATAACAATCCCTTAAAGCAACAGTCCCCCCTATCAATTATAGCCATAAATCCATACCCATTTAGACTTAATACAGGAACCTCATACAACTATATTTTAAATGCATCAAACAATGATATTCATTTTAGTAAATCATTTTAACAAATCATTTTACCAATACTTGTTTAAGCCAGGTTTATACATTGCTGCAAGATTTATGATCCATAATTTTTCTTTTCTATTCAGTAACTGATGTCTAAATGAGTTAGACAATCCCGTTCCCCTTATGCTATCTAATCCTACAAAAATAACGTGAGCTGCAGCATGTACTACCTTATGTTTATACAGTGCACTTCCCGGGTGTTTACAATTAATATCACTGATATGCACAGAAATCCTGCTCTTAAACACCCTTGACATCTGTCCCATATAAAAAGCCCTATATTGGTAGACAGCCATGCAAATAACAAACTCTGTGTTACAAGTAATAAGATGTCTAATCGAGAACACCTTTGGAGTATTTACTGACGTAAAAGACTTTGTACATGAAACAAAAGTCCTACATTGGTAGACAGCCATGTAAATAACCCACTCTGTGTTACAAGTAATAAGCTGTCTAATAGAGAACACCTTTGGAGTATTCACTGACGTGAAAGACTTTGTACATGAAGAAACTTTACAATATATACAGTTACGACACATGGTATTATCTACCCTCATACTTCTATGAACTTCACTATTAACTGTGTCCCATTTCTTGTACCAAGACAGGTATTCTCCAATGTTTTTGCCCTTCCAATATCCAAACTGATATTTATCTCCCAGGCACTGATCAAAACAATTCACCCATTTTTAATATCTGCCAATATTTATCTAATACCTCCCTAATTTTGAAAGTATTGTTTCAATAGGTAGTAATAAACCTAACATTTGATGACCTAGCTTCTACAGTACTGTTTCTAGACACCACATTCAACAAAACCCATTTTTTTTATTTGAGGCGATTTTCCTAGCCTGTCTAATCAGAGTGATATCATAACCCCTTCTTATAAATATATTTTCCATTTTGGTTGCTTCCAATTCAAACTCTTTCTGATCACTACAAATATGCCTCAAGCATAAAAATTGTGCCTTAGGAATATTCATCACAGTATGCCTTAGATGTCAACTACTAGCCTCTTAAGAGGGAATTTTTTGTGAAAGGCTCCCTATATAAATTAGTAGCTATTGTGCCATCAATCAATTTAGTGATAGTAATGTCCAGGAAATCTATAGTAAACAAATCCTGTCTTCCTATAAATCAGAGGCCAAACTCATTAGAATTCAGGGTCTATATTAGAACACCGAACTTTCAGAATTTCGAGTGTTCTAATATCGAACCCTATTAATTGAAAATTTAAAACATCGGAAAAAATTTGCTGTTCCAAAACACATACACACAACACAAGCACACCAAACAAACCACAGTCCACACACATACACCCAAACTCTTACACCTAACCCTGCACTAAACTATACATACATCACTAAGTATCCACTTACCTTAACCCAAACCCTAACCCTAAGGTCTGTCACTATCACACAGTCACCTCACCCACGCCCTAACCCCTAACTCACCTAACCCGCCCTAACCCTCACGTCCACACAATCGCACACTTACCTGAACCCAACCCATAACTTTCCACCACAGTGCTGAAAATACCGAAGCAACAGAAATGGACAAACAAATTCTTTCCCTAGGAAAAAATTAGGTTTTCTGTTTCTTCGATATTTTCAGCGTTCACTGAAAATGGGTCGATATTGGAACACTCGAAATTTTGAAAGTTTGGTGTTCTAGTATAGACCCAGAATTCAGATAGCTAACAAAGCATTTTCATTGACCAATACATTTGCCCCTATTTATGCAGATCTCTTCATGGAGTATCTCAAACAGGGCTTGATTTTTGATTATTCAAATCCTTTTAAGAAAGAACTTATTATGTGGAAGAGATTATTGGATGACTGCTGGTGTATTTGGGGTGGTAATCAACTAGACCTACTTGTCCTAATAATATTTCTGTCCATAATATCACTTTCCTCATCCAAACCTTGTCTCTTGCCTAGTAATACTAAATCATTTGTATAAGAGAACATTAAAAGCAATGTTACCTCATCTCTTGCTTCTCATCATGTCTTTTGCTATTCCTTTACATAAATTTACATTTTTCCTTTTATCACCATGACAAGCAACCAGAAACTCAGAGGGCATCCTTGGTTTACTGCTCTGTCTATCTTTATTCTTTTTCCTACCTATCCATTTAACATTGCTGACACTTATGAAACCTTATAAAGTTAGTGGAATACTTTTAACACGTTCTTTCATATCACATATTCTTTTGAAGTCTTCCACATTTCCTTGTGATTATCATTGTAAAATTATTTTATAGCCATTTTCCCCTCACCCTTTTCCCTTATTATAGAATGCACCACCTACTTCACCAAAATATATATTTAATTATACAATGACTGGCCGATAACATCGTAAAATGAGAACGCTGATTGGCCAGCCTAACCAGCATGCCCATTGAGAATATACAACGTTAAAAGGTCTGATCGTCCGGACTTTTTTACATTGATATATTCTTTAATTTTAGGGGTTTAAAAAAGCATAGCAATGGAGATCTTCTTTTCCCCGTTGCTTACTTTCCCGAGCACTGATATACTGGGTATGTGTGGGAACACAAGTTCCAAATGTATGCGCAGTACATCAGCAATGGCAAAGTGGAGCTGTCCAGCGGTGGAAGAACAGCACGGCACCATTATACAAGGACATTATTTAAGAAAAGTAAGTATTTTTTTTTCTTAAATAATGTCATTGTATAATAGCAATAACCCACTTCTGGTTGTGGGTAATGCTGGATTTACTCATGGTTGTCTTTGTTTTGTCACTCAGGCTTCACCCTTGTGACCAAACCACACCAACCATGATTACACCCTGCATTACCCACACCCAGACGTGGGTTATTGCTTAATTATTCTTTCTATTTAATTCATATACACCCTCACTTATTACTTCAACCAACATGTACTTTATCGTTTTGAAGATTTTTCATAAATATTTTGTAATTTATGTTGCTTAGTATTGTAGACTTTCAGTTTATTTCCTCTCTTTCTCCCTTCCATCATATAAATTTGTCACACTACTACAGATTTTCTTCTTCTTTTATTCCTTTACTCATCTACTCATTTTTAACCTTCAAAAAACCTTGCTTCTTGGATTCTATCATCTCCTTACAAAACCTATACCCTTAAACCATCTGATCCAGATGCAGTCTCTTCCTTTCCTTCATTAAATAGTCTTGTATAATTCTCATTTCTATTTCATTTGCTAAATATTTCTTATTTTTTTATCTTTCAAAACATGCCTTCAACCTTATTGTCTGCATACACTTTTCCTACATATCTTTCTACAATACCCATAGATTATTCTTGAATATATTGTCACTCTCCTTCTTCATCCTTCATCACATCCATTTCACACTTGTTACATTTCACCTGCTTCCCCAAAAATTGTGACACCTTCTCATTTTTCTTTCCAAAACATCTCTGTTGAAACAATAATATTGCACTTTCTCCTCATTATATTTGTACAATCCATTCTCTGCCTCTTCAAAGTTTTCATTTCCCCATCTTTAACACTTTCTCACCATTCTCCCTTTGTTCCACATGCCTTTCCTATTCTTTCCTATTTTCACTTTCACTTTTTCAACCTTAACATACATGTTTTTATGTTTTTTTATTCTATCCATCAATATTTGAAATGCTTCTAAAGCAGTTGCATTGTTAAACGTTCCTTTCACAGTTCCCTTATTTTCCTTTTTAAACATTCCACATTTTGTGCCTTTCCTGTTAATCCCTCTATTCTTTCTGCTTTAGTCATCTTCTCATTTTATCGTATTACTCTGTGTAATGCCACAAATTTGCTTCTTCTCACCCCCTCTCATTTCTTTCATATATCCAGACTATATCAGAAAAATCTAATTCAGGCTGGTAAGTTTCCTCTCTTATATGTAAACCCCTTTTCATTCTCAAATCTGAACCTACCATTATTCATTACTTCCTTCATTATTTTAATTTCATGTACATTTACATGGCAAAAGGAGTGACCAGCTCCCCTCAAGAAAAACACTTTAATGACATTGCAGCAGATTTCAAGGTGCATTGTATATAATTTACCAGCATATTTTATTTTTTACATTCGAGCAATTTCCAATTATGGATATTGCACTTCTAATAGGGAGTCCCTTGTTTTCTATTATTGATATTTATTTTAATATTAATTTCTGCTGTCTGGTGTTAACTTTTTCAATGAAATCTTCTGGCATACTATTTCAAATACAACTGAAAAAGACATTGCCTTATAGATCAGGCATAGCTGTCTTCTAAATAACATATAAGAAGAAAAATATTACAACAAGTAGGAAACTATACCTTTTAAGAAACAAGTAATCACTGTGCTATTGTGTAATTCCCAAACAACCCACTATACAAGTATAGTGGGTCTAAAACAAAGCAGTGTAAGAAACTTCTCTGTGTGGAAGTCTTTCAGTTCCTGTATGTCTAGTCGATCACTATATATTAAAAAGAAGAAAAATAAACAGATTTAGTAGTAGTAGAAGTAGCAAACTTAAAAACATCCCAAATTAAAAAAAAATTAGAAACTTATTTTGACATATTATAAATATTATACAGAATTATTAACTCTATTAGGTATTTAGAAGTAATCCAAACAGGTTAAACGGTCTATTTCCAGTCAAAAATCCTTCGGAAACAGCCTACAGATTCAGGGTTGGGGTTACTGGTGGGGCCATCGTGTGTAATGAATGTCTGAATCCCACAGCTGGTGTTACATGTGGCATGTGACTCATTAATGTCATTGTACTTTTCCTAGGGCAGGAGAGTTCTGCGTGTCTAGAAAAGACCAACAGGAAAAGCTGATAAGAAGGCTAATCTATGAAACTCAGATTTGAGCTAAATATTGTTGTTCCAACAATGGAGACAATATCTTAAGGTGAGTCAGCCAGCCACCTTTTTCCTTGTACACCATGAAAAACAGTTAGGAGATTGATTATCTACTGATCTAGGTAAAATAAAGGTATAATGAAGTTTCACTAAAGTCAGCTGTGATTTGGTGAGAGTCTTTGCAAAAGCTCTTCTTCAGTACAGAAGAATTGACTCACAAAATGGAAAGGTATTTGCAAATGTATAACTTCTACGAATAAAGACAACAGCAAATCACATATATGGAGAGTGACTTTTGTTATTCTAGTTTAGTTCATTGATAAAGTGACACAGTGAAGAGAGAAGCATACGCAAATAGCTACAATGAGAGATAAAAGCATATGATAACTACACACTTGTTTTTAATTATAATTTGCCTGATTAGTGGGAAATGACTAAAGTCTGTCCCCAGGATTTAATAAAATCTAAGTAGGCATCATGTAGAGCCTACATGGAATGTATCCCTGTCTGTGGTCATTGTTCCCCCTTGGCAGCGCACCATGCATATTAATGATAGTGTGTTACCGAGGGGGAGCTGAGGAACACAGTTATTGAGTCAGTGTAGGGAGAGGTGTAGTGCTAACCATGACTGCAGATGAGTATGAGACTCCCTGTAATGTCCTTTGTTTTATTTTTATTTTAATTTTGTTTTCCTTTGTGCTATTTTCATGATTTAAAAAAGGTCCGCTAAGACTACGGTTCTGTGAGTTTTCACACTTATCAACTCAGCTGCACTGGTCTGTGCATTGCTAAGTGGCACTATACTTTTTTGAATGTTGCCAAATGACATGTAAGGGTGGAAAAACAGGCTATATTAAGCCCAATAGGCTGGAATACAAACAAATCCATTGGAGTTCTATCACTGATAGTATGCAATGATAGGTGGTGGTGAAGGTGTGTGCTTTTAGGTGCAGTGTTGGAGCATTCTGGAGTCCAGGGTCATGGTTGGGCTCCTTGTACAAAACCATACAGACAGGCTGCTGCAGGGTGGTTTCCAGGGCTCGCAGTGTAAAGCAGAGGCCTGGGACCGGCTGGCCAGAGAACTCACCAGTGTCACTGGTATCCCCTTCACAGGTAAGCAGTGTCGTCACCACCATGGTGACCTGAAAAGATGGAAGAGGGGACTCTTGGACACCTGGGTCCAAGAAACGATGGCAGGGAATACCCCACAAGTATGTAAGTACTTTTTCCTCAGTTTTTACAAATATGTAGTCTGAATAACTGCAAACTTAATATGCATAATGGTGTGCTTCTCTCCTAACAGCTGCAGCTGAAAGGGCTCACAATGTCGAGTCGCATGTCAGGTGCTTGGCCAGGTTGAGCTGAGAGTGTTGTGAGTACAGATGTATTATGCTTACTGTAGTGAAATAAGTTAGATAGAGAAAAGCACCACCTACAATAAAGTATATAGAGTAAAGACTGTAGTGCAATAAATGTGGAATTAGAGCTGTATTGCAATAAATGAATAATGCCAACTGTACTGCAATATAAACAGGAAACAATACCAATAGCTGCATTAAAGTATATACAGTGAAGTTTGTAGTGCAAGAAATGTGGAATTAGAGCTGTATTGCAATTAATAAATAATGCCAACTGTTCTGCAATAAAAAAATGAAACAATGCCAATAACTACATTAAAGTATATACAATAAAGTTTGTGTGCAATAAATGTGGAATTAGAGCTGTATTGCAATGAATAAATAATGCCAACTGTAGTGCAATAAAAACATGAAATAATACCAATAACACCTAGGAAAATGGTGTATATCAGGATTGTGTTGTCATAACCATTGCAGTAGAGCTGTATGCATTGAGGCTGTAAGGTAAGGAACTGCAGTCATAGGTGTAGAATGTAAATCTAATGGCTGCAAATTGTATTGGTTAACTCATATAAGTACTGTTCAAGGCTGTCTTTAGGCCAGTAGTGGTCACATAATGCTTTGCCATCCACAGAGCTCAGGTAATAAATGTATATGGGTGAGACAGCCCACTCCAAGAGCTGATATTGTTTATTAACTTCACAGATATGACACTGAAATGTAGCTTACCTAGTATCTGCATTATGTTTGTATTCCATGCATGTGTGTTCTAATGTCACTGTAGTCTGGTATAACACTGTAGTAGTACTACAAGGTCATATTATGGTTCTAGGTGAGCTCTAGGCAAATATCAGTCAGTCAGTTATCAGCAGTGAGTAGCTCAGTTTGTTAAATGCTCTGTATACAACTCATTTTGCCACACTCAGTCCAGGGTTTGAATCCAGTGGTATGTACCAGTAAATATTACAGTAGTAGTCACATAATGCTCACAAATGTTCTCTCTACACAGGGACTACAGGTAAATGAGTGAGGTAGCCCATATTATGAATAGATGATTTTATGTTTAGATGTCACAGACTGTTAAAATTGTTTATAAGTATGTGTTCATCAGCAATGTTCAGTCAGAAATAAAATGTGTAATCCCAGTATAGTTGTATGCTTGGAGTGTCTGTTAATTAATACATCCTATGCAGATATCCCTTGCACTCACTGCTATTTGGTTCTATTCCCATGCCTGTCAACCAGCTGTTTAGTGTCTGTACTGTACACATACGTGTTTCTCAATCTCAAGTGTCACAATTTCACTTTATGTAATGAATAGTGCATAATCCATCTGTCACAGGATTACCATGGAAATGATTGCCTAAATTGCAAAGTATCAACTAATCAGCCCATAGGACACCTTGATGGTTATATAGGTCCTCCTGATGTGCAAGTGTTCTGTGTAGTTGTGTACCCGCAGTTGTTACTGCTTGGCCCATAGTGTCCCATACAAATAGCTTGAAAGGTATGTACGTGCTACATCAGCTATAGAAGTCAGACCCGTAGAGTAGATAGTAGTAATTTTGTCAAAGAAATATCTGGAAATGTTAATAATGGACTGCTTTTCTCTCTCTCCCCTCACCCCTAATCTTTATTATTATTCATTGGTTATGGTTTTAGAGTTCAACTTCATCTACAAATCTGTCAAGGGTTGGGAGGGTGGCCTAATGGTTAAGGTGTTTGCCTTGAAAATGCAAGGCACAGGGTTTGAGTCTCATAAGAGATAATTGGCTAGCTTAAAATGGCTCACAAGGGCAGTTAGCCTAGTACTAATCTATGAACCTATATATATTGTTACATTAACTGTATTGTGGGATGTGTTTTATTACTATTTTGTTTTATAATGGTTGCATTTTACCATATCTTGTTACATTACCTATTTTGTTGGCGTTATGCTGTAACTATTACAGGCAAGCTGTTAGCATACTGACTGCTCTGTTATGTATTGTTGTGTTTCACATAATATGCATTGATATGTAAATGGGTTATTTCCAATGTTTTGCCATGCTGTTATTACTAACAATGATTTGTTCACAACTAACCTATACTTATTGCTATACCTTCATTACTACAGCACACCAGGGTAGACTGGTTCCAGGTGATTAACCTACCTTGCCTCAAAGGGCCATGGCACCGGGTCCTAGCATGTCTGGGATCCAGGCCATTGGTGCCCCCTCTGCTGCCCCAGCAACACCTGCAGCATCAGGTGGGATTGCATCACAGGATGGGGCCTGGCCTCCCCCTGGAAGCAGTAGCAGTCAGGGCATTGTCACCCAGGCTGAACTGCCAGTCATTTTGCACATGATTGTTCATCGGAGTTGCACCAGATTGAGGGCATGCTGGCTAACCTGGTGGGGCAGCCTTGCCCTGGTGTCCAGTCTCCAGCACAGCCACCCTTGAGGCAGTAAAGGAGCAGTGTTGACAGTCCCATGGGTGAGGACATTAGTCATATTGCTGCCTTTTGGAGAAACATGTGACTTGGATTCCACGACACCCTCCACATCCAAGCTATTCACCCACCTTATGTCTCACACACCACCCATGTCTGCTGTCTTGTCTGTTTGCAAATGCATCCTCTTCTACCCAACTTACCTTCCCACATGTACCTAAGTCCCTTCCCCAATGTTCCACTCTCACCTTAAAAAAAAACAAAAGGGCACCTGTCCCCCCTAAAAAAATATTACCCCATACGTAGCTCTCCATTTCGCACATGTGTCTCCTGGACACAAGTAATTTGGTACAATTAGCTTGACAATGCAGTTATGCTGTCCTCACCACTCTCTCTGGGGTTTGAGAGTTCAAATTCATCTACAAAATCTGTCAAAGTGCACAGTTGTTGCTGTATAAGAAACTGCTAGCTATTGTTCTTTCCTACACCCTTCCTGCACATCCCTATCTGTTTTTCACTATGTTTTCCCCTGCTTGTCCCCATTTCACCACGTTCTTATCTTTCCTTTTTCTTTTCTTTATATTTTTAGCATGGAGCTGAACAGCTTTGCTTAGCTCAGCAAAAGAGAGCTCTTGTGAGTATATGTGTTTATAACATTGTAAGTCACATGTACAAAATAAACATCTCTGCCATATTTCGAATCCAAGCCCATCACACCTGAAGCACACTGCATTAACCTGCCATGCCAATTTTAATTAAAACAGGTGTTTGCATCAAAACATAGTGATTGCCACTTACAGTCTCTAGTCATGTCTCAGTGGAGCTGTGCGCCACGCCACATTGCACAAAGTGGAATTAAAAATTAGTGGGAGAAATGGGAGTGTAACTTGGACTCTGGTGCAATAATACATGACTAGACAGCCAAAGACATAAAAATGGATGTAAGTGAGGCCTGTGAAAGCAGGTAAATGTGTCCTTGTATCAGCAACATGTAGAAAGACACCTTCTAAGGCAGCAATGGCAAATAACATGTTCAACTTTGACCCTGTTGCAGAAATACAGCCATAGAGAGCCATTAACATACTGATGGATGCAGACAATGTGTGGCACAGCCTGTATGTCTGCACATATACCTTGCAAATACACTGGCTGCAGCAGTGACTCAGTAGCTCAGTCTGTTAAGTCCCTAGCGTGCAGTACATTTTGCCGTACACAGTCCCGGGTTCATATCTTGTCTTGTGTTGCATTGCAATTATATTATTGTGAAGAGAGCAATTAATGAGTGAGTCATGCAATTTTATCTGCACAGGTTACTGCTAATTAATGAACTATAATCCAGTTTTGCAAATCAAAGGCCTGCAGGTGGGGACACACTGCACATATCCATATAGCATAAGTATATGCCACCTACTACAATGCTATTGGCACTTTTCCATAACAGATGTACCTTAATCACATGCCTCAATTGGACTATAAAGGGTATCCTTACCCTTGTTCTGACATAATGACAGGGCTGACACAGCTGCCACCATTACATGTACAACTTTTTGTCCTACAAAGTGTTTGCACTCCCCCATCTGTTCTATGCTGCAGCAGCAGCTGCAGCCACCTGTAACTCACACACCTGTATGTAAAGGTAGCTACTACACAACTACCATACCTCCCAACTCCCTTACACAAGGGATCCAGACACAGCCATACTTAATGGGGGGACAAAGGTCCAGAGATTGGGACAAGTTTTACAGTTTGTTCCTACATTGATAGAGAGTTGATACAATAACATCTATTGTATTAGCATGCATATTCAGAGGGGTATGAAGTGTGGCACTCAAATGTGTGTCTTCCATTATGGACCTCAACCACAATGGTTGACAATGAATTGCCAGATCACCACAATGTCATGGGACACTGACCACACATATGATGCAAAACTGTGGACATACTGCATAAATCTCTACAGTTAACAGTTATGGTACCTACCCTCTGAGATGCTGTAGTCTCCACATCTCAGTAATGTCCATTTTAGCAGCTAAGAAAGGGGCCCAGGTCTACATGAAGGCCTTATATATTGCACTGTGGTGGCATCCCATTGGCTAATGATAGAGCAGTTCAGCTGTTTTAGCTGCAATTACTATATCAGAATCACAGACTGGTGCAGGGTAATTACCTGCAAATGAGCAGGACCTTAAAAAGGCAAGAAGCTGGTTTTAGGGAACAAGTCTGTATGAGACTTACCTCATACAGAGAGCATATTTTCAAAGGATTACCAAAAGCAAAGTTCAACAAAGGAGTACTGCACTCAACCAGGTATGTAATTGTTTTCGCCGTATAACAGGATGCAGATAGGAGGATGGAGGTATTATAGGAATTGCAGCAGCAAGCCTGTTTTAGATCTATGGAAATGACATCTCATTGATACCCAACTGTCCTACACATACAGACATGCCTCTCAAATGTCCCTGATTTCCACTCACATCTTAGCTCTGTTCCCCTTATTCCCTCCTACAATGGTTGGCTGTTGTAGTGAATTACATGTAAAACATAGCGATGATAAGCAAGGTTGCATACTCCTGTAATGTCAGACGATGTACACTAATTCACCTCCTCTCATTCTGTCATTGTCTCACATAAATAGTACTGACATTTTAAAAGTGGCCCTGATTGGTCCTGATGTACTCTAGCTAAGTCCATGATTCTGTTGACATTGTTCCCTGTCTGCTTGAGAGCTATGCCTAACATAGCTGTCAACCTCTTACAGCAAGATATCTGAACAAAGCCATAATTAATGGAAGGACAAAGGCCCAAAATTAGGGACTCTGTAGCTATTGGTCATACAAAGTAAGAAAGTGAATAGAATAACATATATTACATTAGCTTAACTGTGTTCTGAGGGGTATGATGTCTTAAACTCAGATGTCTGTCTTTATTTTCTGACATCAACCATCAATGATTGGCCAATCTTTAGTCAGAAATCCACAATGTTGTGTAAAAATGACCAAAACTATGAGGCAAACATCTTGACATTCTTTAAACATTTGTATATTTGAGAGGTATAGCATTGCCTACAGGGAAAATATACTACAGCAGGTTTGCATTGCTTTCTATCATTGTGGCACACTGGTGTTGCTGGACTGCCCCATACAGTGGTTGTAATAGAACACTGCTATTTGTCTGGTAGTGGCTGTATGACATATTAGTGGGTGTATGCCCATAGGGGACACATCACAGTAGACTGCAATGTCGGGTGTAAGAACATACAGCAAAATCTGTCAAGGCACACAGGGACATACTCCAGTATTGCTACTATCTTGGTGTATAAACACACATAATGTGTTGCCAGACTATGGGGTATGACGTTCATAGGTTAATAGGTAGGTACTAGGCTATTAGCCCTAGGGCCTATATAAGCATAGCTAAAAAGGTACCCTGGCTTTCGCCACCCAAGAAAATTATTTTCCTGTGCCCCGGTCAAGCAGAGCCACAGAAGTAATCCCCGGGGTGAATTTCCAATTTCCCATCCAATCATCAAGGTTTTTCTTGAAGAGTGCTAATGAGGATCTCTGTTTGACATAGATAGGTAGTCTGTTCCAGAGTATGGGAAGTCTCTGGGACAGGAATCTATTCTTCCCGCATGCTTTGTTTATTGTGGTGACAAGGTTTAGGTCCCTAGAGCGTGTAACTGGGAGGGATTGAGATTTCTTTAAGTGGAGCATGTCCAACAGCTCTGGGTTTGACAATGCTTTGTATGTTAGGCAGAGATCATCTCTGAGTAGGCGATATGCGATGGAGTAAAGATGGAGTTTTTTGAGACGGTCTGCGTAGGGCATCTGTTTCAGGCCAGTAATCCTCTTTGTGAGGTATTTCTGTGGCCTTTCCAGTTGTTGTAGATGTCTTGTGAGGTACATACCAAAAGGGCCGTTGTACTCTATAATGGGTCTAATGAGTGATGAGTAGAGGGGAACAACGACCTCTTTTTTTCTGGATGAGAAACCTTTTGTGATGAGGTGTGCCATGTAGAAGGATTTCCTGACCACTGTGGTGATGTGATTATCAAAGGAGAGACTACTGTCCACCTGTGTCCCAAGGTCTCTTATCACACTTTCAGTGTTAAGTAGACTACCGCCTATGTGGTAGTTCATGGGTACAGAGTTTTTACCAAAGGGGGATGGCAATGCACTTTTTGGCATTGAGCTTGAGGCAATGGCTTTGGCACCAGGCATCTGTCTCAGTGAGGCCCTTTTGTAGGATGTCCACATCGTTAGGAGTTTCAATTATGGCTCCTAGTTTTCAGTCATCTATGAACTTAGTTCATCAAAGACCTTCTGTGTTAGCCTGTACTTCTGAGAAGTAGATACCAAACAGGAGAGGACCCAGGACTGAACCCTGTGGTACTCCACTTGTCACTGGTCTGAAATCAGACTTGGAGTCTGCTAGTTTCACAGTGTGGGTTCTGTCAGTAAGCCAGTTGACAACCAATTTTGTGACATAGGGATTTATACCTAGATAAGTGAGGTAATCTATAATTCCAGAGTGGGGGATGGTGTCAATAGCCTTGGCAAGATCTAGATAGGCTGTGTTAACCACCTTACCCTCATCTATGGCTTTGGTGACTGCTTCAAAGAAGTCTATCAGGTTTAGGAGACATGATCTGCCTTTTACAAACCCGAACTGTGTGGTGTCCAGAGTTTGGAGATTACCAATGTTTTGTTTATGAGTTCCATGATGATATGTTCCATGGCCTTGCAAAACAGGCTCATCAGGCTAATGGGGTGGTAGTTTCTGGGGTCTGTCATGGCTCCCTCTTTGTGGAGTGGGATAGCCATTGCAGTGCGCCATTCAATTGGCACAAAGCCTGAGGTGAGGGTATGATTGAACATGGTACTTAGGTGGGGTGCCAGTTCATTCTGTAGTTCATGTAGAATGCAGCCTGGTATGTTATCAGGTCCCATGGATGCTGTGTTCTTGGCTTTGGAGAGTGAGGTTTTTACCTGTGCAGCTGTGATTACAGGAACTTTGCATTGTTCCAGTATAGAGATGGGCCATTTAGGGGGTGAGAGGGGGGTAAAGTTAGCACTGAACCTATCTGCCAGGATGTTGGCAATATCAGTTGGTTTTGTATATTTAGTGCCATTGTGTTATAACTCAGAGCAGATCTGAGTGTTGCCATTGAGATTCTTGACATAGCTATAGAATGCTTTGTGGTTGTCTTTAGAATCAGTGGCAATTTTGCTTTCATAACTAGCTTTGGAGGATTTTATGAGGGATCTCAGCATCTTACTGAGGCTGACCAGGGAGTTCCTCCAATCATGGGATTTTACTCTTTTTTGCAACAGTTTCTTTCTTTTGGTGTAGAGTTTGTTTATGGCAGAAGACCACCAGATTGGCTTCCTTTTTTTGGAGGATAGCATCTTGGTTCTGTTAGGGATAGCATGATCCATGCATTCATGTAAGTGCTTATAAAGTGTATTTGTGTAGGGTTCTGCAGTCGTACCTCTATTGTCCATCTGCATGCGTGTCGTGAAGTTTGCCTCTTCTGTCTTAAGAAGCGTGAAGTTGGCTTTGAAGACATTTTGTACAGTTGTTTACCTAATGGTGGGGGGGGGCAGAATGTGGATATCTAGGGTGATTAGCTTGTGGTCGGATCTGACCAACAAGGAATTGACCTGTGGTGTGGAACACTGGTCACCCATGTTGGTAATGACCAGGTCTAGGATATTGCTGCCCCTGGTGGGGGTGTGGATAAGTTGATCCAAGGCATTGGAATTTATGAATTCCAGAAAACATTGAGCAAAAGAGTTGATACATGAGTAGTTTTCCCAGTTAATGGTGGGGTAGTTGAAATCACCCATTATTAGGGTTTTGGGTTATATCCTAATATTTTCCAGTGTATCAAGAAAAGAGGAGTGGGAATCCTAGGGCATGGTTGGGGGTCTGTAGCAAGCTACAATTTGGACTGCGGTCTTGCCCAGAGTTAGTTGCACTTGGATAATCTCAGATACATTATGCTGAGCAACTAGCTTGGAGGTGTGGATATCCTTAATGAATATGGACACGCCTCCGCCTTTAATGTTTTGGTCTGGGTTAGGTGGCCGAAAGGTGTGGTATGAATTATAGCCTAGTAATGCAGGGGTGCTCTCTGGAGCTTTGAACCAGGTCTCTGTCACTGCACAGATGTCGATGTTCTCCATTTTAAGGAGTGCCTCGAGTGAGTGCATTTTGAGGTTTAGACTTCTAGCATTGAGTAGCATTACCCTCAGATTTTGCTTGCTTGTACCTGTTACAGTGGTGAATTTGTCATTTGAACCTTGCCTAAAAAGGCACTATAGGGGTGGCAAAAGCCTTTGCCAGTATCTGGAATCCCAAGGGCGATAATTACAGGCCATCTCTGGCAAAGCATCATGGTCTGTCGATCATGTCATTCCAAGGCAGACAGATACTGGATTCCCTTAAAATGACACCAGAAGCTTAGCCAATTGTTGAAGTCAATCATTTTGTCCTTGTACTGTGGTATCATTCCTGGAGATGGCAGGATGCTACTCAGGGCTAGGGTCATGCCTGCCTGGGCTACAAGATCGGAGTGCTCCTCCATATCTCTTTTCATTTGGTCAAGGGAGGTACGTCTCAGGTCATTCACACCAACATGGACAATAACAGAGTCATATTTGTACTTGTTGTGGAGTGACCTGAGTGCGTGCATTATGTGGTGGATCCTGGCACCTGACAGGCAGCTGACAGTAACTTTCTCCTTGTTTAGCCTGGTGAGTGGAATATCAGTGTGCCTGACTATAGAGTCACCTATGAATAGAGTGTTGGGTACGTTATGCCTTATGGGCTGTAGTTGAGTGGCACACTGAGTTTGTGGGCTATGTGTCATTTGGATTGTGTTGGGGGGGTGGAGATTGCTTGCATTTCTGCTTTGGAGGTCTTGGTTGTTTGGGCAGATTTTTATTGAGAGCCTCAGTGAATGTAATCATGTCGTTTGTGCTTCTATGTGTGTGTTTTAGTGGTGTAGGTTTTGAGGGACTATGTGATGGGTGTGGTGAGGTGCAAGTGCTTACCTTCTCCTTTTGACTGTCTAGTCCAGTCTTCGGTGAAGAGAGCTTTGTTTCCAGTTTGGCTATATAAGTGCATCTCTCACAAGTTGTAGTGTTGGATGGTAGGAGGAGAGGGTTGTCTGTGCACATGAGGCAATTGCTGCATTGCCCCAAGATGCCTAGATTCATCAGGAAGACAAGAGAAAACACCGGAGCTGACCTTTAGACATGCCTGGATAGGTGCTTATTTATTAAGTACTAAAAACTGTTTTCCTCTAGACAAGTGAGGATAGTTGAGTGCTGTAGTAATTTGTAGCTTATTTAGTGCTTACAATGAGTTCTGAACAAGTGCTGAGGTCAAAGAAACAGATTTGAGTGCTAAAACTAAAAAGCTGGCTAGTTGTAAGGGAAAATTTGAAGAGCAGATTTTATGGCCCTGGAATAGTTTAACCCTAGTTAAGCGGGTGGGGGGGGGGGTGCTCAGGAACTTGCAAACAGTCCTTGATACAGCAAATCTGTATCTGGACTAGACTTCCTACTGGAAAGAGGGGAAACAAGCTTAGATTTTTTTCAGTAAAGTGGAAATGGAGAAAGCTGGAACAGAAGTTAATGCAGGGTTAAGAATTTGAGTGGGTTAGCCTTCACAAATGTTCTCTCTCTCTATTAGATTGAATGAACTAATGACACTAGAGTGGGAAGAGTGTCCCAGATCAAATATACAGTATGGGTGGGCAACTGCAAAGCCACCAAGTATAAGAATACCACAACAATAAGGAGGGGGTAGGAAACTAAAACAATTACAGCTACTAGCTGTAGTCACTAAATGAAAGTTTTAAACAGATCAAGGAGCAAGCAGACTCTAGAGAATGCTTTTTAACTGCAAACAGACTAGACTAGAACACAGAAACCTCAAAAAATCAAAAATGCACAAAAAAGCACAGACAGAGCACTCACAAACAGAAAATACAACTCTCAGTATGATAAAGCAGTTTACTGTTAAGTAATTCAGTAAACATGCAATTAGAGTAATGAAACAGTATCTAGCAATGAAAAATACAGTTAAAACAGTATAAAACAGTACATAAATGCAGTGAAACAGTAAAAAAAGCTTTATAACAGTGCAAAATGTAGTAGATTAACTGTATAGCGCAATTATAAGCATTACAAAAGTGCAATTCAATGAAATAAGTGTAAGAAATAACTTATCCTGCTCTTGGAATATTAAGGAATTTCTGCTTAGTTTCAATAATGAATTACCATCCACAGCCTGATAAACACAAGCACAACCTTTTCCAGACACAGGGTTTATATATCAGTAAGGATGGAAGATCAAATTACTACTCAGTCCTATTAGCCCCTGCTATTACCCAATCACTCATACTACAGAAGGTCAGGAAACCCTGTTACTCTCAGTAATAATGAAGACAGACTATCAGCAGAGAATGGCTGCCAGAAATACAGGAAACTCAACAAACAAAACTACCAGGCCTGGACAACAGCAGGCCTCTATCAAGATTATGCAACCTGAGTAGAACACAGAAACCTCACTTTAAATGTATAGAAAGAGCACTCACAACGAGAAAATACAGGTCTCAGTATGAAAAAGCAGTTTACAATTTAGTAATTAAATAAAAAATGCATTTATAGTAATGCACACTATTACAGCTACTAGCTGTAGCCACTAAATGAAAGTTTTAAACAGATCAGGGAGCAAGCAGACTATAGAGAATGCTTTTAACTGCAAACAGACTAGACTAGAACACAGAAACCTCAAAAAAAAAGAACAAAAATGCACAGAAAAGCGTGGATAGAGCACTCACAAACAGAAAATACAACTCTCAGTATGAAAAAGCAGTTTACAGTTAAGTAATTCAGTAAACATGTAATTAGAGTAATGAAACAGTATCTAGCAATGAAAAATACAGTTAAAACAGTATAAAACATTACATAAATGCAGCAAAACAGTAAAAAAGCTTTATAACAGTACAAACTGTAGTAGATTAACTGTATAGCACAATTATAAGCATTACAGAAGTGCAATTCAATTAAATAAGTGTAAGAAATAACGTATCCTGCTCTTGGAATCTTAAGGAATTTCTGCTTAGTTTCAGTAATGAGTTACCATCCACAGCCTGATAAATACAAGCTGATGTGTGAAATGTGTGAGGAAGCAGTGGATAGTGCAGGCCATTATGGGTGTGCTGGATCTGTACATAGTGGACGTCCACTTATCTGGTCCTGTAATGTGTTCCCCTTTTGTTGTTTTTCAAGGACAATGTACCACAGAAGACATGCACCCTTCTCATATGTGGAGAATGACATAATAGTGGATGGACTGAGACAACATCAAAAAAGAAATCCAGCATCTTGTGTAGTAAAGCAGCATTAGTTTAATGTGCAAAAATACACATAAATACTAGCACATAACAATAACAAAAGGTCCTAGGTGCAGGGTAACAACCCACAAACACCTAAACCAAATTGGTTTCAACCAGATTGCCTTCTTCAGTGAAGTGCTAAACATACTGAGTCAACAAAACCCACTTATAAATTCATAGGTCCAGCCCACCACAAAATCCCATTGGATCATGCTTAATACATTAATAATGTTCATTCTAACCCGGGGAGAACAAACCCCCCAATTTAATAATCCATTTCCTCTCTTAATATTTAATCTGGAGTGCCAACTTAATTTGTCCCTGCATTCACCCTTAATGCAATCTATAGCAGTGAACCTAAATGTTGCATGTGTGTGCTTGAGAGTATGTTTAAAAAGTGCATTGGACTGCCTTTTGTTTTTGATGTCACTGATATGCTCACCTATTCTAAATTTAAGGATGCCCTCATACATTTAGAATAGGTGAACATATCAGTGACATCAACAATAAAAGGCAGTCCAATGCACTTTTTAAACATACTCTCAAGCACACACATGCAGCATTTAGGTTCACTACTATAAATTGCATTTAAGGGTGACTGCAGGGACAAATTAAGTTGGCACTCCATATTAAATATGAAAGAGAGGAAATGGATTATTAAATTGGGGGGTTTGTTCTCCCCGGGCTTGAATGAACATTATTAATGTATTAAGCATGATCCAATGTGATTTTGTGGTGGGATGGTCCTATGACTTTATAAGTGGGTTTTGTTAACTCGGTATGTTTAGCACTTCACTGAAGAAGGCAATCTGGCTGAAAATGGTTTGGTTTAGGTGTTTTTGGGTTGTAACCCTGCACCTAGGAGCTTTTGTTATTGTTATGTGCTAGTATTTATGTGCATTTTTGCACATTAAACTGATGCTGCTTTAGTACACAAGGTGCTGGCTTTCTTTTTGACTTTGCTTTGGATGTTTTTGAGCCTTTGCACCTGCAGTACTTGCAGGTTTTTCCCTGATTCATATTGGACTGAGACAGCACCATCAGATCTTGTTGTCCAGAGGAGGCATAATTGGGAACAGTGGGCAGCATTTCGGGCAGACCTTGTGCAGGATGTCAATCAGATTAGCCAAAAGGACAGGACATATGAGAAGGTCTGACACCCGGCCACAGACATGCTGAATGCTGCATGATGAAGGGCAGCTCATGTTACCAGAGATTCTGCCACCACCATTGGATGACCTGCGACAGAACAACCACTCTTGGCCACAGAAGAATTCCTGGCAAACCTAGGAATACATGACAGCTCCCAGGCATCCATCACACCATACATTGTGGAGGTGGGTGCCACAGTGTCCCCAGCAGAGTAGAGTCCAGGTAAGCATAATGTGCTCACCACTGTAACACTGTCTCAGTCATTGTGGCAGGCTGTACATACCTGTACTTGGCTGTAAGATCTATCTGCATTATGGGGGGGGGGTTGGGGTTTATACTCAGTTGTGCACACATACTCAGAATGTTGGCAATACAGCCAGTATCACAGTAGCTACTGTACATGTGGATATTTGCACATATTACCTTGTAGTGTTGCAACATTTGGTGGTGCTGACAATACCACTACCTTAACTTTTTATAGATCCATCAGGTGTGGCCCAAGTGTATAGTCCTGTACCTGGTAAGTGTGA
The DNA here is from genome assembly GCF_019279795.1 of Protopterus annectens. Lineage (NCBI taxonomy): Eukaryota > Metazoa > Chordata > Ceratodontiformes > Protopteridae > Protopterus > Protopterus annectens. The sequence goes on along the minus strand of NC_056747.1, from coordinate 1,085,367,411 downwards.
TACCATTTTTTTATGGATCATATAAACCCTATGAAAGTAAAGGACTGCCATATTGCCCTATGTACAAATGTTGTGTTTAGCCAGAGTAGTATATTTGTGTGTTCCATTCTGGAACAGCTAACTACGGTTCATAGATTGGGTAATCACAGGTGTGTATTTGAACAACCAATGACACGTTTGTACTCATAGTAATGAGTGGCTACATAGCCTGGTATACATGTAGCAATTACTGCAAGATGCCTGTTCAAACGCAAAAGGGAGATGGCACATATCTGAGGCAGTGGCACTAGTACTGACATATCATTCTCAAGATAGGTATACTGGATTTTATGTATAGTTCTATCGTACATAGTATCATATGACATACCTTACAGGCAGATTGTACTGGCAACTGTAACTGGATGTGGCTGAACTACATGTTATAAAGGGCTTGACTTGTCTGTGTATGTTGTTGTGAGGTTGTCTATTGTGCATGGGAGCGGAGATGAGAAGATGTGAGACTGGAAATGCAGGCGTGGATCCTCATTTGTATGATTCTGTCTGGATTACCATACATAAAGGTGTAGGTAGTAATGTACTGCTTTTATTTTGGTTTTCACAGGTGAGCTGGGAGGTTGGAGTCTGTCCCCTTCACAACTTGATGTCAGTGTCTCATTGGACTCTGATAATGATGATGGCCATAGTGAGGCCCAGGTGGAGTTGTTGGGGGCTGAATCTGACTCAGAGGTTGACATCCCACTTTTGCCCCCATTGTCACTGTACACAGTCAGTATGCCCACACATACTTTGTCCCCAGAGGCCACAGATATTGGACAGTCAGAGGATGGCAACATTTAACAGGACAGTGTGGCAACTATGGCATCACTGAGTGTAGACACTGGCCATAGCCAGAGAGCTGGCAAGGCTCCACACAGTTGGATTAACAGGGGTGTTCATAAAAGGACTGCTGTTCATCCACCACCTGTTGCAGGTGTCACATCACAGGTCACTCAGCACATGTTTCAGGCAATCAAGGAGACACAGGCATGTTCTGAATGCAGCACCAGACGGATGCTTAGGGTTATGGATGCAACACTGTCTGACATCCATGTCTGCCTCCACTGCATTGGGGACATCCTGAATTGGTTGGTGAACTGATGCAGTGGACAGATGGTAGGCTGAGACAGTGTCTGTCTTTGTCTGCACATTGCCTGTGCTAGAACATCTGGTTGGAGTTGGGAGTTGGACACATGGATGTTGGTCAGCAACACCATCTGCTGAGTGTCCATGTGGCCATGCACAGTCACAATCCCATAGTGGCAGTACCTCCAGCACTACATAGGGAAGTGTGCTGTCCAAATCATGATGTGGCAGGTCATAGGCACATGGTCCTGGGCAGTCCCATGGGGACACAGACCCAGTCAACAGCAGTCACCATCATGTACTAGCACCACATCTGACCTTGGGCATGGTGGTGCCAGTGCTACTCCTGGCAGAGCCAGTTCCCATGTTCATGGCCGGAAACGGCGAACTGTCCACTGTACCATGTATGGTCCACAGCTGTCCAACATATATATGTGTAGGGCTAGCACTGGGCTTGACTGTGTATACCTACACACTCAAACACCACTGTCACATGCAGGTCATCAAAAGATGCACACGGCATTTCTTCATGTCCCATCTAACCCGCACCTCTTCCGGACTCACACACATGCTGTCAACTGTGTGACACAGCCTAGGCATCTGGCAACCCCACACCACACCCTGTACATGTGCTGATACCTGTGCCACATCCCTGCCATCTGTGCCATCGATGCAGGGAAATGCTACTATGTGTCTGGTACACAGGGAGTATACATTGCTTGCCATGTACTTGTGTACTGCAGTATTTGTTTGCCATGCTACTTGTTGTGAGCCACAACAGGTGCTGTATGCTGGCATATGTCATGACTACATATCACACTTTGTGTATCTTTGTTTCAGGATGCTGGACTGGTGGTAGTGTTACAGAATGACAGGTGTGTCATGGACTTGTGTATGTTTCTGTTCCAGGAGTCTGAGGGGATACACTATGAACACATGGTGGAAATACAGCAGCACAAGATGGCATGGCAGCACAGCAGAAATATGACATCAGTAAGGTATGGCAGTATATGTACATGGCTCCCTAGGTGCATATGTGTAGAAAAGTCTATCAGGGACAATGGGTGTAGTCAGTGTAATCATGTATTCATACTTTGTGATAAGGTCTGCTACCCTTGCTACATATCACCTGGGTTTTCTGAACTTACAAATCTAGAAAGTGTGGTGATGGAGTTGACACATCTATGAATATCCTGTGTCTGGATCAGACAGGTGGCAGACATCAGTTATGATTATGTAGAGGAGGGCAACTTAGGGACAGCAGGTAGTCACAGGGCCATGACATGCATAACCATTGCACAGAAATAGCCCATATCAGCATATCTGTAATGCTGCAAGGGGATATATTTACATACACAGAGTTGGCTGATGTGATATTAGAACCCCTACCTATCTATTATTACACACTATAGCTCAAAATACTTATTGCATGTGCCACAGAGTTTATATGATATTAGATTGTCTGGCAATGCTCTTAAGGTGGATGACATCAGTTGGCCTTGTAGAGGAGGGCAATGCAGAGGCCAGCAGCTAGTCACAAGGCCATAACATGCATAAACATTGCACAGAGATAGCCCATATGGGCATGTCTGTAGTGCTGCAAGTGAATACATTTGCAAACACATATACACACACACAGAGTTGGCCGATGTGAGATTAGAACCTCTACCTATCTACTGTTAAACACTATAGCTCACAGTATTTAGTGCATGCACCACAGGTTATGTCTGCTATATATGTGATTGCAGGCACAGTACTTGTGGAGTAAGAAAAATAGCCTTGTGTCGGCAGCATGTCTTTGTTTGGCCTGGAGAGTGATATGCTTGGTATTGTTATTGTATCTAGTGTGCTAGGAGTGTGATACCTGTTAATATCCCTGCTATGTGTATACAGTTACCAGTATGGCCATATGTGGCTGATTGCTGTTATATAGGCAAACATGTGGCCAGGGACAATATGGCCTGTCCAAGGTATGCATTGAAATCATTGTACATTACAACATCTGCTCACCTGTGTCTGTCTACAAGGTAAAATTCTGCAGGCACAACAGTGTGTGGATGAATGGATTATGTACTGTTCCGGCCTTGGTTTGGTTCTTTGGACAACTGTTGATAACCTCAGCATTCTGCGGGTATGTGGGGACATTCTTACACCCCCCCCCACACATATATATATAAAAATATATATATATATATATATATATATACATATACATGTATACACACACACACACACACACACACACACACACACACACACACACACACACACACACACACACACACACACACACACACACACACACACACACACACATATATATGTGTGTGTGTGTGTGTGTGTGTGTGTGTGTGTGTGTGTGTGTGTGTGTGTGTGTGTGTGTGTGTGTGTGTGTGTGTGTGTGTGTGTGTGTGTGTGTGTGTGTGTGTGCATAACAGGGATGTCTCTTTAAATGTTGCTGTGTGTGTACATTATGTAAATATGTTACATCGACATATGTGGAGAGTCTATGCATCATTGTAATTTCTATAGCAATATATAAATCGGTATCATATGTATATGTGATACATACTGATAGATACACTAATCATGTGTGAGGGGGATAGGGACAGACAGATATGTATGCGTGGCTGTCTGTATGTATAGACATATTTCAACATAGCAGGTCTTTGTGAGGAAGGGACAACAGACACAGTCAAGTTAACTAAGATTTGGAGCATGCCCAGTGGGACTGTCAGTTCTTACAATGTAATTCTGTGCCACAGCTACCTGTACTCTGGTCCGGGATTTTGTTTGCTGAAAAATTGCCTGCTGCACCTGTTTTCACAGTACAGCACTTCCCTGAAATTGTTCAAGGCATTCCCCAGCTGTGTGCTTTACTTATTATGTGACTGGGGTACATAATGTAGCACCGCACATAGGGTGACAGTCTGCATACCTCTCACTGTATATGTTTTTGCAGAATGTCTAGCATTTTGCCCCATATATCTGGTCTGCTCCTCATACATTTGTGGTGTTCTGGTACAATATTGCATAATGCAGTCACTGAATTGTACTAACTACTGACACATTTAAGTAACAGCCTTTACATCCTGCAGCTATTCTGTTCTGTTGCAAACTGCTGTTATACTAATCACTTTCTAGGTTTATCAGAGTATGTTTAATGTCTTTCTGTAATTTTTGCCCTTTGTCCCCCCATTCTCTCTGACTTTGTCCAGCTGTCTTGCAGTAACAGATTGAAGGGTATGACAGCCTGTAGGAATACCACCTTATGAGTTCCTCAAATGTAAAAGATATGGATGCTGCCAGACTCAAACCATGAACACCATCAACCATGCTAACGTCCCTAACCCAGTAAGCCATACGATCCTCCAGACAAAGGGATGCCATTCCTCACACAATCAGCAGCATACAGACATACATTGTCACCCCTGCTTTATGTGACACATACGATGTGTGGCCAGGTTCTATGTCACAGCTCTGGAATTGGCTGGTCTGCTGATATATCATTGCAAACTTACTGTTACAGCAGTTGTATGGGAACACTGATGTGTTGGAGGTTGGGGAGCAGCACATGATCTGCTGGCATAGACAGTAGAGCAAATGTCTGACCCCACTGTTTAACATCTGCCTCGACTGCTGTAGTGACTATTTCAACCATGAGGCCTAGTGAATATTACGGAACACATACTATTGCACCGGGTATTTGTAGTCCCATGTAGATGTTGCATCTCTCCAAATAGCCCACTATATTCCCTTGCATACATGCAGCAGGTCCATACATATGATAGCATATTATAGTACTCCTTACAAGTGGTGTGTAGGTGAGTGACTTACCTTGCTAATGCAGCAGTTGACAGAACTGTAATTTAGGGCTGACTCTGTCTGATGCACTCAGTACACAACTAATACATGGTCAGGTACAGGTTGTTTGAGTTGCCTGGCATCATTTTTAATATATGTAAGTGAGTTGGAGTAAGGTGTCAGTCCCTAGAGCTCTAGATTGTCAGTGCATGTGCTATGTGTTTTCTCTTGGCCAAGGCCAGGGCATATTAGGCATGCCTATGTCTGCCTACAGGGACATCTTCCTGGGTTTCCTCCTCCAAGTCCCCCTGTGAGTGTGGCTGTGGGGACCTAGGCACAGGTGGAGAGCTGTGTATTCCTTCCCTTTGCTGATCCTGCTGCAGCTGTTTCTGCAGGATCACATTGCGTAGCATGGAGCATACTTTGAACATCTGTGCACATGTGACTGGAGAGTACTGCAGGGCTCCACCAGATATACTGAGGCACCAGAACCATGACTTCAGCTGCCCAAACACACTCTCTATGATGTTCCTAATTTGTGCGTGTGCCTCATTATAGCATTCTTCCATGGGTGTGTGCATTTCTGATGGGTGTCATCATCCACGGTTCCAGTGTGTAGCCAGCATCCCCAAGTAAATGGCCATGTGGGATGTCCCCCCCTAGCAAATATCTGGTACAGCTGTAATGCATGACAGATATGGGAATCCTGATAACTGCCAGGGCTGCCAGCATGCACATTCAGGATAATGCCCTGGACATTGCACATGATCTGGCAGTTGATGGAGTAGTACCCCTTGCGGTTGATGTAGATTCTACCCTTCTCACTAGATGGTGCCTTGTTATGTACATGAGTGCAATCTATGGCACAAAGTACCTCAGGGTAGTGTGCTACATGGTAGAAGTGTTGCATACTGCTGGCTCTCTCCTCAGGGGTGTGGGGAAAATAAATGTGTTCACTGGCATGTGGTAGCATGACATCAAGGAACTGGTGGAGTACCCTTGGTGCTGATGCCTGTGAGACCCCCATCTTGTCCCCATTTGGTCTTTGGAAAGTTCCTGTAGCTAGTATCCTAAGAGTTACACATACCTGTGTCTCCACTGAGATGGGTTCCCCTCTGTTAGCTCTGGGCCTGAGTTGAAGGTGACAGAGCTCAGTGAGTTTTTGTAGTATGTCCCTGTCCACCCTGTAGTGCTCTACAATCTCCAGTTCATGTAGCTCCTGGAAGGTTACCCTGGGCCTGAACACTCTTCTCCTTTTCAGTCCAGAACTATTGTCAGCCGCAGCAGCAGCAGTACTGACCTCAGCATCTAGCACATACAGATGTAGCAGTCCAGCAGCAGCCACTAGCATTCCTTCAGTTAAAGCTCCCAAGCCTGTATTCCACTGGTACAGAGTATGGTGTGAAATCGGATTGCAGGGTGTATGCAGCCTTTATAGTGCTGTGCTGTAGGCATTGACTGTGTCATTGACTACCTATGATGCATTCCACCTGCCAAGTACATCATTAAGAAGATTTAATGGCCCAAGTTTAAGTGAAACAGGGGTCATCAGTAATTAACATACCATTGGCTTTCTCATCCAATTTTTTTTTTTTTTGGACAGCCTTCCTCACTCAGCACTGCAGCATGCCATGCAAACATGCACCAGAAAGGTAAACAATGCTCAGCAGTCACTCCACACACACCCCTGAAAGGTCATGCTCAGCATAGCGGCACACTGTGCAAACAAGGTAACACACGTCCTAAAGGTAAACAAAACTTAGCAGCCAGTGTACGCACCTGCCTGCTGAGCACAGCGATGTGCCATGTGAACAGTCGCAGCTGAAATCCAATGAGCTTACAAGTCCTCAGACACTCCCCTCTTGGTGTCAGCTACCTCTTCTCTGGACACCAACATGGTTCTGTGCCTGCACAGATGGAATCTGAAGACATGGATACACATTTGTGCTATTCAGTAACGCCAGCTCATTTGCATAGAGTTCTGTGCACACAACCTGGAAACTACACAATTCCAGGCCCTGCCTCATTGGCAACAGCACCATTCCACCACTGTAGATACTCCATGCAGGGTCCTATATTACATTACTGTCACATACTAATAAAGTTGTTTTTTACAATCTTTTTTATTTATTTTTTTCATGACACCATGTTTGCACACTGTGGCACACCACACAAACATACACAGATCATTAAAAATATATATATATATTTTAAAGTATTTCCCATATGGTTTTGTGGGTCCACTTCTTAATTTTGAAAGATTAGAATCTCGTGATTCATAATAACGAACCCAGAATATTGAGGTTCTGAAATCTCGAAATTAGGAAATAAAAAAAAACATGACAACTACTAAAACTATGTTTTTGCAGAGGGGCAATCCCCCCTGCACCTACTACACCCCCTGCAACATAAATACACTAACTCTGAGATCATTGTACAGTGAAGACAATGGTAATGTACAGTACTATACAGTGCAGAACAGGACTATTACCATTCTCTTTAATCTAGTGCGATCTCGGAGTTAGCATATTTAAGTTGCAGGGGGTGGGGGTGCAGGGGGGCTTTCCACCCTGCAATAATATGGTTTTAGCAGTTGTCATTTTTTATTTTCTTTTATTTCTTAATTTTGAGATTTCAGAAGCTCGAGATTCTGGGTTCGATATTATGAAAGCTCGAGATTCTGATCTTTCGAAATTATGCAATGGACCCGGTTTTGCACACAGAGTGGATAATTTTGCACATATCTGTGTCTGCTGTCCTATTTGTGTCCATCAAGCTACATTTTTGCAGCCCCTGTTGTCTGTTTAAATTCCTGTACATATAATTTTTCCGTGTACACTACGGACACCAACACGGGGTCTGCAGGACTGCCTATCCACTTGCTGGATCATTCTACCTCCCTCATTTGGATGCAATTCACCTGCTTTTATAAGATGGTTTGCAATGCCACTGATACTTCTGTGTTGGTGTGTGCATGCACCCCACCCAGCTCTGTTTCCTGGATCACAAACCTGCTTACTTTTATGTAAGCTGTATGCCACGATGCCTACATGGAAAAAAGGTCTGTGTAGGCTTTATTAAATTACCGCTGTGTCTTTGATGAGGAACTCAGATAAAGAGTTATTAACTCTTAATAGAATGAATGTGTCTTGAAAACTCCTTATGACACAGAAGAAACCCAACATTTCTATCAATAGGACAGCCTTTTGAAAGAAGGGTATATAATAACAGTGCAATTTGCTTGGCAGAGTCAGTAAATGTTTTTGGAAACAGTATTATAATAATAATAATACTAATAATAATAATCATAATCATGCTAAGAACAACAACAGTGACATACTAGGCACCTTGAAATGAACTAAAGCCCTTCATTTGGCAGACATGATAAGTGAACTGAGTATATATATATATATATATATATATATATTATAGTTTCTTATATCGACAATAGTAGTAGCCCGAAAGCAAGCACGTATAGAAAGCACAACAACATCGATTTTCATCCGACGACACTTGCCACACCCGACAAACAGTCACAGGTAATCGGTATTACATAGGTGTGTGAGGCAGGGTAGAGATGTTAAACTTATGCTCTTTAGTCTGACATGACGTTACATCCCCCACTCAACTCATGTTATGTTAATTTACCTGTAATATGGGATGTGGGTGTAGCTGTTGTCGGTAAAAGTGGATTCGCAGAAGTCGCCTCTCGATGGAGTAAGTGACGGTTATGAAAATGTCGATGCTGTTTGTTTCGTTTATTTGTTGCTGTGGCGGCTTGCTGTCGATAGTCAGTTGTGTCGTTTCTTCTGAACCCAACATATATATATATATATATATATATATATATATATATATATATATATATATATATATATATCTTTATGGGTCTACTTTAAAACACCAACATGCAAAACACAGACGATGAGCTGACCGAGACCGGAAGATCGACAACTGAGATGACTGACAGTTTAAAAGCACGAAACTTCACATGCCCGTCAAACCACAATCCTGACAATCAACAAAACAAAACAAATACCTTTTCCGAAAAACACACACACAGCACAAGAACAACAAAAACTTTACAAACCTACACTAAACCTTACATACACAACTGTCTATGCACTAACCTTAACCCAAACCCTAACCCTAAGGTCCGTCACTATCGCACATTCACCTAACCCACGCCCTAACCCTAACTCACTTAACCCGCCCCTAACCCTAAAGTCTGTCACTATCGTACACTTACCTTACCCGCACCCTAACCCTAACTCACTTAACCCACCCCTTACCCTAAAGTCTGTCACTATCGCACACTTACCTTAACATATTGGTGTTCTCAGCATCGGGCCTTTAAACTGTCGGTCATCTCAGTTGTCGATCTTCCGGTCTTGGTGTTCTCGTCATCGGTGATTTGCATGTCAGTGTTTTAAAGTAGACCCATATATTATATATATATATATATATATATATATATATATATATATATATATATATATATAAGCTTCAACTCTTCATTAAGAAATCTTATTGTCCTGTGTTAGTACAGATGGAATTAACTCAAATCAAAGATAAATACTTCTTGATATCAGAAAGAATTATGTAACAAATCTAAAACATAGTAGCCACACAGATGCTGCTGCTTTTTTTTTCAGGCTATGGCTTTGTGTAGCCATTAATCTATGTGTTATTATTTCTATAACAAGACAGGACATCAACTATAAGACTTAAAGTCAAAGTATGCATCACATCATATCATGCAGGACTACAGTCAGTATGGAAAATGTTATGTTTTAGGAGATGTGTAAGGGAATGTGCAAGGCAATGTGTAAGGAAATGTGCAAGGCAATGTGTAAGGGAATGGATAAAAGCAAAAAAGTACTGGATTTTTAATTTGATATTAGACAAGAAACTGTAGATCTTCCATAACACAGACATATAAAAACTGATAACCTGACATAAAAGCCAGTTACAAATCTTGATAATGCAGTGTGCAGCTATTTGTCTGTCAATTAATTATAGATATATGATCCACGTATGCCCACCGTTGTCCTCATTCACCTTTATTTCATGTTCACCTTAGCTGACCAGACTTTCTTTTAAATATCTCAGAACTATTTCTTAGACTGTGTCCTTGGGGATGTTATTCTAACTTTTCAATGACCTTTAAGGAATCAGTGTCTCCTGATGTTATTTTTACATCCTACAACCCACTAGCCTTAGATTCAATGGCTCATCATCCTAATGTTTTTCATATTAAGCACTGAAATTTCTCCCATTAAGCTGCATGCATTCCGAAATGATAAATAGAACATCTCTATCCCTTCTAGTTTAAAGTCTGAACACATTTTGTGCTTTCAAACTTTTCTCACAGTTATGCTTCTGATGTCTTTCAATTTTGTAGCTTTCAATATCCGGAGTGCTGTTTTGCTTTGAATTCCCATGTTTAAAACACTGATAGTCCTCATAAATAGCATTTGAACCTTCATACAAAAGCTCCAAGTAAGATATCAGCAGGACTTCATGGGAGCCAAAATTAGTCTCTCTTAATCTTCCCAAATGTATGCTGATTAGTCAACAATTACATTTATCTTCAGGTATTCAAAATTATACAATGACTGGCCATTAATATTCAAAAATGAGCACACTGATTGGTCAGCCCAACCAGCGTGCCCATTGTAAATCTGAGAATATGCCAATGGAAAAAGGTCTGGTCACCCGGACTTTTTTCCATTATTATATCTGGAAAATTTTTTACTTTTCTTTCTTTTTTTTAACCAAAAAAGAAAACAGAAGCCCTCAAACAAACAAGGGAGATGGCCACAAACCAACGAAAAAGGAAAACTCCGTACTGCTGAAATACAAACAAATCCGCTTACGCAAACAGCAACCAGCAACTCAGCACTTTATTACTTAAAATGCTAAAATACTAAAATATTACACACGTTTTTCGTTTAAACCTATGTTTAAACTTCTTCAGAAATTGACAAACACCGGCTTGCTTTAATCCATTCAGTTATATAGGAAACAGTTAGTCCGTGCCCGCCAAAATTCAAACCAATGCAACAAGTCTTTAAAGCCACAGTTCTTATTTCTCAAATGTGACTTTTAAATTAAGCATAAAAATTATTTAAATAAACTTTTTGTTATCTGTTTTGATTTGATTTAAAATATATCTCCTGGGTTAAATAACAAATTTGTTTCGCTGTATACATTAATAACCATGATTTAAAAACAAGTTAAACATAAATAAAAGTGAGTGTCATTCGTATTACGAACTGAATCTTACTAGCCGATATGACATCCTGACTATTCTTTTTAACCTAGTTCACTTAAAATGATTCATTTTAACAATAATAATAATTTATTATTGTTTATAAGACATTAAATATGTGCAACATATTAAGCAAAGCAATCACTATTAAAAATCTTTTGTAAATAATTTCTATTAAATATTAAAAAATAAAAATAAACGTTTCTTTTGCATTTTTTATTTTTTATTTATTTTTTTATATACATGTATATAAAGATTTATGCTCTGTGCATAAATTCATCAACTAACTCATGCGCTAATTAATAGGATAGAATATAACCTGGTATTCACTTGGCAGTTGTGTCAATGTATTTATAGCCAGAATTCAATCCTACTTACCACATAAATATATATTAATATAATAAAATATCTTACATGTCAGTATCTAAGATTCATTGACATGATATAAAATAAGAATTATAACTAAGAATTGTTCATTTTATGCAATGCTTTAAATGTTAGTATTATGTATGTTATGAGCAACTATAAATACATAAAAAACTATCAATACATAAAAAATGTATATACGTAAATAATTAAATAAATAAATAAGATGGGGCATTATTATTATCTATTTTATTTTATAAAAATTGTTTTTATATATAATTAATTATCTTTCCAAGCTTCTTAATTTTAACAGACTACTTATTGAACATTTTTCATTCAGACCTGGGTAGGTGAATGCATTCAATTTGATTTGCCATAACATTTCACTTTTCTCTAAAAGTAAATTGAATGGACCACCTCTCATGTCTTGCTTGAGTTGAAAGATGACTTTGAAGCAAAATTTATGATTGGGGTATTCCATGGCATGCCTTGACAAAGCATTGTCTTCTTTTTGTAAGTTGATGCTTCTTATATGCTCATACACCCTATCTCTTAGCCTCCCCTCCGTCTTTCCAATATAGAAACAGGGGCAACATTGACAAGAGGCCAAATACACTATTCCTTTAGAGTTACAATTGAATTTCCCCTTTATATAAATTTTGTAACCATTAATAACTGATGAAATACCTGAAGACATGTAAAAACAGTAAGAGCAATTTCCACATTGTCCCATCCCACTATTCATTATTACTGATCTATTATTCTGATGTTTCTGCAAAATATTTTTCAGGTTAGAGCCTTTCCTACATATATATATGCTGTTTGCGTAAGCGGATTTGTTTGTATTTAAACAAGGGAGACGGCACAGACAAAAATAAGAGGATAATCAGGTATGTTCTGCAAAACTAAAGAAACTTACCTGATTATCCTTTTATTTTGTCTGTCCCAGCTCTCCCGAACATAAAAAGTCTCTCGGTTTCTTTTTTTCTTTTCAATAAAAAAAAAAAGCAAAGCAGATATTCCTTTCTCTATCTCTACCTTTGCACAGCACTAATGTACTGCATAAGCATGGGAACACAAGTCCCATACGCATGTGCAGTACATCAGAAAAAGCCCCAGGATACCAGAAAAATGTGGAAGGGCACCACGGAGGCATTATACAAAGACATTATTTAAGAAAAATAAGTATTTTTTTTCATAAATAATGTCATTGTATAATAGCAATAACCAACTGTGTGATGTGGTATATTGAAGATTTACCCACAATTCACTTTATTTAATCACTCGGGCTTCGCCCTCATCATTAAACCACACCAAGCATGGGTAAATCTTCAACATACCACACCGAGGTTGTCGGTTATTGATTAAATATCTATCCCCAGGTATTCTCAATGTCTGTTGCAGCTTGGCCCTTTTTTATTTTGCTCTTTTGCATACTACTGCCTCACAAACAAAAGTCATGGTCATGAGGATTGTCTTAGTACATGGGGTTAGTCTAAACAAATCGTGGTTAAACTGAAAATAGGTACATAACTAGAATGATAAAGAGTCTTCATAGCAAATGATATGCCCTTCCATTCACATTAAACTGGGCTGCATTAGCATGTTTAATAAAACAAAAAAAATAACTTTAATGCAAGGTTTTGTGAAGAGCACATGACTCTGGAAAAGTGGGCGATCACACTTCACTGACATGCCAAGATCATTATTACATACTGTTTGCTCAAAATGCAAACATATTATGCATCATATGAGTATTCTAATCTAAAAAAAAATCTAATTTGGAGTTAGCATTTGCTCTAAGAAAAATAATAAACAATCGTCAAGAATTGAAGGTAGCATTTTCACCACACCAATAGGATGGCTTAATAGTGTACCCCAAATGATTCTAGGAATGTGATGTCATCTAAATCTGAGTGAGTTATTCATCTGGGAAAACCCAAACCAGTGATCGAGCTCCTGTGTGTTCAACTGGCCAGTCATATGCTTTCTCATCAAAAAACAAACTGAACAAAAGTGTGCCTGCTGGTCCAGGCAGATGTGTATCAGAAAGGTGGATATCTAAATTCTTATGTCATCAGTGGCATGCTTTCCCTATGTCCACGTTTCCATCCCAAAGGAGCCCTTATTGATAAAATGTAAAAGATGAAAAAGAAGTAAAACGTTACATCCCAGCACCAGTATGAAGTGTCCCATGGGGTGTAGCCTGACAAAACAAAACAACATTGCAATTAATCAATACCCTGTTGGTTTTAAATCAAAGCATATTCATCCATCCACAGTGAGCTTCTTCAGAATAATTAAAACCTAAAAATATTATTGATGGCTTTAAAGAACAAAACAGTGGCCATACAAATATAAAAAAATTAAAAAAGAAAGCCTAGTGTCAACTGGAACGGAATATGGGGATAACGCAAAGGACAAAAACCTCCATTGAGGTAATGGTTTGATATTCTGAGACTCATAAGAGCACACCCTGGAATATCAAACAAGAGAGAGAATAGACATATACTATGTCTTACGTTGCCATTTCTTGAAGTATTCCCTTTTCTCTGAGGTATGTCAGTCTCAGAGTGGACATGTGTATAACTTCAGGAAATGTGTGTGGGGGGGGGGCTTGCCCCCACATTGGGATGTTGCACAACTTTTGAAGGATAGTAAATATTTGTTGTTCTCTGTTTTCACAGGTATTTTTTTATAATTCCAGGGCTTGCAATTATGAGTCTCAGAATTTCAATAGGGAGGTCCAGTTAACTTCAACTGGAAGATGAGTTTCCTGAAAAAGTCCATTAGTTAGATAAGCCAGCAATCACAAGTGATAGAATGGGACAAGACTGGACTGGCAGTTTGGTTGGGGGCTTTTGACAGCCCTGTGGCTAAATTAATTTGATATGACCTTCCTTCCTTTCTTTTTCTTGCGTAACCATTACCCTATGAACATTGAACCATATGTAGTTTGTTTTGCACAGACACCAGAGTTACAGCCAAACTGTGGACAGAAAGTAATGTTCATTGTTGGTGGACTTTAATTCCTCATTTCCATTAGCCATACATCATTCTTTTGCTCATACATAAATAATTATGCTTTTATAAGAGCATACCTTAAATATTGGTATGTGATGATTTTTATATGAGTAACCACTGCCTGCATTCAGTCCTACATATTTAAACAGTAAAAAGGCTGTGTGACAATGAAAAATATGTAACAGCTTTTAAAGCTCTATTAGTTGCTAAGTTGTATTAGTTGTTTAGCGGTGGTGTTCTTTTTTGACTGCTGTCTGTGTTGCAGTACAAGTTGCTTATTGTTTTTTTAAAAGTAAGCTTCATATTTAACAGTCTGTTAATAGTGAAATTCTTTTGCATGAATCTTTCACATATAAGTTTATTTGCTGTCTCATTTTTGAGAACTAATCAGAGCATGTCACATATATATTAGTTGCAGTGGTTCTGGGTTTAACAAGGTAGCCTTGCTACTGCAAAACATGCTGCAAGAGACTGGTGCAGTTTATCCTGTACTTCTGCTGCTCTGGTACACATTTATTTTGTTTTATTCATCTGCTAACAAGATAAGTAAGAACAAGTGATGCTTTTCAGTTATGAGAAAAAATCAAACACTTTGCAAGTTTATATTGAGGAATCAAACCCAGGACTACAGGGTGAAGCTCACTCATAGCTTTAAGCCTCTGAGGTAAACTGATAGATGCGTGCATGGGTTTATATTACGTCCGCAAAAACCCTTTTCAGCAAATGGCTCTTCACCGAATGATAACCAGCGAAATCTAACTCCCACGAATGGCCATTTCAGCAAAGTTTATCCAAGGGAAAAAAACGCTTGACCATCATTGGGAATTTTCCCTTTTCCCCACTGTAGTGCAATCTTGGAGCTGGTATATTTAGTTAGAGGGGTATGGGGGCACAGTCCCCCACATTGGGGAGTGCAGGGGGTGAAGCCCCCACTTAGAAGGGTTTTAAATTTTGTCTGTTTTTAGGTTGGCCAAGCATTTTTCCCCTGGAAAAAATTTGCTGGCATGGCTGTTTGAGGGAGTTAGATTTTGCTGGTTATCATTCGGTGAACAATCGTTCACTGAAAGGGGTTTTTGTGGACGTAATATAGACCCTGCATGCACATATACAAATATTCTCTGGGACGTGATCTAAGCAGACTCTGCTATAGTAGGGTCCCAAAACGGCTAAAACCATAGTATATTAGCTGCACAGACTGAAGTACTGAGCTCCATAATTGCTTGACTACAGCCACACTTCAGATAGGTGCTGAAACACCAGGAAACTGTCTGCAACATGGCCGCACATAGCAGTAATGGTTGTTTGCCACTTCCCTGTTCCCTTCACTGTGCCATCTCTAAGTCAGGGGCTGTGCATGCATACATACATTGCATCATTTCCCTGTATATTATATTATGTATGTTGAGCATATAGTAGTTATCTCTGAGGGCACAAGATATTTTGTGTTTATTCAGTGTAAGGTCAAAGTCTGTTCAAGTCAGTGTAAGACTGCAATATTAATAAACATTAGACAGATAATACAACCAGTACTGAACCCATGGCAAATCTCATGAAGTTTAAACCACTTAAAAATGGATTTCTTTAAACTGGAAATGGTTATCTTTAGTGAAACATTACTAGTAAAATACTATTAGTGTAATAGTGACACCAGCTCATGTAGCACACTGCTGTAAAGAATAACAGTGCTGCCTTACAGCAAGAGGTCCTTCAGTTTGATTCTTGGTGGGAGTGCCTTCTCTCTGAAGTATGAATTTGTTTTCTCTTGGTATGTCTGTTCATAGGTTCATCAGAGGTTACTAAGCTATTGGCACTAGGGCTTTTATAAGCCTAGCCATATTATATCCTTGTTCCCTTATTGAACAAGGTGCATGGTCTATATTTGCAGTGTCAATCTATGATCGTCACCAACTGGCCTTATCCAAGAGGGATGTAGGTGACACATCTGGGTTAAATTTACTGTCTCCCATTCACTTGTCTTAAGTCACTCTTAAATAGCATCATTAAGGAGCTCTGTTTTACATGAATTGCAAGTTTGTCCCAGAGGACTGGCAATCGCTGGGAGACATATCTGTCTCTCCAGAATGTTCTGTTAATGCCGCAGGCTAGGTTAAGATCCCCTAGAGTGACTGAATCTTGTCCCATTTGACTTGTGAATGTGCAGCATTTCCATTGGGGCAGGGTCCAATACTGCTCTGTAGGTATTCACAAGTCGCCTCTGAGCACCCTGTAAGATATAGGGTACAGTGATAGGGCCTTCAGTCTGTCCATGTAGGTCATGTGTTGAAGGCCATGAATTTTCTTGGTGACAAAGGTCTGACGTCTCTCCAGCTGCTGCAGGTGACTGGTGAGGTACATACAGAAGGCAGAATTGTACACTGTTAGGGGTCTGATAAGGGATGACTACAGGGGAGTTATAACATCCTTAGCTCCAGATGCAATGCCCTTACCTATGACATGTGCAATGTAGAAGGCCTTCCTTACCACTCTGGATGCATGGTGATGAAAGTTAAGGTTGCTATTAACCTGTATTTTCAAATCTCTCACCACAGGGTTTGAGCTAAGAGGGGTACTGTTAATATTGTAATGTGCAGGGACTTCCCCTTTGTCGAAGGTTCCTATCTACATCTAACGACATGCAGTAGGCAGATTGGTGACTCTTGCCTGTCCATACGTATGTGTGCAGTGTGTGTGTGTGCATGTGTGTGTGTGTGTGTGTGTGTGTGTGTGTGTGTGTGTGTGTGTGTGTGTGTGTGTGTGCGCGCACATGCTTGTGTTTGGGTGTGTGCGTGTGAGCACCCTTGTGTTTGTGTGTGTTTGTGTGTGTGGGATGTAGAAGAAAGGTCTGGCAATCTACTTCTATTCCCTACTTCCCTGGTAAACTCTGTGAATGTCAATGGTTGTTTATGGGGTTATTTAAGAAGTCAGATCTGACTCAAAAACATTAGAGGGTTGGAGTTTTTTGTTTGTTTTTTTTATGAGGTTGGGCAGATATTTTAAAGTCTAAAGAGTGAATTTGTAGTTTCAGGAAACAAATTATAATATAAATGAAAATTATAAAAAAGCAAACTTAATTTTTTCGTTTTTAGTTTAAAAGGCATTGCACATTAATAAACAATGCATAGCAACGTGTTTTCAAAGAGGAGCAAGTCATAAAACCTAATAAAAAGTACACTATTTTAATAATGTAAGTAATCAAATGTTTTCAGTGTGAGTGAAACTTGAGAATACTGGACAAACCCAGAGGTTTGTTCTCCTCAACCTAGAAGTCATTATTTCACTTAGAAAATGGACATTTCTGGGCTAATTTCATGCTGTTGTTGGATCTTATTTTTATTGGTCATTTAGCATACAGATAGACACAGCTGGTTTTATTCCTTCACTAATCAGAAGTCAGCAAATAAACATGTTCTGAAGAAATATAAAATAGTAATAATCAAGTCAGTAAAGATGTCCATTAATATTTCTTGCATTTCTTTCGAAATGCTTTCAATACACTGACTTTACAAGACCATTTATGTGTCTGTTAAACTAAGGATACCATCCATTACATCTTCCACTGTTTAATCACTCTGTTCTTTTTGTTAAAATGTTAGTTTATAGCTATAAAGACTGATTTTAAATCTCACTTTTGGTTTTGTTACTGTGGAATTTAATTGATTTTTACGTAATGTGTATACTGATGGACTTTTTTCATATAATTCCTATTTGTACTGCATTCAGTAATACAATATCAGCAACATAAATTACAGTTTGCATTCGTAACACTCATCCTCTGTTCATATGGTAACAGTACGTAAACCATTGTATCCTTCACTCATTATATATATATATATATATATATATATATATATATATATATATATATCATTATTTGCAGGTAAAAAAGTAGAAATATTTTATTGATACCACCTACAGAAAAAAATGACTTTCATATGACTTTTGTAATACCTAATCACCTGTTTTCTGAAAATGAGTCCAAATGGACAATTGATTTTATTTGTATGTGGTTTAATGGTAGAGTGCACTGACAAAAACTCAACGATTTCAGACATGGCCTGGGTGAAAATATTTTCACAGTTCATGCAGTAACACAATTGTAGAATGTCATTAGCAGAAGTACAGATATTAAGATAATAACAGTTTAGAAGATAATATACCACAGGATAAGCAGCACAGCATTTATAAAATATACATATTTACATGAGTAGTATTTACAGTTTTACATATTGTAATACTGTTCATGTAAATATATAATTTATGAGTCAATGAGATGGCAGTGAAGAGAAGTAAAGCAAGGCCAGATAGAAGTAGAAGGAATGGATTTGAATTTAGGTGATGTGGCTATTGGAGAATCAGGCAAATGGCTTGTTTTAAGATCCCCTCTGAACTTGGAGTAGATTTTATTTTTTTTTAGAATGCAAGGAAAGTTGACAAAGTGAGAATGCAATGGCGTGGAAGGCATGTTCAATATAGTGGAGCTTAGTTCTTGGAGTTGTGAGTGTCTATGCTATTTGCGAATTTAGGAGTAAAATAAGCTGAAGTGAATCAAAGACTTTAAGGATGTTCTGGAGAACTGGTAGTATATAGTATATTTTCAGGTTTTAACTCCATTTCTGCATTAATCTTATTAAAATTATCCAGTACTGTACTTTGTCAGGAAACCATGATCTACATACTCTGAGTAGAATTTAGGAAAGCCCAGCTTATATAATGGTAAAAGCCTGCTACATGGACCAGAATTACCACAGGACATTTTATGTAGTGGATAATGTACATGCTTACATAAGCATACGTAGCTGTCTGTCATAGTGTAGCACTTGTTATGCTAGAATTTCTGTGCAGAGTTCTTTTCCAGAACCCTGTAGTGCACTGTGCATGCTACACTGAATGGTATATTCTGCAGGATGTGCAGTGAGACTGCATGCACCTATGGCTGAACAGCATTTGTATATCTGCATGGTATGCATGCTCTGCCCTGGCCTCAGAATAGTGGCTGGCACAACTGAAGGAATGGGATGGGGAGTCACAATTGTCATTGCTGCACACCAACAGTGTGGGTCCTTCTGCTGTATCAGGGCATGACTTGAGCACTGTCATAATAGGTGGCTATGCATGGACTAACAATACAATCTGTATGCCTGATATTTTAGGTGAACAGCTAGACTCTGCCTTTGAGACACTGCCTCAGATAAAGGCACTTTTCTTGAAACACTGTGCTAGTGTTTTGCATCAGTTGTGTGCTTTATGAATTCCATATTGCTGAGTCACACAGTAACAGAGGCTACAGGAAATTAAGGAGGGAGTTGAATTTCCCAAACACAACGTGCCTTTGAGGTGCATGTCATGATTATAAACCTTAGACTACATTTGAAGGTCTTCAGGACCAAGCCAAAAGCTAGTATTTGTTAAAAATGTAATAATTTTCTTGAATATGATCTTTTCAGAAAATTGGACTATAATGTGATTGCAATTTGTGGCAGCCTATTGTTTCAAGGATAATCTGTATTATATTTCACTTTTGGCTCTGGAGATAACTGAGCTGTCAAGTTCTGGACCTAATGATTTATCCACATATATTGAATGTGTCCCATGTGAGAAAATTGCCTTCTAGTTATACTCTTTCCTTTTTCCTTTCTATAACTTCTGTTTTCAATTTCACAAGCAAAGTATTTTTTCTTCAGTTTATATCAGTATGCCTTTTACAGTATTTCCTTTTGACTATCAAAGTATCTTTTGCCGTGACTGAATGTATAATGCAGCATCTGTACTATGAGCTAAGAATCAAACAGTAAACACTATGCCAAGTTTGGATCAACCGATGTCTAAAGGTATTCATATCAATGTTGCTAACACTGGCTTCAGAAAAAGCACCAGTGTTAGTACAGCAGTCTTCCTACTTGATGCAAATCATTTTTCTTGAAACATCATAGGGGATATATGTTGCCTAATTACTAAGCTATCACATCCATAAAGAATGTGAATATGTTAACCAACCAGATGACAAAACAGAGAGGATGACAGGCCATCAGTCCAATTTTGCCTTTACTGATTTGCCAAAATCTCATACATTGTTATACTGGACATGCTCACATGGAATTACAGGGAGCAGTAACATAACAGCAAATCAACAGCAGCAACACAATAGAAAGTGCTGTGAGAGAGGACCAATCACAGTTTCTGATGGTTTGGCAGCATGCCATACTGTAAGAAATGTTTATGGAATCACTCATCTGCCATTAAGCTGTATAGTGATAAAAACAATTGGAGTATTAAAGACATGCCTGGATGAAGACATGCAATACAGAGCATAATTATCTTCTGAATAGGTAATGCATTATGAGCAATGAATGACATAAGAAACATTCGGATCATGTTATTTTCAAACATGTCAGAACAGATAGCAAAGATATGCATAAGATTTATAGTTGCCACAGAAATACATGTATCAGTCATGCCATGAAGAACACCCTTAAAGGGCTTGCATCACTTTCCTATCATATAAGGTATATGGATGACCTACCTGGTAGGAAAAGGCCTTGTAAAAAGGTCACCTTTTTATGTGAGCCATAAGTATTGTCTATGTGTAAGCCACTGTTGTGTGATACATTTGTCTGACAGACAGATGGTTATCAGATTCAAACCCAAGCCTATTATACAGAGCTCTGTATTGACTGCATATGTCACATCAGATAGCAATGAATGCTGTTATGAATAACTAAGCTGAATTTGTGCACTAGAACAGTAGGTATGAATATAATATGAACAGATCAGATTTATTCATAATGCTAGAAGGGAGCTATAAAATGAAATACTTAGGAGTATGGATTTAAAAGGATTGTGGTGTAGCAGCTAAGGATATGTGGGAAGAGACTAAAGAAAAGATAATAAAAAACTGAGAAATTGGAAGTTGTGTTATATGGATATAGACAGCAAGATACAAGCAGTTAAAATGCTTTAGTCCCTTTAATTTTATACACAGGTTAGGCATATTTTTATCAACCAGAGGAGAAGTTGTGGATAGCAATTAATAAAGACCAGAATTATTTTTTTTTTTGGGGGGGGGGGACAAGAGTCATGTGGGATAAGCTAATAATTCCAGTTGAACCAGGTGATTTGGGATTACCCAGTTTCAAGTTGTATTTCAGAGCTACACAGTTATGGCTCCTATGCATAGCATAAGTAGAAACCTATATTTCAAAGTAGAAAGGGATGCTGAGGAAACTGTGGGAAGCTGAAGAAACAAGGAGAGATTGGGATTTTGGATGCAGATCCTTAAGGAGAATAACAATAACCATAGAGAATACTCCTACATTGGGGCTAGGCCAGGCCCAGGGGGAGGATGCCCCCCCCCCACTGTAGAAGGAAGTAGCAGCTCAGAAAAATCACAAAAACTGATAGGGCAAAAAAGAACAATACAGATAATAGAGTGGACTACTGAGGATAAGAAAGAAATTATGTATTGTTACTATTATGCAAGAAACACAAAATTTCCAGACAAAAGATATACAAAATGTTTAGGAGAGAAATTACAGGAAAGAAAAATACTTCCACAAGAAAAACTATCAGAAGCTTTAAATAAAAAATTGTGTTCATTAATACAACAGACCATGAAAAATAGTATACAGACCAAGAAATCTTGTGCTGTTTGGAAAAGGAAGTGACTGAGGAAGTACAAAAATTTAAAGAACAAAATTTAGAGACATTTGAAGGATATAAAAACAAAATATGGACATGGGAAAGAAAGAGATATATGATGTGGTGCAATATTTATGCAAAGGAGAAAGCCAAATTAATCAACATAAAAAAGGCAGCCCCAAAGATATTCAAAGAGAAATACAGGTAAAGATCAGATATGGAAAATTTCACAATAAAAAAAAAATAAAATCAGAAAGAGGGAATGTAGAACAGAACATTAGTCAAGTAGAAGCTAAAAAATAGAAGCTGAAGTTATGGAATATTTGTGAAGTGAAGGATTAAGTGTAGAAACTTTAATACAGGATGTTATGTGATCCTATCTCGCCTACATTCTGACTCAATGGTCCTTTCAGGATCTTCCCTCAATCATCACATCATTACAGCCATGGATGCTCAACTGGGGTCTTCAATGATATCTTCTGTCTCAACTATGAAAAATATCTGTCTTGGAAAACTGCTTCCCAAAGGTCTGTTATAAATTGGATGCATCTTTTAGTTATGTACTCACCATAACTTCAGATGTTTGGGATCCATCTAGTGGTGCATCCTGGGATATAGTAAACCCATCAGTCAGAATGTAGGCGAGATGGATCCCAAACATCTGAAGTTATGGTGAGTACATAACTAAAAGTTATATCACAGCATGATGGAACAATTGGTCCCCAAAGTAAGGAAAAACAAGAGGAGCAGGAGACATTTGAAGAAAAATATGGACATGGTTAAGAAAAAACAGATTTAATATGGTGCAATATTTCTGCAAAGGCGAAGCAAAAATAATCAATGAAAAAAGAGCAGCACCAAAGATGTTTGAAGAGAAATGCAAGCAAAGACATCCAGATTTGGAAAATTTTACAATACAAAAAAAAGAAGAAAACAAAGATGAAAAGTAGAAAAGAGGATTAGTAATGGAGAAGTTAAAGAAATATAAACAGAGGTTATGGATTACCTGCAAAATGAAGGATTTAGTGTAGAAAATTTAACTCCAATAACAACACAACAGGATAGAGTTATGGTCACCAAAATTAAAGAGAAACCAATGAAGTGGAAAACATCTAATCAGCTGACATATAAAGATACTTTGGAGTCTCCCATAGGAAACCAGTACAAATGTTCAGTTGGAGCTATACAGCAAGAAAAAGAACAGGAAAGTCTGGCAACTCTGACACAGTCAGTGCTGTGGAGTGATAGGCCAGTGAGTTCTCATATGAAAGCGCAATGTATGACACAGGATGAAACTGAAGAGAACATGGTACTGAAAGATGCTCTGAAACTTTCTATTGAATGCCTACAGGAAATGGAGAACAAAGAACGTGCCCTCAGTTTAGAAGAAAATAATATAAGGGACAATTTGCTTGATTTAATAAAGATGGATAGATATATTAAGATCAATTAAAGAAATAGACTGCAGAAGGTCAATAAAACCCAAAAAGTTAGACATTTGATAAAACAAATGAACACAGTAATTAGGATTGTCCATAGAGATCCATGTGATATGACAGAAGTAAACAGGATATATTACTGTGCAGCTAAATTAATAACTGATAAAGTTCTACCACAAGAACACAGGGTAGTGAGGGAAAGGAAGGGGAGAAATCAAATGCCATCATGGAAGTATCGAATAGAGAAAACTATGAAGCAATTAAGACAAGAAGTGTCACTGTAAGAAGAATATAGAAGAGGGAACAGATCAACAAAAATAATCAGAAAAATAGACGTGATAAAAGCAATGAGCAGTATTAGAGCAGATCAGGATTTATCATGCACTATTGCAACAAAATAAACTAAAAATATTAACAAAGGCTGAAAAACTTAGAAGATACACAAATAAATATAAAGGAAACATACAAAATAAGCAATTTACTAGTGACCCAAAAAAGTCTTATGGAGAATTTGGAAACAAGGCAAAAGGTATTGAAAGACCATCAAAAAAAGAAGAAAAACAATAGATACATTTTGGAGAAATATTTATGAAGATTCTGTGGAACATAACAAACATGCTAAAGGGATAGAAGAAGTAAAAGAAATAATAAGAAGTTCAAATGTACAGGATATGAAATTGGATGAAGTAACAGTGAGAGAGAGTGAAACAAAGTTAACAAAAGCCTGTAACTGGAAAACACCAGGCCTAGATGCAGTCCTTAACTTCTGGCTAAAAGTATTAACATCTTTGCATGAAAATTTAGCCATGAGTAAGAACTATTTATATGCACACCCTAAACAGACACCAGCCTGGCTAACATCAGGAAAAACAATACTCCTACTTAATGGTGAACCTGCAAGCTATCCTAAAAGCTATAGACCAATAACTTGCCTTCTGACGATGTATAAAGTATACACTGGAAATGATGTCGACAGAGTTTATAGTAATTTAGAAGAAAGCTCTTTATTGTGGCAATAGAACAAAAGGGTAATAAAAGAAAGTCATATGGAACAAAGGATCATTTGTTGTTAAATAAAGTCATAGTGGAGAACTGTAAAAATGGGAAGAATGTAAGTATGGTATGGATAGACTACAAAAAAGCATTTGATAGTATCCCACATTCATGTATAAAAGAGAGCTTAAAATGTATAAGATACACCCTACACTGATAAACTACATCACAGTGACCATGAAACAGTGGCAAACCACTATGCAGTTAAGTTATGATAAAGGACAAATTATTATTAATCCGGGGATGAAAATTCAAAGGGGAATATTCCAGGGTGACTTTCTGTCACTGCTGCTCTTTTGACTTGCCCATAACCCATTAAGCTGTCTGTTTAACATATTAGGTCATGGCTATAATTTGTCTCCCAGAAAGCAACAAAGTGTAAAGACATGTCATCTGCTGTTTGTAGATGATTTAAAACTGTATAGCTCATCAGATGAGGAACTGAAAGCACAACTGCAAGTAGTCAAAACTTTTTTCTGATAATATAAGACTGTCATTTGATGTTGATAAATGTGCAAAAGCAACCTTTAAAGTAGAAAAGCTGCAGCACCAAGAAAACATCAGTTTGAGACACAAATGTGATATAAAAGAACCTGAGAAAGAGGGAGTGTATAAATATTTGGGAATTGATGAAGGATCAACAATAAAACATGAACAAATGTGAATAAAACTCAGTAAGGAATATTTTAGAAGACTTAAATTAATCTTGAAAACAGCATTGACATCTAGGAACAAAGTCCAGGCTATAAACCAATTTACTGCTCTTGTCCTAACTTATAGTTTTGGAGTGACTGACTGGAAAGGTGTTGGATAGATTAGACAGGAAAACAAGAAGGATGCTTCATGCTCATAAAAGATTTATAAAAATCAGTGCATACCAAGATTATATATTTCCCAAATTGATTACATGTATAGATCTGCAACAGAGGGAATGCATACATATCTGCTGACCTCACAAGACATAAACATAGTGAATGTTTTGAAAGGTGAGAAGAATAAATCTAAGATGACGACCCTGCTTACTGTAGCAGAAGTATATTGTGTCAAGCGGGAATGGAAATCAAACCAGAAGTAGATAAAATCAAGCAACTGAATGTGCTGAAAAACAAAAGAAAGAATATGAGGTAAAGGATCAGATGAGAAGGCAAGACATGTGGAAAATGTATAAATATAGTTGCAAGTATAGAAAACTCTTGGAACAACCTTATGCTGATCAGGCTCAAACACAGACATGGTTAAGGGGAGGCAAATTCAAACCAAAAGAATATTGCCTCCCTAAGATAGTGGAATACATACACATCAGTTTACAAAGTCCATTGAACGGAGAAACAGACAAATGTAGGTTTTGAAAAACAAAACTGGTAACAGTTGCACACCTTGTTGCTGGTTGTGATATACTAATGGCAGAAGGACTGTATACTGAAAGGCATACTAATTTGGCAAGACTGTTGCCCTGAGGATTGTGCAAACATTATAATAATGAAGTAGCTAAAAAACACCAGAAACATGACCACAAAGCATCATAGAAAATGATGAAGTCTACACCACATGAGACCATCCATTATCAACAGTTCAGAATATAGATTTGAGAAAACCAGATATAATGGTCTATGAAAAGAAAACAAAAGTAGCATTGATATTAAAACAGAACACACACTGGAGCCAGAATGAATTTAGCGCATTCGTCCCATTTATTACAGAACTTCTTCAGAATTACAAAATCCATTTACATCATTTCCTTTTATACCACAATTGTTTTGACATCATTTCCTACTAGTAGTAATTCTTAAAAGGACATGTCAATATAAAATTCATTCAACCAAACAGTACTGTCACTTCTTTACCACAATATCTACTAATAAAAAACTATATGTATAATGTAAACTTGTAATAATGTTCTTAATATAACTACATTTGCAATACTTGCAAACACTAAATTTTATGACAAAAAAAATAAAAAAATAACATAATTTAAATAACTTTTGACAGAAACATTATCATTAATGCCAGGCGTTACATCAGCTCTTAAAAAGATTTGCCATTTCAATTCAATTTTTTCCATGAAATGATTGAATAAACCTACAAACGTATCTGTTTTCACCTTCTCTATTACAAAAAAGGTGAACTTTTTAAATTTTCCACACGTCACTGAATGTTTGGCTAGTGCATTACTGAAATCCTTCTTCTTAATAGCCAATAAATGTTATCTAACCCTGTGTCTTAACTTTCTAATGGTTTTTCCAATATAGAAATTTTCACAGTTAGAACATACTGCTAAATAAACTAATCCTTCACTTTGGCAATCATATCTATCCTTAGCTATCACAGTGTATTTTATATGTTTAAAATAATGACTTTGTACACCCAGCATAAATCTACATTGCTACAATTGCTACAATTGCTACAATTTGTACAGAATAGAAAATAATATGTTCAGATATGTTCACATTTATTATTGTGTTTTATAATACTGAATTGCGAATGTATAGGTATTTACAATATTTTACACTCACATATACACATGAAGCATATTTCAGTACAATATTTTAATACATGTTTATAAATAATTCTACATTATGTCTGATGCAGATAGATAAATTACTGTTTTTTATGTACATACAATTTGAATTAGATATATTTATTTCAAAAAATTTTTTACATATATATTTTCTTTTTTTCTCCTTTTGATTACATTTTTGAAAATATGGTTATTTTTATACATAATGCGTAATAAATAAATATGATAATAAAAGGATTAGCATCAATTATTGCATTTCATGTATAAGTAATATATAATACATATCAATTTACTAGAACAATTTTTTGATATGTTCAATAAACCCATCACAGTGATTTGTTTTGTTAATCAGATAGACATAGACTGAAATCACAGTATCGTGACATTTTGTTTGTTCATGTATATAGTATATAATTTTTACATGTATATATTTCTTATAAGCATCAGGCATTTATATACATATATACTAGAAATTAATTTATATCTGTGTTTTAAACAATGACTATATAATATGAATTTTAAAATGAATTCATTTATTTTAATTAATTAGTTTCCCGCGCTTAGCGCACATATAAATGAACTACAGCTGTTTTAAAAATCATTATCTGATGAAGCGTGGATAGACCACGCGAAAGCGCTCATTTTTTGTTCTCTCGAATAAAATCTTTTTGGATATACTACAAGCTTTTGGAATTACTCTGAACAACTGCATATGCTATATGCTGTGAATTTTTATAACATCTATCGTGGTTGGTATCTCACTTTTTACGTTTGGTTATAATGTAAACTTGTAATAATGTTCTTAATATGACTACATTTGCAATACTTGCAAACACTAAATTTTATGACAAAAAAAATAAAAAAATAACATAATTTAAATAGCTTTTGACAGAAACATTATCATTAATGCCAGGCATTACATCAGCTCTTAAAAAGATTAGCCATTTCAATTCAATTTTTTCCATGAAATGATTGAATAAACCTACAAACGTATCTGTTTTCACCTTCTCTATTACAAAAAAGGTGAACTTCTTAAAATTTTCACACGTCACTGAATGTTTGGCTAGTGCATTACTGAAATCCTTCTTCTTAATAGCCAATAAATGTTATCTAACCCTGTGTCTTAACTTTCTAATGGTTTTTCCAATATAGAAATTTTCACAGTTAGAACATACTGCTAAATAAACTAATCCTTCACTTTGGCAATCATATCTATCCTTAGCTATCACAGTGTATTTTATATGTTTAAAATAATGACTTTGTACACCCAGCATAAATCTACATTGCTACAATTTGTACAGGGAAATGTCCCTAAACGTGTGACAACTCTATTATGGCTCTCATCTCTATGTCCATGTCAGTTCACCTTTTTTGTTAAAGTTGATAAAGTTTCTGTCAAAAGTTATTTAAATTATGTTAATTTTTAAATTTTTTGTAAAAAAATTTAGTGTTTGTATGTATTGCAAATGTAGTTATATTAAGAATATTATTATATTGACATGTCCTTTTAAGGATTAATGCTAATAGGAAATGATGTCGAAACAATTGTGGTATAAAAGGAAATGATGTAAATGGTGGATTTTGTAATTCTGAAGAAGTTCTGTAATAAACTGGACAAAAGTGCTAAATTCATTCTGGCTCCAGTGTGTGTTTTGTTTTAAAAATAGCATTGATCATTGAAATCGCTACACCCAGTGACTACAGTGTCTTGCATACAGAGAGACACAAAGTTAAAAAATATCAGGATTTGCAGGCAGAAATGAGAGCAATGTGTAAAAAATATACCCAGGCAGATAGGGGCAACGTGTCTTATAAAAAAGAATCTACAATTGTACTTAGATATGTTACCAATACATGTAACTCCGTATGAATTGCAGACGGAGTCATTACTGGGCACATTGCGGGTGCTGCAAAGAGCACTTCTGACCAACATCAAAGATTGAAACAATAATAATTTCCTGAACTTTAACCATACTTTTATTTAGGAATGGGGTCCATACCCACCATGGTATTAGAAACCGAAAAGACTTGGAGAAATATAGAAAGCGAGAGTATTATATTCATAAAGTAGCAGAAAGTATTCTAGGAACACGGGAGTGGAGAAAGGAGTTTCTGCTGATAGGGATGACTACAGTTAGGGATACAGAGAATAGGCAAGAGGGGTCTGGAATTTATTGCAGAAAACTGGCAAAGAACCACTGTATCAGGAGCAAATAATTACATGGGAAAGGTAATAGAATGGGAAGAGGCCAAGAATTTATTTGAACTACAGGCTAGAGATTCCTCTCCCTTTCATGTATTGATATCAGTGTATAAGCAAAGTGAAAGAAGTAGGCAGATCCTAAGGGAAAGACCGGCACTGGTAGAGTTTATAATCTAGAACAGAAGCTGCTGTTAAAAAATTAATAATTAGTAGAGCATAAAATATTGCATGAAAACTATAATAATCAATCAGAGGAGGTTAGACAGGATTGGGAAGAGAGACTGGCTAAGCAATTCACAAAGAAACAATGGGATATATATGTATATATATATATGGATCACCTTTAAAACCTCGAAACCACGTTTGCCCGACACACTAATGACCGACACGAAAAGACCGACAACAAAAAACGCCGACACCGCAAAACACCGAAAACCATTACACCAACACACTACACGTAAACAACACAGTACACTACATAACATATGCACTATCCCTAACCCAAACCCTAACCCTAAGGTCCGACACTACGCACACTTACCTACCTGCACCTAACCTAACTCACTTACCCACTAAACCCACAGTCCCTCGCTATCTGACACACACCCTACCTGCACCTAACCCTAACTCACTTAACCCACCCCTAACCCACAGTCCTCACCATCGCACACACACCTACCTGCACCTAACCCTAACTCACTTAACCCACCCCTAACCCACAGTCCCTCACTGTCGCACACTTACCTGTCCGCTCCTAACACTAAATCCCTCACTCGATCGCACACTTGCGAGTCCGTCGGGTTCTCACCTTTTGGTCATCTGCGTTGGTATTCTCGTCCGTCGGTTCCGTTTCGGACAGCGTGAGTTCGAGATTGTAAAGGTGACCCATATATATATATATATATATATATATATATATATATATATATATGTATCCCAAATATGCAACAAAGTCTAGAAGATTTAGGATCTTTCCTTGGAAGTATTTACATAGGTATTTTAATACCCCAGGTAGACTCCAGAATTTTTTCACAGATAGGCAGCAAATGTTGGAGGTGTGATGGGAAAGAAAGAGGTAATTGGAAACATATTTTCTGGGAGTGTAATATGTTGGCAGATTTTAAAGATTCCCTGCAAACTGCTCTGTCAGATATACTGGGTGAGCACATTGGTGTAACTAAGGAAATAATTTTTTAGCTATGATACAGAATTAGAATTGCCTACACATAGTAAGGCCTTATGGAGTCTAATTATGGTGGCTGCCAAAAAAAGCAATTACAAGAAAATGGAAATCAAGGTCTAAACCAATTTTACTATAAGTAGTGAATACAGTAACAGATGTAAAGCAACTGGAATTGGCATCTTTAGAAAAGGGTAGGAGCAAATTACATAGAAAAATAGGAATTGCGGAAAAATACATGCTGAGGAGGAACAAGGTTTAAAAGAAGGCAGGATTTGAATGAGCTGTGTAATGTTTGACTAACAGTGACTGGATAGATTATAAGTGATGTATAATGTTTTCAAATAAAATTATGTCAATATCATTTATGATGCATAATGTTTGTAACTAAAATTATGCCAATATGGTTTGTTTTCATTTGTATAAATGTAGGATTGCCTATGGCATACATGATAATTTAATAAACATGTTTCTTGTTTAAAAGAAAATGCTAGAAAGGAGTTACATGTGTTACTGTCCACACAACAGTGAGCATTACAATATGACTGTTTCTTTGACTAGGAAGCTATATGATTGGTTCTTTGACAAGGAAAATGTTTCCATCATGTAGGTCACACTCTGTCCCAGAATTGAGCACCAGTCTATCTGTGTAGGTATGCTATACAAGCCAGTACTCAAAGCACATACCACAACAGCAGTCACAGCACAACATGCCTCAAATAAAAATTTTACTGCCATGCAATCACAACCTGTGATTATATATCATTGTCCAATATAAAAATGAATATGTTTATGTGGGTCTATGTTGCAACATCGAACGCTAAAAACAGCGAATGATGTTACATCAACACATTTTCAGCGAAAGCTGAAAATGTTGAATCCACAGAACAGCGATTTCTTTCCTAGGGAAAGAAATCGCTGCTCCAATCCCTGCAAAAAAAAACAAAACATTACACACTTCTAAATACATACACACATACCCAATCCTAATTATACCCCCCAAAAACCAGTAAACAACTAAATACACATATGCACATAACCCAACCATACATTTAACGAAAAAAATAACAGTAAACATTTTAAACCATATGCACTTACCTTAACCCGCACCCTAACCCTAAGGTCAGTAACTCTCACACATTTACATAAACAGCTCCAAATACATACACACTTAACCCTAATTCTACCCCCCAAAACAAAAGTAAACAACTGAAAACACATAGACACGTAACTCAACCATACATCTAACACAAAATATAAAACATTAAACACTTTCATACATATGCACTTTCCTTAACCCGCAACCTAACCCTAAGGTCAGTAACTGTTGCACAATCACACTTGGGAGCTATACCAGACAAGTGACCACACTACACTTCAGAACACTGCAAAACAACAAAGCGGTCAAGCGACTTCTTTCCCAGGGAAAGAATTAGCTGAACAGCCGCTTCACTGTTTTGCCTGTTCACTCTACATGTGTCGACGAAAACGTATTTGACATAATGCATTTTCATTGTAGTCATAGGAACCCGTTTATGTAACTTCAGTACATTTATATAATCTTGCCTCTGTCAGGAATTGAACAGTGAGGCTACTGAGTAATGACATATAAATGATCCAAAAGCATCACCGTGAAGTCTTAACACAACTGTGGCACTCCACCTATGTTACATTATTATATCAGATGTATGTGTGGTAAACAATCTCTGAGATGAAAGGGATTATGGAGGCCTCTGGATCTGTAAATGGATACATTATAACTGTGGTGGATGCCATTCATGCATTACAGTATAAGGCCCAGCAATGAAACAGTCACTGAATGTAGATGTTGAACACATGAGCATTTGACAACAGAAAATACATGATACTGTACAGGATAAATGCACTACGGTAGAACTGTCACTACAGTTGTGAGATATGCTGGTATGTGAAAGCATTACATCATGTTATTGCTGCAATGGATCTGTGTGCCTGTAATTACTGTAGTAAATTAACAACAGACGGCATGCCATCTCATTTCCTCATGGCAGAAGATAACACCTCCTACATAAGTTACATCAGGAAAATGTAATCACATGTCATCATTACTCTGAATAAAAGCATTGCTATGTAACAACTTGTCCTAGCTTTTAGTAAAAGAGAGCAACAATTATATGTGTACAAAGCACATGTGCTTGACAACAAATTTAGCAACATGTACAGTCACAATAAGACTGACACAACATAGTCTGAGCAGTCATGGATGGATTTGAGCTAACTTCCCAAGATCACAAGCTAAACCATTAGTGCCTGTATCACAAGCGTCACATTACATATTGAGGTATAAATGAGACAGTACACAGTTAAATGGTTGACATCACCATTATTTATTATTGGGATCTTTTTGCTAAAAAGTGTGC
This sequence comes from Protopterus annectens, assembly GCF_019279795.1. Taxonomy (NCBI): domain Eukaryota; kingdom Metazoa; phylum Chordata; order Ceratodontiformes; family Protopteridae; genus Protopterus; species Protopterus annectens. The sequence continues at coordinate 1,085,334,394 of NC_056747.1, read as the reverse complement.
AAAGTGCACAATAACAATGTATAGCTACACTTCATATATGTCTCTGATGATCAGTATACACATTGTGAGGGTGAAAGCCACACTCACTGATGGCATCAAACATCCTACATAGGTAGTTACACAATGTATGAAGCACAGTAACAAAGTTAAGCAACAAAGGTGATTTGCACTTCAAATGTGGCATACTGCAGGTATGTTAGCATTATCTAATGACTGTGTGGCCAAAAAGGTATTTTCTTTGTGGATGCTAGGATTTGCTCCTTTTACAGTGTGTCACTGTATTTCAATCCCATAATTAGGATACATAAAGGCAGTTCCCATAATTATAAGGATACATAAAGGCAGTTGAGAGGTGGCTAGTGGTATACAACAGTAATCAAACAATTGTCACACAACTGAAGCAGTGATAGAATTGTACCATCTAACTAGGAGAATAATTAGTACAATTGAGACATACAGCATCAAGGAAGGGATGACATCAGCAGAATATTGCCAAGAATATGTATCAAGTAACATCAGCTTTACAGCCATCTGGGGCTGTAAAAGTTGCCACTACAAATGTGTGTGTGTGTAAAATAGCCATAAATTTAATGGTAGTCACACGTGCGAAAGTTAAGCACTGCTGTACTCAAATATCCAATGTATTTATTTACACATTCTGGAGAATAGTGTAAGACATACAAGCACCATAGGAAAATTCTGACATTTACATAGTGACAGTTCACTTGTGAAAGAATGACATCATTAGTGTGTTGAACCAGGGGACCAGGCAGACAATAATTTTGTAATCTTGTGCTCTTATTGGTGCTACACAAAACACCTTCCATTTGAAAAATGGAAATGTTCTTCCCACCCCACTTAATAAATGTCTGTATCACTTTCCCTCTAAAAACATTAAACTGATACTTTTTCAATCCATTGCACTCTTATTTGAAGCATTAATGTACACATTTGTGGATAGAGTAATGTCTAACAAAACAATGTTTTCTTTTAGTAATGTCTAGAAAACTGGATTTTATATATATACATTTTGTGATGATAGTTATATATGTACATATGCATAAATGTATATCAGAAAAATTATTTATTAATTAAAAAAAATTAATATTTCATGATCTAAAAAGTATATTATTATTTATTTTATATAATTTTTATGCATTAGATCTATGAATAATTGACGGTTAGTGTGTGGGGAAAGGAAATGAGGCAATGTGATGAACCAATGGAATGAGCTAATTTCAGATTTTGGATGTATAATTTGATTAATCCATTGAGATTTGTCATTCTGAAGAAGACTTTTCGGATGAAAGAACAAAACAATAAATATGTTCATGTTTCTCTTATTTTGGAGTGTGTAGTGTTCCTTATTGCCTAGTACCGAGGATTCTTCTGGATTATATGTCTAGAAAATTGAATTAATTAGAGTACAAACAGTATGTGTAGCTATACCTTTAAGTTGCAAAGAAGTTGTGGATGTGAAATGTGGGCTTAGGGGATGGTGAACACATCTTGCAGTTTAAAACGTTTATCTAGAATAAAGGTTGATTGAGCACATGCTCACTTAACTGTAAATAATATCACTCATACACACACACGGGTCTTCTATGTTGGACATTAAACCTCCTAATTATCTAATGACACAATCTAGAAAAAATGTATTAGTACAGGCACCAAAGGAGAAATCTGGCTATTAAAGCAAGAAAATGCACTTTTGTCAGCATGACCTCATAAGTGTGTTTAATAGAAGATGTTTCCATAAAAATTTAGATAAGGGATCTGTGTACACATTTAAATGGATTCTTTGCAGGGGATGTGGCTGCATCAACAAATATTACACACACACACACACACACACACACACACACACACACACACACACACACACACACACACACACACACACACACACACACACCTTCCCATGTTGGGCATCAAATCTTTTACTTCTCTAGTTGCACAATCTCAAGGGCACTGTATTCCTTAAAAGTGCCACTAGTCTGACTCTTAAGGATAGAGAGTGCACTTTTTTCAGGATGACCCCATCAATGTGTTTTACAGGGGAAGTTTCATACAAAAGTGGGATAAGGGAGCAGTGTGAACAACAATATGCAGTCTGATCAGGAGAAGTGGATACAGCAGTAAGTGTTACATACAAAACTTCCATGTTGGATATCAAGCCTCCTACATGTCCAGTTAGACAACTTAAAAAGCACTGCATTAGTTGCAAGCACCACAGGAGAAGTATGAATCTTAAGGGTAGAGAGTGCATTTTTGTCAGGATGACCTCATCAGTGTGTCTCATAGAGGATTTTTTTTTTGTAAAAATTAAGATAAGGGAGCTGTGAGCAGCTAAATGTATTCTTTGGGGAAACGGTTATACACAGAGTCTCTCACACACACATTTCCATGTTGGGCATTGCACCTCCTATCTATCTAGCCCCACAAAATAGAAAGCACTAGAGAAGTCCTACTGGTAAGGGTAGAGATTGCACTTTTGTCAGGATGATATAATCAGTGTGTCTTATAGAGGATGTTGCTGTAAAAACTGGGGTAAGGGAGCGGTAAGAACAGTTAAATGTATTTTTTTTCAGAAAAAGTGGATATAGCACCAAATGTAATACACAGTCTCAGTCACACACACCTTCTATGGTGGGCATCAACTATCCTAACTATCTAGTTATACAATCTGGAGAACACTGTAGTAGTCAGATGTGCCACAAAAGAACTTTGACTTTTAAGGGTATAGAGTGCACTTTAGTCAGAATGACCTCATCAGAGTGTCTCTTAGAAGATATTTCTGTAAAGTTTGGGATACGAGAGCTGTGAGAACAGTTAAATGTATTCTTCTCAGGAAAATTGGATACATCCAACTTTTTGGCTTGTTGAAAAGTACATTAAAGAGCCTAAATATAGCTTAACACAGCAGAGTGGTGTGCAACAGAGTAATGTGGATAAAGGCAATCAAATCCAAAGATACTGACATAAGCTGTGTACTTCATTTGCCTTAGTTGTGTTTGTTGCCTGGCTCCAGATATTGTACAAATGCAGAGGTGGAAGCTAATGATACAGAAGGGAGAAGATACATTGATAGGGTGACATGCAGGCAGGGACAAAGTAGATAGTGACAGAAGAAAGATAATGGTGGCTCATAATATGCCACCAACAGGCACACATAAATGAGTGTACCTAAAACAGTTAGTAACACTTAGGTAATGGCTGGATTAGAGCCCTTGAAATTATTCAAAACTCGTTCGACAGATGTGAACATTATCTCATCACACCACAACAGGATTGCTACTTCACAGCATTAAAATAACACAATTGCAGCACAGTGACAACTTACTGAGGCAGAAGGTATAAACAAATAGACAGAGAGAGAGAAAGAGAGAGAGAGAGAGAGAGAGAAACAGATGCAGACAGGAATAGCAACAATATGTTTTTGGGTCATGTAGGAACATTTGAATGGTGTTTAGTCTTACTTATTAAATCATCATCATTAATCTATCATGCTCTGTACAATAAAGTGCTTTCTCTAGATAAAAATAATGGGTAGGAGAATACAATAAACATAAATACCTGACCAAGCTAAAGTAAACTTAATAAGCCTCCCTGTAGGGGGCTGCAGTGTTCTTGAAATGATGTCCAATGTTATATTAATGGAATGTTTTATATGGAGAGAAATACAGACATTTACACTTAAATATAAGATAGGGTTATGAAATGTCATGAAGTAATAAATAGACATATATCTGTAATCTGTGACCAATGAAACTTTGCAAAACATCAGGCCATAAACAGGGTAATCTCAGCACACTGCATAAGAACTGCTACTTTAATATATACAGTAGCCTAAGGACTGTTACGTTAACTGTTCCACAGTAGTGCCTTTAGTCTGCCTTTACCATGTACTTGCAGACTGTAGGTGATTTAAGCACATTTGCATGACTATAACTAGATCGCTGCAGATTAAATGGAAATCTTCATCTTTTGCAATAAGAAGTTAAACAGCATTCACTGTCTCTCAGCATTTTTGTGCTATGCCAATCTCCACGCAAATGTCAGGGACATAATTTGAAGGCTTTTCTATGGGCTATTTCTGCCATGTGTATTGTGTGTGAATCTATTTTTTGATCAGATTAAACATGTGAAAAATGGGGTTGATAGAACAGTGATGAAAATGCAGGTTGGCAACCAGAGGGTAGAGGGGAAAGAATACAGGAATTTTCAGGAGGGTCATAGGAGAGCACAATAGCTATCTACTTCTTCACAAAATAAATGTACAATTGTACTCACAGTTACATGACTTTGCAGAGTCACCACACCATTGATGGGTGACAACAGATTAATCTTGAATGGCTAATTAGACCAAATAAATTGTGCCAAGATGACACATAGTCAAAGTGAAGAGTTATGTATCGGGCATAATTTTTCTGTGGGACAGGTGAACATTTTTTTCAGATAGAGAGGAATGTTGGGAAAGGTGCTTAGAAATGATAGGGTCAGGTAGGCAGGGAAAGTTAGGAAGCATGCACAGACATGCAGGACATATAAGACAGACAGGGATGGTGAAGGAGACAAAAGGTTAGTGTACACCATGACTGGGGATAGGTAGGGGACATTGGAGATGCAAACATAAAAACACTACACAAGGCCAGCACTGGAAGTTCCAAGTCCAAAATTTATTTAAAGCAAAATGGTGCTAGAAAAGCACTAAAATAGTAACTCAGTCCTCAAACTAGTTTCGGCAAATACCTTCTTCAGTGAGGGAGATAGACAGAATAACAGCTCATCGGGTTCAAATGATGCTTATAAATAGCGTGCATTTCACGTTTGTGCATAACAAATGAGCAACAGAGAACTTAATAAAAATCATAAACCAAATATGGACATCCATAAATAGATAATTTATATCACTTCCATATGTGTAACTGATGTAAATGCTATAGATATAAACTGCCTGTTAATGTTAAAGAGTGTAAACATCTAAACCAATTGCAGAACAGTATGTCACACTTAATATAAATATAAAAAGCATGACTGAAGACACTGGGACAAGTATGAAAACTACCTATACCAAATATCAAGTAAAAGTTGCTGAACTATATAGTATAAGGAGATGAAATAATCCAATGCTAACATGAGTACAAGCACAGTAACCTATGCAACAATAAGGGTTGTGTACACAATACACAAAACATAAGTTCTCGTTAGTGGTTAACAGGGGTATAGAGATTGATGATACAAATGCTAAGACTATGGAGATATACTGCCTAAGAATATCATGGAAGTTGAACATCTAACCACATACGGAACACTTAGTCACAGCATAACTGTAAACCCTAGAACAAGTCTGAAAACTACCTATACCAAATATCAAGTAAAGGTAGCTGAACTATATGGTATGGGGAAATAAGAATATTCCAATACTAACAGGAATACAAGCACAGTAACCTATGCAACCATAATGGTAGTGTACACAATACACAAAACAATTGTTCTTATTTGTGATTAACAGGGGTATAGATATAAATGATACAGCTTGGTATCTACAACACTTGTTGTCTTCATGATAATGAAGAAAACCACCATTAAAGAATGTCAATGTAAATAGCTATGACAATACCATATTTAAGTAGTACATATACAAATGTAACTACATAGTAGATAACCAAATGGAATGAAACAAGTCTTATATCGATAAAGTTGAAGGTTGGAGTATACAATCATTTAACCCAAATGTTCATTAAGACCTAGCGGAAATAATGCTCCTAAATGGATAATCCAATATTTCTCTTTATGACTGAGTATACTTTGCCAACCTTGTTGGTTGTGTCTATTCCCCATAATTTTATCAATGATCATAAACATGAAGTTTGCTGTTTTGTGTTTGATCGAATGTTGGTATAAAGCATTAGTGTTTTTTTTGTTACGAATTTCACTTCTATGCTCACCTATTCTAATTCACCATCAGATAGTTAGGGGTATCCTGAATAACAACTGGAATATTCTGTTGGCCAATGACTATTTACGACATATTTTGGGGAACCAATGCTCGATCACTTACAGGAGAGGTAAAACCTTGGGTACATTGTTTTCACACTATAAACATCAGGAGAGTGGTGGTGCAAATTACAGACAGCTTACAATTACAGGTGATGAACTTTTAGGCACCTTTCCTTGTGGCCATTGTAGTTCATGCAGCCAGGTGAATAAGCTTAAACAATTTACTAGTGCCAATACCAGCAAAGTGTATGATGTACGAATATTTGGCAATTGTTCATCAAGTTGGGTTATTTATTTAGCCACATGCCACTGCAATGCATTTTATGTGGGCAAAACTTCCCGTTCACTTAGAATTAGAAAATGCTTTATACCAACATCAAACACAAAACAGCAAACTTCATGTTGTATACTCACTCATAAAGAGAAATATTGATTATCCATTTAGGAGCATTATTTCCGCTAGGTCTTAATGAACATTTGGGTTAAATGATTGTATACTCCAACCTTCAACTTTATGGATATAAGACTTGTTTCATTCCATTTGGTTATCTACTATGTAGTTACATTGTATGTACTACTTAAATATGGTATTGTCATAGCTATTTACATTGACATTCTTTAATGGTGGTTTTCTTCATTATCATGAAGACAACAAGTGTTGTAGATACCAAGCTGTATCATTTATATCTATACCCCTGTTAATCACAAATAAGAACAATTGTTTTGTGTATTGTGTACACTACCATTATGGTTGCATAGGTTACTGTGCTTGTATTCCTGTTAGTATTGGAATATTCTTATTTCCCCATACCATATAGTTCAGCTACCTTTACTTGATATTTGGTATAGGTAGTTTTCAGACTTGTTCTAGGGTTTACAGTTATGCTTTCTATAATATATTAATATCATATGTGACTAAGTGTTCCATATGTGGTTAGATGTTCAACTTCCATGATATTCTTAGGCAGTATATCTCCATAGTCTTAGCATTTGTATCATCAATCTCTATACCGAACTTATGTGTGTACACAACCTGCATAGGTTACTGTGCTTGTACTCATGTTAGCATTGGATTATTTCATCTCCTTATACTATATAGTTCAGCAACTTTTACTTGATATTTGGTATAGGTAGTTTTCATACTTGTCCCAGTGTCTTCAGTCATGCTTTTTGACATACTGTTCTGCAATTGGTTTAGATGTTTACACTCTTTAACATTAACAGGCAGTTTATATCTATAGCATTTACATCAGTTACACATATGGAAGTGATATAAATTATCTATTTATGGATGTCCATATTTGGTTTATGATTTTTATTAAGTTCTCTGTTGCTCATTTGTTATGCACAAACGTGAAATGCACTTTTTTTCTATTGGTCCTGAGCTATTTATAAGCATCATTTGAACCCGATGAGCTGTTATTCTGTCTATCTCCCTCACTGAAGAAGGTATTTGCCGAAACTAGTTTGAGGACTGAGTTACTATTTTAGTGCTTTTCTAGCACCATTTTGCTTTAAATAAATTTTGGACTTGGAACTTCCAGTGCTGGCCTTTGGTGTGTTTTTCACATTGGAGGTGCACCCGCACCCAGCTTGAGAACAGTGAGAATCTAGTCCTCACCCTCATAACTGTCATCACTGTCTCCTGCTGCAGCTCCCTAGGTCAGTGCCAGACATGGCATCATCCTTGCAATGTGACACAGGACCTTTTCAGCCTTGCCAATATGTGCACTGAGGCACCTCTCCATTATATCCCCAACAAGCACTGTCAACTACTGCCAGGTGACAAAATTGCCTCCTCTGCTACTACTGTTTTCAGAAGGTACCACTGCACCAGCTGCCAGAGCAGAGCAACCTAACACAGTTGGAGCAGGTGGGGCAGGGGTTGTGGAGGCAACAGTGACTCATTGTGATCCCAAAGTGCTAGGCATCTCTGCTGCCATCTGTAAAGGTATGGCAGGCCGATGTGGTTGGTGTGCCTTTTTGTGTTGTTGATTATTCATTTTTCATCAGCAAGTTATGCAAATAGCTGACTGTTAATAGATTATAACCCCTCCTCCCCCCAAAAAAGAGTGAGAAATGGTGTGGGGGAGAGAGAAACAAAAGAAATAATTAGATGCATGGCAGGTCACACTACTGTAATTTTTAAACAGTTATGATATTTGACTATTGTACATATTTACAACATCTATACATGATGAAAAGGTATTTATGTGTCATACAATAAACAAACTGCACCTCTGTGATATAAAATATGCATTTTAATTTAATAATTGCTGCCATATTGCTATTAATATTTTTCAAATACTTATCCAATAAAAACAAATAATTGCTACTTCTACATAATGAACCCACCAAATGTTTAGATGGTGTTCTCGTTGCCTAATGCAAGCAGCAAGGGGTATTGAGGAAGGAATGCATGCTTAAGATGAGGGTTAGGGTATGCCCGCTCAAGCTGTTACTGCTTGAGAGAAAGAAAACAACATTATGGCTTGCATTTGTACCTGAGTTATACGTAACCCATGCCTCTCTGAGACAATTTCATCTCAACTGGTGTACCTCACTGTTTCCAGCTATCTCTTCTGCAGCTCTATAGAACAAAACGAAAATAAATATCTATGAAAGCAAAATGAGTACCTGCAGTGGCTGGCTAGATTACTAATGTCATATAATAGACAGGTTATGGGTCAGTATATTACACAACTGGGTGGTGCTCCCAATCCTAAATTGAGCCTCCCATTAGTTTACGAGGTCCTACTTGTGCTTCTTAAGGTCACTATAGAGGTGATGTAATTGTTCTTCATTGTGTGGAATGCCTGCTGCATTGGAGACAGCCTTGGCTACATGTGCATCTTGTCCCACTTTCTATGTGGGAATGACTAAGAGCACTTTGAACAAGCGTATCTATCAATATGTTTATAGTATCCAACATAAGGACAGTAAAAGTGCACTGGTCAGGCATTCCATTGTTTGTGACAAATTCACCAAGTTTACATTTCTAGTTCTTGTACAAATACAAAATTTACCTTTTGTAGGGGACTGGCAGACCAAACTGCTTCACCGGGAAATGTCATGGCAGCTTAAGCTGGATGCTACCAACTTTCCCGGTTTAAATGACAGTATTTCTATAAGCAGTGAACTAAAAAAGAGAGCCAAAATATGATTTTGTGTTTCATCAAACATATTTTGTTTAGTTACTTTATGCCTAGTTTGTATTTTTGTGTTTTAGTTCAGGTTTTAAAAGTTTTGACTTATTTTTAATGTTGTTACTTTATTTTTCTGTTTCACACTGATGTCAGCTACAACATGTTGTGATTGGTTTACATGAGAGGTGTGTCTTCTGCACTTTAGTTTTAAAATGGCTTCTACAAGCAGTACATTCAAAGTTCTGATGATGTCTTAGTGTTACAGACGAAAGCGCTAAACTGTGGATGTTTTGAACCTACATTTGGTATTAAACATATTCTATGACATGTTTAGAGTTCAATGGCTGATTTGCTAGTTGTTTTGCTGTTATTAGCAAGTATATCTCTGTTTTATCACCATATGTTATATTTACCAATGCTTAAAGTACTCCCTTTAATATGAACAACATTTTCTATACTTTTTTAATTTCTCCAAGTCTTTTGGGTTTCTAATATCATGGCGGGAATAGACCCCATTCCTAAGTTAATGTATGATTAAAGTTCATGAAACTACTATTGTTTCAACCTTTGATGTTAGCCAAAAATGCTCTTTGCAGCACCCACAATGTGCTCTGTAATGATTCCTTGTACACTTTGTATGGAGTTACATGTATTGGCAACATATCTAAGTATGATTGGAAATTCATTTTTATAAGACCCGTTTCTCCTACTATCACTGGAATTGTCTGTGTATCCTTCTTTCACAATGACCTAATTTCTGCCTCCAAATCCTGGAATTTTATGACTGTGTGTCTCTGTGTACATAAGATACTGTAGTCACTGGGTGTAGCAATTGTGGCGATCAATTCTACTTTTGTCTTCTTTTCATGGACTACTATATCTGGTTTTCTCGCATCTATTTTTTGAACTGTTGGCAATGGTCATTGTTTTCTATGATGCTTTGTGGCTCATGTTTCCAGTGTTTCTCAGCTACTTCAATATTATAATGTTTTCACAATCCCCAGTGCAACAGTTTTGCCACATTATTATGACTTTCAGCATTATAATGTTTGCACAATCCCCAATGCAGCAGTTTTGCTACATTATTATGCCTTTTGGTATACAGTCCTTCTGCCATTAGTATGTGACAGCCAGCAACAAGGTACGCAACTGTTTCCAGTTCTGTTTCACAAAACCTTCATTTGTCTGTTTATCCCACATGTTCAATGGACTTTGTAAACCAGTGTGTATGTAGTCCACTATCTTGGGCCACCAATATTAACCTTTTGTCATTTGGTTTAAATTCACCTATCCTTAACCATTCCCGCATTCGATCTTGATCAACATGAGGTTGTTCCAAGAGTTTTCTAAACTTGCAACTATATTTATGCATTTTCCACATTTCTTGCCTTATCATCTGATTCTTCACATTATAGTCATTCTTTTGTTTTTTTTGGCACATTCAGTTGCTGCCTGATATTTTCTACTTCTGATATGATTTCCATTCTCACTTGATGCTGATATGCTTTTTGCTAAATTAAGCAGAGAAGTCATTTTAGACTTATTTTCCTCATGTTTCAAAACTTTTACTACGTTTGAGTCTTATGAGGTCAGTAGATATGTATGCAGTCCCACAACTGCAGATCTATACCTGTAATCAGTATCAAAGAAGCCCATACCTCCTTCAGAATTGGGACTTTATAATATTGGTATGCACTGAGTTTTATAACTCATTTGATGAGCATGAAGCATCCTCTTTGTTTTCTTGTCCAACCTATCTAATACCTTTTGGGGCCAGTCAGTCACTCCAAAACTGTAAGTTAGGACAGGAAAAGCAAATTGGTTTGTAGCTTGGACTTTGTTCCTAGATGTCAACTCTGTTTTCAATATTAATTTAAGCCTTCTAAAATAGTCATTACTAAGTTTTATTCACATTTGTTCATTCTTAATTGTTGATCCTTCATCAATTCCCATTTATACACTCTTGGTGCTACCGCTTTCTTGCTTTAAAGGTTGCTTTTGCACATTTATTAAGATCCAATGACATTCTAATATCATCTGAAAAGTTTAACCACTTCCAATTGTGTTTTGCGTTCCTCATCTGATGAACTATATAGTTTTAAATCATCTACAAAAAGAAGATGAGAAGTCTTTACACTTTGTTGTTTCCTGGGATCCAAATTGTAGCCATAACCTAATCCATTAAGTAGACAACTTAATGGGTTAAGGGCAAGACAAAAGAGCAGTGGTGACAGAGAGTCACCCTGGAATATCCCCCTTTGAATTTTTATCCCTGGAATAATAATGTGCCCTTTACTGTAGCTTAACTGCAAAGTAGTTTGACACTGTTTCATGGTTGCTGTAATGTAATCGATCAGTGTAGGGTGTACCTTATACATTTTAAGTAGTCCTTTACCCATGAATGTGGGATACTGTCAAATGCTTTTTTATAGACTATTCATGCCAGACTTAGATTTTTCCCCTTTTTACAGTTTTATATTATGACGTATTTAACAATAAATGATCTTTGGTTCCATATGACTTCCTTTCATTATCCTTTTGTTCTATTCCCATGATTGAGTTTTCTTCTAAATGACTATAAACTCAGTCAGCACCAATTCCTGTGTATAGTTTATTCATCATCCGAAGGCAAGTGATTGGTCTATACCTTTTAGGATAGCTTGCAGGTTCACTCTTAAGTAGGAGTAATGTTTTTCCTGTTGTTAACCAGGCTGGTGTCTGTTTGGACTATGCATATAAATTGTTCTTATTCATGGCTAATCTTCATGCAAAGATGTTAATACTTTTAGTCAGAGGTTAGGTACTGCATCTGGGTCTGGGGTTTTCCAGTTAAAAGCTTTTCTTAACTTTGTTTCAGTCTCTCTGGCTGTTACTTCATCCCATTTCATATCCTGTACATTTGAACTCCTTATTCTTTCTTTTACTTCTACTATCCATTTAGTATCCTTGCTGTGTTCCACACAATCTTCATAGGGTTTTCTCCAAAATGTATCTATTTCTTCTTTTTTGGTGGCATTTCATTTCCTTTTGCCTTGTTTCTCACTTATGTATAAAACTTTTTGGGTCATCAATAAATTGCTTATTTTATACTTTTCCTTTACATTTATCCGCATATCTTCTAAGTTTTTCTGCCTGTGCTGATATTTTTAGTTTATTATTTGCGATAATGCACAATCTGTTCTGATACTGCACGTTGATTTTATTGTGTCTATCTTTCTGAGTATTTTTTGTTGATCTTTCCCTCTTCTAACTCTTCTAACAATGACACTTCTTGTCCTAACTGATTTATAGTTTTTTTCTGTTTGATGCTTCCATGATGACATTCAATTTCTTGCCTTCATTTCCCTTACTACCCTGTGTTTTTGTGGTAAGAATTTATTTAGCTGCACAGTTGTATATCCTATTTACTTCTGTTATATCACATGAATTTTTATAGACAGTCCCAATTACTGTGTTCATTTGTTTTATCAATCTTCTAACTTTTTGGATTTTATTGACTTTCTGTAATCTATTTTTTCAGTGATCTCAATATGCCTATCCATTTTTATTAAATCAAGCAACTCTTCTCTTAGATCATTTTATTCTAAACTGAGGGCTTATTCTTTGTTCTCCATTTCCTGTGGACATTCTAAAGAAAGTTTCAGAGCACATTCCTGTGTCACATTATCTTCAGTTTCATCCTGTGTCATCCAATGCTCTTTCTTATGGGAACTCACTGGCCTATCACTCCACACCATTGACTGTGTCAGAGTTGCCACAGTTTCCTGTTCCTTCTCTTGCTGTGCAACTCCAACTGAATGCTTGTACTGGTTTCCAGTGGAAGGCTCTATATGGCAACTGATCAGATGTTTCCCACTCCACATATTTCTCCTTAATTTGGGGATCCATTGCTCTATCCTTTTGTGGTATTATCTGAGTTACATTATCTACACAAAATCCTTCACTTCTCGATTGCTAATCCTATTTTCTACTTTTCCTCTTTATTTTTTTATTTTTTGTATTGTAAAATTTTCTATGCCCAAATGCCTTTGCCTGTATTTCTCTTCAAATATCTTTGGTACTGCTCTTTTTGTATTGATTAGTTTTGCTTTCTCCTTTGCATAAGTATTGAACCATAGTAAATCTCTTTTTCTTTCCCATGTCCATATTTTTTTGTCAAATGTCTCCTGCTCCTCCTGTTTCTCCTTACATTGGGTATTTGTTGTTGCATCGTGCTGTGATATAACCTGTGTTAGACGTTCTACATTAACGTTATTTTATTTTATTTATTTATTTATTTATTTAACATTTGTTAAATAAGGAAACCAGGAAAATCCAACTGGCACAGAGTCCATTTTCATCTGAGACCCAGTGAGAAATGCTTCAGACTCTTGTCTTTGGAATATGGGGGAAACCAGAGCACCATGAGGAAACTGATGAGAATGCAAGGAGGACATGCAAACTCCACAAAGGAAGGCACTTCTGCCAAGAACTGAACTGGAGTACCTCTTGCTGTGAGGCAACAGAGGTAACCTCTGCACCAGCGCACTACTCATCCTTCACTTTGCAAGTATTCCATAACTTCATCGTCTATCTTTTTTAATTTCACTTTACTAATCTTATGTTCTATGTTCCCTCTTTGTGATCTTATTTTTTATTGTGAAATGTTTCATATCTGGATGCCTTTGCCTGTATTTCTCTTTGAATATCTTTGAGGCAAGCTTTCTTGTGTTGATTAATTTAGCTTTCTCCTTTGCATAAATATTGCACAATATCAGATTTCCCTTTATTTCCCATGTCCATATTTCTTTTTTATGCTTTCAAAAGTATCTAGATTTTGTTCTTTATATTTTCATACTGCATAGGTTGCTTCTTTTTCCAAATGGTCCAAGGTTTCTTGGTCTATATAATGTTTTCATAAATCTACCGTATTAATGAACACACGTTTTTATTTGAAGCTTCTGACAGGTTTTCTTATGGAAATATTTTTCTTTCCTCTAATTTCTCTGTTAATCGTTTTTGTATATCTTCTGTCTCAAAATTCTGGGCTTCTTGCATAATAATAACATTAGATAATTTCTTTCTTATCCTCAATAGTCCATTCTATCATCTTTATGGCTCTTTCTTGGCCTATCAGTTTTTGTGATTTGTGTGGACTGCTACTTCTTTCTGCAACAAAGGGGCCATTACCCCCTGGCCCTGGCCTCATCCTATTATAGGAATGTTTTCATTTCTAGAGGATTCTACACTGTCATTTTTTCTATTCCTGGCACAACTACGCCTACGAGGATTGAGCACTTTTTTTATCCTGAGTCTCATACACCCAGCTGTCTTTTTTATTTTTTTAACCTACTTCTGTCCATGATATATGTTATATAAAATACAGTCTGTATATCAGTGTCATCTTGGTGAGATTTTGTGAAAAATAGGGTCCACCTCCTGAAGGTAATCACCAAGACTTAAGGATCAACTCAATTCCAGCAACACTACTCACCTTTTCTTGCTGACATCATCTCTCCATTTGGACCCAGTTTCTTCCTATTGAGTAGTAATTGTGGTAATTCAAGCCACAGTTGAATGTTAGAACTGTCAGTCTCCTAAATCAATCAATGTACTTTTAGGCATTTTGTTAATTCTCTTCTCCCTGACTCAACCTCAGTATGTGTAGATCAAAGAGAAGAAACTGGAAAAGCTGATTTTTCCTGCAGTCAAAGTAATCAAAGGCACTTGCAAGCCATTAACAGGGAAAACTTCTCAATGTTCATCCTTGCAATGCTAAAGCATGTGTATGTCATTGTGTAGGTCCTTATATGATGTTTACATTTCCTACACTTAGTACAGATTTTGATATTCAGGAATGTTAATGATTTAATACCTAATTTGCATTCTCACCATGCTCACAGGGCTGACTCTGCATTATATAAAGGTAGTCGTATTGCTAATGTCCTTGTATTGTACTGGAGAGACTATTTTGAAACACAGAGCTTGATACTGCTAGGAAAAAAACAACACTTTAGAGAATTATCTTTTTCCTTAGTGCTGTAGTATGGAAATATATTTCTATGTCTTAAATAATCTTGACAGTTTAAAGGTGAATTGCACTGCTGAAAATCAGTTTTATTATCCTACATGCTTGTTTTTCTTTTATCCCTTTCTTTCGGCATAGTCATGTCTGCATTTCTAAATTAATCTATTGAATGCTAAATGACATATTTTTTAGTTTGTATGTCATTTCATGTCTGCACAGTTATTGCAGATGATTGTATTGCAGCTATATAAGAAAGCTTTGCATTTTACCTGTGTTAGCAGAAAAACAAAAATGTATTATATTTGTGGATTTCTATCTGACTGACTTCCACAGCAGTGGATTTGACAGTTATAACAGTTTGGTGTTACTTTTCTAATGCTTCATTTACAATTGTTATTGTTAATTCTGCACTGAATTACACAGTTAAACCTGTGATATCTCCATTACAGACGTGTTCTGTGCTTATATCTGAGTTTTACATGCACTTCTTTTTTGGGTGTAGGGATGAACTTGCATCTAGTCATAGTGAGCATTAACATTTAAATTATTTGTGTGTATCTTGCATTCATACAGTCACACAAAACTGAGTTCACAGTCATCTCTTCTGTGTATTATATATGTAATTATGTGCATCTGTTTTGTGTTTCATCTCATACAGGGATATGGCACCCAAGAAAAATAAATCTGTACCCCGAAAGCCACTATTTAGTGATGCAGAAAGTGAGGTCATTATCCAGACCTTGCATTGTCATGGAGCTTTTCTGTTAAGAAGAATTATAGGTGACCAATCTGCCCAAGACAGAATATGGCAACAGGTGGTCGATGACATTAATGCTTTCAGAGGGCATGGGAGAACCTACTCCCAGATACAACACCTGGCAAGTGACATGATAACCTCTGCCCACTGTAGGGCCACTGCAATTGCTTGACTACAAGTGGCTACATGGGGTTGTTTTGATACCGAACCACCACTAACTTAAACAGAGGCGTTCCTGTCTACTGTCAGAGATCAAGATAGCTCAGCAAAGGGTTCCACCAGAATCGCTGACATTGGTGCAGATGTGGATGACAGGCCCAGAGAGTCACAAGCAGATCTTCTAGGTATGCAAATTGCAAATATTATTGTTATATTTTTATGTGCATATCTCTAATATATATATATATATATATATATATATATATATATATATATATATATAGAGAGAGAGAGAGAGAGAGAGTGCAATAACTGTGTGTCAGACTACATTCATACAGAAGTAGTGGAGTTTGCTTTGGGGGTGGGGGGAACCAACTGTTTACTACATTTTTATGTTTCTCAGCAAACTTCTTTCCTTGCCATTCCTCACATACAGGCACTTTTGGATTGCAAGGCTGCAGCATACCTGCACATGTTAAGCCCACATTTGGTTAATGTTGACACTCTATATGAGGTATATTCAGGTCTATATGAAAGTAAAATATGTGTTTCTTCAGCATCTGTTAAAAAGTTTAACATACTTTTCATATAAGGAAACTATACAATCAATGGTATTCTCCATTTGTATGTTTTTGTGTTTCTTACTTGTTATCATAGGTGATACTGAGACTGTCACTGTGGAGCTCCTACCTTCTGATGTCAGAGTATCAGTAGCTTTTGATGATGATGGTGGAGATGAAGAGGTATAGTCTGGTGGTACATACCCTTCCCATATTTCAGACACAGGGAGTATGCCTACCCATACTCAGGACATGGAGACTTCTGATATAGGACAGCTTGAGGGTGACACAGTTGATCAGGCCAGTGTGGTTACTCCTGGTAGCCATTGTGAAGGTGTGGGGCCACACAGAAGGGTTGTTGGTTGTTAGGGGTGCTTGGAAGAGGTCTTCTGTCCACTGTTCTCCTGATGCTGATGTGTCATTAGGTGTTACCAGGCATATGTGTAGGGTCACAGTGGAGGAGCAGGCATGTTCCACAAGGGTGTTGGAAGTAATAGTGTGACTACTAAACATCATGCATTCTGATGTGATTGATTCTCTGAACTGTGTGGTCAATTCCTTAGGATGAACGACACACTGGATAGGGCAGTTTCTGTAATAAAGCATCTGTTTGAGGAGGCTAGAAATCCAAGTGAGCAGTGAGCTGCTACATCTTCTGTTGCTAGAAGACATAGCCATGCAACATCCCACTCCTGCAGTGTCACTGCATCCACTGCTCGATTAGTAATTGTGGTGTCTACACCCAGAGGTGGTAGAATATGGGTCATGGTTCTGTGCATAGTTATGTGCAGAGCTTGTCCAGCAGACATTCTTTATGTTCAGGTGGCACACTGACTTCTAAGCAGGGCTGTGGAAGAAGCAGTGCAACTTGTTGCAGAGTTGGTTCTCAAGGTCAGGGACTATGACTCTGAACTAAGTTGTCTACCATGCACAGCTCATGCCTTTTTGAGATGCCAGGATGTAATGTGTTCATGCCGACCCCCCCCCCCCCACATAGAAAATAGGTTTCCACTTCTCCATATCACTTCACACACATGAAAACTATTTTAACAGTACTGTTGAGTGCTATACATCTGGTGTTACTGGCCCTGAACAAGGTATGCTCTGGAAGATACTTGTGTTTCTTACTCACACACATTCACTTTGTTGGTGTCAGCCTTGACCTGCTACCCCCATCCCACCCTGTGCAATTGATGATGACTGTGCCCTTCCCTTAGCACATCTGTGTGACTTAGGGTTGTATATATGTCTGATGCAGATAGTTGATAGCTAATACTTGCTTATTTACAAGAATGGATTTATCAATATGCATTGCACAAGAAAAGTTGCTGAATTCTTGTTCATATTTATTTGTGAATGATTGCATCTATAATTGCTAAACCTCATTGTATTTCAGTTAGTATTGTCATAACAGCAATAGAAGCATTAGGTACTACAGTCTTGATTCTTGTTATAATTATGCAAATGAGGGTGTAGTTGACCTGATCCATGTTTTATAGATAATGGTCAGGTGAAATGCTTGATGTGCAGTGTGAAGACAGGTAAAAGCTGCCAGCCTAGACAGATATAATTTTGTAGATAATTCTGTCATTTGTAAATATTAATATAAGCCACCGGCTTGTTTTCTTAAATATGAAAAAAATTGTGTTAAATGTGAAACTGCAAAAATGTAACAACAGTGCACTCTGCTGTAACAAAGCTAATAAGTTAATTCTTTGATGTCAAAACTTGGAGCCGATATGTCTGGATGAAGGAATTCTGGCTATTGTCTTGAGACCAGAGTTAATTGCTAGAATTTGCATATATAAATTATTTTATTGTTCTAGCTTCCTGACCAGCTGCAAGATCAAGGGCTATTAACCTCTGAGATTATGTTAGCATGGGAACCAGAAAAAAATGGTGCAATCTGAAATGAATCAGTGGTACTGTGTTATCAATTTAAGGACAGACAGAATGTGAGCATTAGAGCATTTGTCTTGAGAACATCCAATATCACCAGCACTGTCTTGCTTTGTATGTAACTTTATTTTAGAACTGTGTTTTCTCTTAGAAATAGCTAGGAATTAGCAAGATTAGACTAAGCGTTTTTCTGTGTTGATGTCAGAATTTTTCTACTGTATTATTTTAGGTATTTCTCTGTGATCTCTGAACTCTTGATTAGCACTGTGTAGTAAGAAGTATTGTCTTGTGTTTTTAGTCTATATTATTAAATATTTTTAAACCTTTCAACTGTGGCTGTTTTATGTAGAGTTAATTTAATCTCTAGAGTACATTGCATGTATATAGTGGTACTGTACCATGTCACTCTAATAAGCCTTGACTGTTCAGTCACACTTGCTATTTGGATAATAATATTGCACAATAATAATTGTACACTCTTTCAGAAGGGCATTTGAGTAGCTGATATTTGTGGGTGGTGGCAGCTGCTACTAACTTTTAGACTGGGCAGAAAAGGGGCACAGCTGGAGAACCTGTGCCAGCCTTCCCCAGGAGTGTATGTGTGGTTGTATATAACTCTTATCTCAAAGTATGTGTGTGTGTCAGCTACTTGGGCAGGGACATGAAGCACTGGTTGGACAGAGAGGGTGCTGGAGGTTTTAGCTTGCCCACTAGGCCGAGATCTGGACCTTATAGTTGTGCCAGTGGGGAGTCTTATTGGGGACCTGGAGAGAAAGGAAGAGACCAGCCCCAGACTGACTGTGATCTCTGCATGCTCTTAAGGGAAATTGTACCTTACTTTGTGGGTATTTATTATCCTTTCCTGATATGGACATCCCTCACAGGTGTTAGTGGTGAGGACTGAGGCTCCTTGATTGCTGGGCCAGTACACGGGCATCACATATTAATTGTTTGGCAGTGGTGGGATATCCACACCACATATTAATTGGTCGGCAAATACTAATTGGCTTGTGGTGTGGGTAGTATGAATTCCTGTAGCTTGTGTACAGTGATCACTGAAGGTGTTTTGTACTCCAAATCAGCCAAGCAGTGAATACTTAGAGTTCAGATCATAATTTTTATTTCTTTTGTTAGCTTAGTTAGTCAAGGAGAGCAGGCAGCATGTCAGCAGAGGAGTACGGAAAGCTGACAAGGAGCCAGCTGGCTGAGATGTGTCAGGTTAATTGTGAATATTTTGATTATACTGATGTTCAAAATCACTTGTTAGAATGTTTTAAGCTAACATCTGAAACGTATAGGAAAAAGTTTCATGAGCATAGATGCAAGGCAGATGAAAGTGTGTGTGAATATTTTGCTGAACTGAGCACTTATTGTCATAGGTGGGTGAGTGGATGTCAGGTCACAACTTTTGAAGGGCTGGCAGACCTTTTGGCTAAGGAACAAGCCCTTAGCACTTTGCCTGAGGACATGAGGATCTGGTTAGCTGATAGACAATGTGCTGCTTCAGATGAGTTGGGGAAGAAGGGAGACCTATACCTAGCATGCAGGGCATCCCTCCACAGGAAATGGGCCCCCAGTACTGCTCATGGGTCTAAACAGACCTATGGTGGGCAGCACAGACTGCCCCAACAGAATCTGCCAGTAGCAGAGGAAGCCACTAGTCCAGGTACACTTCCAGCACCTAGGATTAAATGTTTTGAATGCAACCATTGGGGACATGTGGCATACAGATGTCCATGGAGGCAAGGTGGGGAACAAAAGGTGAGAGAGCCAGTAGGTGGGAAAGACAAAATGCAGTAGTAGGTTGTCTTGGGACAACAAGGGTACCAAACTACCACAAGAGGTTATATCCTATTGTAGTGAATGGCAAAGAGGCCATTGCTAAGAGAAACACAGCCTCTGACATAACCATTGTAAAGCCTGCAATGGTTACAGAGGAGCACTACTTGCCTGGGCAGTATACTCCAGTCAGTTTTAGGAGGGATCCCAGTCCAAATACCTTTGACTAGGGTTTAGCTTGACTGGGAGGGTGGAAAGGAAGCCAGCAAGTAGGTGTGTTTGAGGATATCCCTGAAGATGTCCTGATAGGGAATGATTTTGATAGTGCAGTACCATGTGCTCATGCGATTACATGAAGTCAGTCTTGGAGACAAGCATTTGGGTCTGGTAGCCTGGGGGAGACCCAGTCAGACTGCATACTTGCAGCCAGGACTGGTGAGGTGGTTACTTCAGGGAGGAATCTATGCTGTAGCAGTGAGACTGAAGGTGAGCCACAGCTGCTTGTGGGTACTGATGTTCCCTTGGACAGAGTGACTGCAAAGGTAGAGGTGAGTAGTAGTACCCAGGCTGACAGTGAGGCACCACTGTCAGAGGATTCCAGACTTCCTGGTGAAGGGGAGCTGGGTAGGGTTACAAAGAGAGTTGAAACAGGCTCAGCTGTCAGACCTACATTACAAGGCCTGAGGCAGGCAGCTAGTGAGGCATCTGATTCTCAAGGGATGGGGGATCTGTATACTGGGATAAAGGGTTACTGTATAGAGAGTGGCCCCCTGTGGGAGGGCTAGAAGGTGAGAAGGTACAGCAGTTGGTAGTGCCTAGAGCCTACCGTCTGGTGCTTCTAGCCATAGCCCATGACATTCCTTTTGCAGGTCATATGGGCATAAAACATACAAAGAGACATATTGTGCAGAATTTCTATTGGCCTGGAAATATAAATAAATAAATATCAAAGACAAGGCATGTATTGACTGATTCACTGAGCATGTAGCATAGTTAGTGCATTGAATACAAATATATTGCAGACAGTTGTAGGTTGCATAGCCTGCTTTGAGGATTTGTAGGCAAGCCTATTTATTTCTTGTTACTGTTAAAAAGACAGAGCTAACATTCCCAGTACCTCAGCAGGTTGTGTGCTCCATTTGAATGCTGATGGCTGGGAGTTCTACTCCCTCAATAGGTAGAAGGTATAATTCAATTCTTTCTTGTGCTTTTTGCTGACCAACAGTTGCTGGAATGGGGAGATTGTTGTAGGATGACGGTTATGAGTGGGATGCCAACAGTAGACTCCAGTACAATGTTGGTATACGCTGTACAATGTTAAGGGATTTGCATGCTTGGAAATGTATTTTTGGAGAGTTCACTGCTCATGGCCCTGATTCGTTTTGGCATGCTTGCCTTAAGTTTTCTTTCCTGTGACCGCAATGGCTTAGAACTATCAATTGCTTTTTGCAGGCTGAGAAACACTCTTGTGCCACTGTTGCTGCACATACACATTGGTGGCTGGAGACATTTCAGCTGCTATTTCATCACGGGTGAGTGGTGGGCATACCGCTCAGCCATCCTGATTTATGTGCAGTCTATGGCACCATCACTTCACAGATGCCTACTGCTGCATTCTATGGCCTTTAGCACTTCAGAGAAGTGTGCTACTGCATAGAATTCCTGCATGGTTCTTGAGGTCTCCTGTGGGGTTATGGGAAACAGATATGCTCCCTTGCATATAGGAGCATTGAATTTAAAAAACTGTTGTATTACTCTAGTGGCTGATGTCTGTGACACCCCTAATATATCTCTTGTGGGACTCTGGAAAGTACTAGTCGCTAATACGTGTAATACTAAACATACCTTTGTTTCCAATGGGATGGGTTCTCCATGATTTCCTTGGGGCCTGAAGTGGGGACAACAGCAATTGCATATTTTCTCCAGCGTTTCCCTGTCCGCCATGTATATCTCAACAATTTCTGATTTATGTAGTCATTGATAAGTCAGATTGGGTCTAAACATCCTTCTTTTTCTTTTTCTTGCCTGAGGTCTGGCAGCAGCACCCTGATTTAAAGCCTGTTGCACATCCAGCATAATAATTGTAGCACAACCCCTAACATGTTTTTTTTTAAGTGTAAACATGCCTGTATTCTGAAGAATATGGTGTACATGACAGAAGCCTACACAAAGTGTGCACTATTGCTTTATAGCTTCCTGAATAGCTCTACTGTGTTAGATTGGTTAATTAGCATGTACTTCATCTCTTTATTTTCATTAAGATAGCTGTGTTTAGTGGCTCTGCACATCATGTAATGATTAATTAATACCAAACAGCACACTATCATGATGACAGCACGGTGATCGCTACACTTCATGTAGCTGTCAATGCATCTGGCCCATTGTGTGCAACTACTGTGCACTACAGTAAGAGATTTCACTTCCCCCTTTTGTTAAACTGTGGAGTTGGCATACATACGTAAGGTGGAGTATGGCTATGGAATGGTCTCACGTGGAAGGTCGAAGGCTGTCTTGCCACTTCATCCATAAAATCAGTTTGATTTTTTGTTTTTATTGTAGGTTAAAGTTATATTTGATGATTTAAAAAATTGGTGAAACGTAACTTGAACTACAGTGATTCATAGGTAAAATGTGGTTAAAAGCAGGTAAACTGATTGTCATTAAAATGTCTCTCATAAGGTAACCAAATGCCTTGTCATCTAATAAGTGACCCACATGAATGGATGAACAAGATTCCCACTGTCCCTGCCTACTGTCTAGCAAACCACAGCCAAGGAAGTGGGCTTGGCAGAATCACTGGAGAAAGAAAGCCTTGTTGAGCTTGACTACAGCATGAAGCCTCCTGTGAGAATGATAACAATAAACTTTACTTCTGTATACAGTTTTCTTAATACACATTCACAATATAATCAAAACACAGTAAAACTGCACAAATAGAGTAGATGAGCTATTGGGTTTATAAAAATGTCACATGAGAATGCTAATAATCTGGATAAGAGGTTGAACCCTCAAAGAAGTCTTAAAGGGAGGAACCATAATGTAATCTTTTAATAGTTAAGGTTGAGTGTTCCACATAGTAAGGACCTCATATACAACACACTGTGGCAAACTATCCTACAGCATATGTTGGGCGCTACCAGAAAACCCTGACCAAATGAATGCAAATTTCATGAAAATGATGCATGGAATCATTGTGTCAGAAAAGCGTCCATGAAGCAGGCCCCATAGGGGTTTATTAGTAAGGCAGCACATTTTATACATCCTCCTATAATACATTGGTGGTCAGCGAAAATTCAACAGCACAGGTGTAATATAAGTACTTTTCTGAAATGTATTGAAATGCATTCCACAGAGTTTGTACAGACTGCAGATGACTGAGAACACCTCCACTTACCTTGAATAAAGCACATTGCAATAATATGAGCATGAAGTGGTCATGACATTCAACAGTTTTGGGAAATCTGATGTTAAAGTCAGATTTTGTATTCAGGACTTACTTGTCAGATGGAAATATACAATTTTAATGACATCAGTAACATGATGAGCAATGGACATCCTACTGTCAAATATCACTTCCATTTTTTTCACTTGGTCCACTAGTTGCAGATTCCATCAAAGAAGCTGTCAGATAATCGCTTATGACAACCAAATGCCGTGCAGCAGTATGGTGAATCTCTATAAACTGTGTGTTGCCGGGATTTACTCTAAGACCAGTGACAGCCACGTTTTCAAAGCAGGACTTCAGTAGCAAAGCAGTGCACTTAAAACTAGGGACAAAGAAGTGGAAGAGGAAGATTTTCTCCTGACTGGACATGAAATGAAATCCTGCACTAAAGCATGATTTCTCCCAGAGGAGGCACAAAAATAATAAATAATATAGCTGATACCATGAATCCATGCTGAACTCTATGATCTAAGGTCATAGGTCATGAAAAGTAGACATGGAAGTCTAATCCATCAAACATGCTACAAACCTGCAAATAATTCCATATTTAGTCTACAAAAATTCTGTGGAGAGTTATGCTGATTGCTCTGGAGCATGGAATAAGATGCTACAGTTAAATCCTTGAGTATAAAAGCATATAAGAGTCTCCTATAGTTTAACTTTATAAGGGCTTCATTTGTGCTGTGTCCATTCCTGGATGCCAACTATAAAGGTTTCACATAAATTATGGATGACAAAGAAATGACCCCCTTCCAAAGTTAACCTCTCAATGGACAACCCTGGTGCATCATCAGGTCCAAGGAGGGACTAACAAGCAACATTTTCTAAGGAGCATGGAAAGATACCCTGCATTAATAAAATCTATATGACTTGCACAAATATATGCTTGGTGGTTTCACTGACATACTTAAAAAGCTCCACAGTAATCCAAACTGCATCAGGTTTTCTTAAAAAATGGACAATTTTCACGACTCTGAAACATCAAGAGTCTCAAATTTCATCATGAGCCCAGAAATATCACCCTGTTAATTACAGTCATAAGCGTGTATGCCTCAAGATAGGCAGAGGTATGCACCTGCATGCAGGTGGTCATGGCAAAGGAACTCACAAAAGCATTTCAGTTTGCTTGTAGTAAAAAAGTAAAAGTTTTCTGCAACTACATAGTTTGCCCATCATATGTATACAAGATTAAATACTTTGCTAAAATAAGGTGGTCAGTGCTGAGGCTGGATTTCCTTCATTTCATCTCATTTCCTCTTCCTCATCTATTCCTGGCCTTCAGTCAGGAGCAAAACCATTATGAATATGCAGCTACATGGATAGAAGACACATGGAATGAGGCTATAGAATGCAATACTCGACTGATGTCTTTATCATAGGTTGTCTTCAGCCTCCTTCAAATCTCCTGTAGCACCTAGCACTTAGAAAAAGTGAAATTCTTGTAATAAGATCTGGGCAGTAAAGAACCAAGTAGGAAATGGACAAAGGATGGCAAATTTTGAAATTCGCAGCATTATGAGGAGATCACATGACTTATTTTCCCATACCCATTTAGTGTATACCATCTGAGATCACAAAATGGGGAAATATCCTTTAACATGAGCAATAGGGTAAATGCCAGTTTTAAGCCCTGGTATTATAAACGCTGGAGGGATTTGCATGCTAATTTGGAAAATGCTTTACTGATGCTGCAGATGAAATAACCAAGAACTAGCAGCTTATGGGTATTCAGTGGCAGGTCATGGATGAAGTCTATGATTTCCCACAGAAATTACTCTTAATCATGTGGAGGGTGACAGACTAGGAAGATTGGGAATCCAAGACATTCCACTAGGAAAAACTGAAATGCTAATTCAGTTTTGACCTGAAAACTATTTGACATTCTCCAACACACACACACACACACACACACACACACACACACACACACACACACACACACACACACACACACACACACACACACACACACAAATACATATGCACACACATATGAGTATGCCTCCTTGGTCATGTGTTTAAAACCTCCTACGTTTATCCAATCAGTGTCACTTTTCTCATGATTCACATGTTTTTAAACAACACAATCTGAAATAGAAATAATCCCTTAGGAGTATAGGCTACTGTAATTTTTGTAGCCTGATAGAATAATCCCTGTTTCAGTCATATACTGCTTTACATCATGTTTAGGCACTGTTTCCGCCCTGTTGACCAGTTCAATCCCTTAGTTTTAGCCATCACAGCTACTTCCATTATGGACTTTAATGCACAGACAATAGATTTCTAGCACATAACCATAGGCAATAATTCAGATATTCAACTACATTTTTACCCAAAAAAAATGGATCTGGAGTTTATTTTAAACAAGGGCTTTCAGCTTGTCTGATATAACCAGCAAGCTATGAAAATTAATGTATATATTGAAAATGTCTCTAGTTTCTGCCATCTCTGATTTATTTTTGTATTTTCACAAACCCGCTCTTGTAACTTGCTCATTGCTTACTGTAAAGCAAAACTTCTACCACGTAAGATGCTATCCCACCGACCTCTGCCACTGCACAGCTGCACAGACGAAGTTCCACACCTCCCGTCCATGAAATACAAGAACTGGGCAATGCCCGCATAGTCTTATCTCCCTATCTGGTTTCTTTGAATTAAAATATTATTATTTGAACCAAGACCAGAGGAGGCATAATCAAAATGAAAATACAGAGGTTTACGTGCGAGCCATCTTTGAACACTTTTAGCTGATCGTTTATCAAAAACGAAATATCGAAAATTAAATATTTAAAATGGTGAGCCAAAAATATAGAAACACACAAAAAATCAATCCCCACACCGCTAAATTATACACACTGACTGAACAGTCACACAACAGTAGAGAAAAGGGCAAAACACTGCCAGTTCACACAACACATTGAAGTGAAACACTCCACAACATTAAACTTTAGAACTAAAGTCACTCGACAACCAATGCAATGATCACCTGTAACTTTGGCAAATATGGATACCAATAAAGCCATTCATTTTGCTGTATTATTTTTAAAACACCTTTTATTTTGTAACTCATGCATATGGCTATTGCTATAAATATTAACAGTGGTATTCCTGCCATGACTAGCAAATTTGTAAATGGACTTTCCAATTCAAATCATAGTAACCACCTCAGTAAGCACAGTTCTTACTCCAAACACATTAGTATCCCTTGCACTTTTGTGTAAGTATTAGATGTTTTTATAAAGTTTGATTCTGCCTCTGGAAGAGGCTTGGTAGTTCACAGCTTTCGGTCCTGTAGAGAACCTGACCTCGACCTTCATGCAAAGTGATTGGAATTACCATAAATAATATGCAGTCCATGTTAAACAGAATAACATAGCATAAAGCTATGAATTTGGAAAATAGACTTGAAATTATCTAGCGAGTAATGACAAAAAGAGGAATAAGAGGAACAAATCTAACGGTTTTCATTAGCGTGTATTAGAAGGCAACCTTCCTTATGAAGCTGATAGCCAACATTTTCTTTAATATAGGTTTTTAAATACTTCAGCTGAGAATGATACAATGTTTTATTTACATGATCCTTTATTTAAGTATTTGTCTCTAACTGATGTATATATTATACTGTGATAGTCTATGTTGAGATTATGCGGTGAATTAATTTCTAAATTCTTAGACTGTCAGCAAATGTGCCTGCATTTAGCTAATGAATATTAATTGGAAGAAAATAATAAATGCATCTTGAAGTGCTCAATGTGTACAACTAACATGAACCAATGACCAAGTTTCACAACTATACTTGTTTTGTCAAAGTGCTTTGTGAGTTTTAGCAGCAGTACATGGCATGTGAAGATAACACTGAAAATGCAATGCACGTCTGTGTTGCTTTTTTAGGTAAGATCAAAAGAAATGTACTATAGTTAATTTGATTTCCAGTGTTTCAGTCAATGAATATGTCATAAAGCAGATCACAAGGTAAAATAAAAATATATAACTTTTGCCAACAGTTGGTACAGACCAAACAGGAGAAGCATCAATCACAAACTGCAGGCAAATACTGGTACAGAAGCTAAGTTTTTAAGATCTTGTATCATTCAGGAGTATTGTCTAAGGTAGGCTATGAAACAATGCTGTCAAGTAGGACCTTTATTTATTTTGTTTATTAGATTTGTGAAGCTAAGGGTGATGTCAGACTAAAAGAAAATTAATTGTATAGCCTGGAATAATACAACGCTAATTGGAACACAAAGCTTCTTTCTTTTTTTTCTCTCTTCCTCTCATGTGTATTTGTAATGGGTGTTGTCATGGTAGGAGTATAGAATTTTGTTTCTCTGAAAGGCAAAAGACAGAGAAGGACTGTGAAATGTGTACTAGCACGTGTTGTTAATATAACAAACAAATGAAATACCTGTGAAATGTATTGGTGATAATGACAACTTTATGACACAATTGTGATTCAGGATTCAAGGAAAGCAGATGTTGGTGTGTTTTGGCAAACCTTGATTACTGTTATGATGAATAAAAGAACTTATTTTATGTAGTGGTTCCTCAGTAAAGAGGTGATGATGTAATGGATTCTGGGAACTGAGAGAAACCATACTACATAAATCTATGCTATGAGCAGTTGATGTTGTTGCTGTCTGTTTTGTTTGTGATGAACCATCTGTGAGTAATAGCTATTTGTTTAGGGATAATATTCTTGTAGTAAGATAGCTAGGGAATTTAGAAATTTGGAGCACAGATTTTCTGTATGTATCCTATGTATGTTGATTTACCTTTAAAAATATTATCGTGTGCACACGTACATATCTTTTACTATGTGTTTGCATTATTTTCTTTATTATTTAGGTAAAGTTCATTCATTTACTTTAAGCTCTCCTGCCTGGCATGTATTTATTCTAGGAATATTTATGCAGTGTTTTTCTATCTGAGAAGAGGGTAACCATATTTACACTGATGTTAAGTATACTGTATAGCAATAGATTGCTTTGGACAACTATCTGTGAAAGAGATAATAACTCAGCTATTTAATATATTGCTTGATTTCAGAACAAAGGGTAAATGGAATCCCCTGGCTTTTTCCAGAGTGGTAACAGTACTGATAGTGGGAAGACTGACAAACAATGGCCATTCAAGCCAGGTTTCCTTATGAAGAAAACTGTAGAAAATTGGTGAATTCTAAATGGATCAGCCTTCAGGCAGATAATATTGGGAGAGGACAGGAATGATTGGTGTGTGTGATGTGTGTGTGTGTGTGTGTGTGTGTGTGTGTGTGTGTGTGTGTGTGTGTGTGTGTGTGTGTGTGTGTGTTTTTTGGATAAAGGGGTGAGGAAAGAAATTATTTTGCAGTGTTTCAGGTGGCATTCAGCCTGAGAGTCTTGGTGGTACATTTGGGAATAGTTCTGAAACTGCAGTGGGTACTTAGGATAAGTGAGGATCTGTTTATTTTAGAGAGGTTATACCCAAGACAGCAGTGCATATTCCATTTCTGCTCTGGAAGACATTTCATTCTTTGTGAATGAATTATTGAAATAGATGTGTGTGTGCCCTTTTTTGTTATTACGTCACCCTGTGGTGGATAATGGTGTTTCATCTCTTACTCACCTTATGGCCATCAGTGCCATGCATCTTCCAGAAGATTACCTCTTTAGTCATATTGGACTTAAACAGGTGTCTCTTTTTCAAGTAAAAGCCAGGGAAACATGTAACATGAATTAGAATAACTACAAATAATAGTCAACAATGACAGAATTTGTCTGATATGCTTAAGCCAAATTTACATAATTCACATTCACTATGAATGATTAAGACACAATCATCAAAAAATGTTTATCACAGCTTAATAAACAAAAGATGTCATTGATTATTGTAAACCAGGAAAATGAGATTGAACTAACTAATATGACATAGGAATAGAAATAAGTATTGTTTGCTAGAGGACAAGCTTCCTGAACTTAATAAGAAAGGGGCAAGCCTCTGCCACCATTGAATGTATTATGACTCTGAGGCCATCAGTTACATCTTAGCTGACAAATTCAACTCCACTTTCACCCTGCTTATTCAGTCTTCATATCGCTCACTATCCAGCAAACTATACTCCCCAACATCTCTTGACCAAGTTTTAGCTGTACTGTCAAAGATTAAAAACACTACCTCAATGGGCCCAGCCAATGTACCTGTCTGTCTCCAAGTGTCAAACATAGCTTTGTTCAGGTGCTGTTGAACATATTGAACCTTAGTTTCTCCATAAAGGTGGGCCTACCACAGATCCTGACAAGTACAAACCCATAAATCTCAGTATTAACATCTGAGAAGTCAGGTAGTGAAACATAGTTGAGCTCACTAATGGTAATATAGGGACATTTCAGTCACTTGATACAAATCAATATGGTGGTGTTAAAGGTAGATCCCATTTACCCAGTTTAAATGACTTCTTCAGCCATGTTACTGATGCCATGAACATGGGAGTCTCTGTTTGCATTGCTTATCTGGACATGACTAAATCTTTAATGTAATTCCTAATGTAGCTATTATCAACTTATCAACATCAACAGTAACCCCACAGTTTAACTATAGCTGGAGGAGCATCTGGTCCATCTATAAGACACACATTAAGAGTTGTTGGTACCTCTTCCACATAAAAGAACATTATTAGTTGTGCCCCTTATAGCTCTCTGCAGGGCTTCCTCCTTTTTGACATCTTTTCTGATGTCAACGTGAAACCAAAAGAGCTGTGATTGACTATGTTTACTGATAACTGCAATACTGAGGGTTGAAATACACTTCTCTAGGAATACTCAGATTTTCTAGCAATAGCTTGATCATGCAGTTGCCTGGTGTACTGATCACAGGCTAAAGCATAATCCAAAAATGCAGCATATTTTTATTTTGTAATGAATAATTCCATAGTTCATATTATATTAAGGATAATCTCCTGAAAACCAACATATAGACATCAGAGATCTGGACACTCTTATTGAGAATGAACTTTTCCAGAACCACTATATTTCAATCATAGTCACAAAGTCATTCTATCATGCACAGTTACAGATATTTCCTTTATGAATAAGGAAGTCATAATTCCTTTTGATAGAGACCTTATTTGATTTACAGTTGAATGCACTTCCCTCTTTCAGATATACCTATCCAAACATGTTGCCCAGCTAGAAAGGACTCAACTATCCTTAACCAAGAAAATTACTGGACTAAACTTTTGAATAAATCAAAAGCCCTCTCACTGCATTCTGTCTTACAAGCTCATTAGTTGGAATCTGTGTTTAACCTTCCATACCATGAAAGAATGTAGTATTCATAAATTCACCCCTGAAATGGCTTTCTTTGATCAGGGTAGCTGATACTTTCTAAGTATATTGGGCTATTATGCTGGCTAGGCTTTCAAAAATCATGCAGACTACATGGCTGATATATACATATGAACCATTAAAAGCATATTCTAAGTCCAATGTTGCACAACTGTGGGAAATGTAAAAAAGTGCACAGTGGTCTCACATAAACAGTGGTTCTGTAATGCCTACCAGTCTGTCTTAGCAATGTGAGTACAAGTTTTGCTAAGATAAAAAACTCCAACCAACAAGTCACTGATCACATATGGGGAACATTACTGTATTTATATCCACAATCATCCATAAAATTAATCCTAAAATATGTGACATAATTTCTGTCTCTCTCTCTCTCTCTTTCTGTTTTGAGAACCCCCCCCAGAGGGTATGAATAAAGAGGCAATTGAGGTTTGAGAACAAACCAATTTGTCCAAGGACATCTTCGGATGTGGGTTAGGTATGAATAGTAATGGGAGTTAAGACAGTAATGGAAGGAAGTTAGTGTGGTGGGGATGGAAGGGTTAAATTGGGAAAGCAGGAGGGTTAGAAGGAAATGAGGTAAGTGTAAGGAGGGGCTTAACTGGTTTTCTGTGAGTGTAGCTGGGCAAAGAATTGCATTTTGTTGTGAACCTACTTCTGCAAGTATTACGTCCAAGATGGCCAGTAGGTACTTGAGAGAACATGTAGGCCTTGGTTTAGTATTAGTTTGCAGTGAGGGAGTGGGCCAATGGCTGTTTAAGTGCTTTTTTTCTCTCCTCTCTTTCATTTTGCTAAGTGTATGCTGTGAGAGTTATGTTCCAGGCTGGTATGGTTCGTCATATTATTGAACTGGTATGAGTTTAGGATAAATTTCAAATGCATTTTTTGAAGAATTAACTAGAGGGAGTGTTATGACAAAAAAACAGTTATAATAATTCTATGGTTTATAAATATGTTTTATGACATTTTCATCTTACTTTTTAATAATTTCTTATATATTGTTTTAACATTTTTTATACACATTCATACATAACAAATGGGCTTATTATAATTATCAGTTGGATGCTATGTGTACACATTTCAAAAACTTTTCATTTATTGGCAGTTTAATTAAGTGGTTTTAAATAAACAAAGTACCTTGTGATTGGTCAATTTATTAAGATAAACTAGTATAAATGAAACCTAGATTTATTGGAAAGCCCAGATCTGATGAAGTTCATACTAAACAAAAACGTACTTGTAACATTGCCTTAATGGTGTATTTTACTTTTCAATAAACTTTTGGTGGTGAAACCAGACTGTTCAGGACTTTATTGCTTCACCTTTGGAGGCTTCTTGATGATTTACTGATAGTGTGAAGACTGACAAACAATGGCCATTGACAAGACAGGTTTTGAAGGTTTTATAACAGGGATTAGTATGGGTAATTGGAGATGGGTTGCATAGATCTAAAATGGATCACTTGGGGAAGGTCAGGCAGATAATATTGGGAGAGGACAGGAATGATTGGTGTGTCTGATGGGTTAAGTTAAAGAGGTCACTGTGGTCTTATGTTGGTAGTCCTCAAGACTTTGATCAGTAGGGGCAAGGTGATGACGTGTAATCAGTTTGTATATATGATGAAGAGTGTTTTTTGGTGTCTTGGTTTTTCAGGAGAGAGGTTTTTCACTCTTATTTTGTGCATTGGAAGGCTATTGGTTTTAGAGAGGGACTGTAGATCAATTAAAGTCATTTAAGAGGGTGGGTTGTTGAGCATCAAAGTTTTCTTGTCATATATTAGATAAATGGGTACAATGACTGGCTTAGTCTTAGATTCAAATTTTCTTTTACTAGGAAAATAAATCTCAATTTTGGTCATACTTATATCCATTGGGTGGCAAAAGGGGATGTATCTAGGCTAGATGGCAAGCAATGGAGTTTGCATTGTTTCAGGTGGCATTCAGCTTCTTAGAGTCTTGGTGGTACATTTGGGAATAGTTCTGAAACTGCAGTGGGTACTTAGGATAAGTGAGGATCTGTTTATTTTAGAGAGGTTATACCCAGGTATATGTAATGTGTGGCTGGAGGTAGTACCACAGTTATTTTGGCATTGGAGAGGGCTCACTGGTCAGTTAAATTTAGGCTAGTTAGACAACTGGCTGCTTTAGGTATTTATATGATAGGGCTTTGGGATGTTGATGACAGGGATCCAGTTTGGTTCTTAGATGATGGAGTACACTTAAATGAATTTGTTTTGGACTTCTTTAATGTACACTTAGGTTTGGTTTTGGAGGATTTAGTGAAGGGTTTGGAGTGAATGAGGGGGAACAACCTGTGTCAGGCTGGTTGGAGGAGAAAAGGGGTGGGCTTGTTCCTCTTCCATTCCCTCTCTGGTGTTGGATGTTTAATTCAATGAGTTGGGGAAAGAAAGCGAGTGATGGGACACTGCTTGATAAGTAAAAGCAAGCGAGCAAAGGTGAGGATGGTGTTTATTTGGTTAGAATGAACATGGTTATGTTGCCCTAGTAAAGGGGGTTGAATGTTTAATGCAATGAGTTGAGGAAAGAAAGTGAGCAAAGGGATGCTGTTTGATAAGTAAAAGTAAGTGAGTGGAGGTGAGGATACTGTTTATTTCGTTAGGGAGAGTGAGGTTATGCTGCCGTAGTAAATTGTTATATAGATGTTCATACTGTGATTAATAAATTAAAATATTGTTTTATGTAGTTATGTTTATGGAAGCTTAATAAAGGTCATCAGATGTCATTTGGTGTGGTGTGATTATTGTAGGGAACCAGGAAAATGAGATTTTGGAACTAACCAATATGTCCCGGGACATCTTTGGGTGTGGATTACATAGGAATAGCAATGGGAGTAAAGATGATAGTGGAAGAAAGTTAGTTAATGTGGTGGGAATGGAGGGCTTAAACTGGCAAAGTAGGAGGGTTGGAAGAAAAAGTGATAAGTGTAAGGAGGGGTTTAACTGGTTTTGTGTGAGTGCAACTGGGTAAGGAATCCAATTTTGGCAGGAACTTGCTACTCACCCTCCCTTCCTCTTTTAGGAACATTGAGGATTGTATGGTAATTTTTAGGTTTGGTGTTTAGGCAGAGAAGAGGGACAGATTGTCCGTCTTCTGTTCCCCCTCTGGTGTTGGATGCTTAATTCAATGAGTCGGGGTAGGAAAGTGAGCAATGGGATGCTACTTGATAAGTAAAAGTAAGTGAGCAAATGTGAGGACCCTGCTTATTTGGTTAGGGTAAGTGTGGTTACATTGCCCTAATAAAGGGGGTTGGATGTTTAATTCAACGAGTTGGGGAATGAAAGTGTGTGATGGGTAGTGCTTGCTAAGTAAAAGTAAGTGAGTGGAGGTGAGGACCCTGCTTATTTGGTTAGGGTAAACATGGTTACATTGCCCTAATAAAGGGGGTTGAATGTTTATTTGAATGAGTTGGGGAATGAAAGTGAGTGATGGGTACTGCTTGATAAGTAAAAGTAAGTGAGTGGAGGTGAGCGCCCTGCTTATCTGGTTAGGGTAAACATGGTTACATTGCCCTAATAAAGGGGGTTAAATGTTTATTTCAATGAATTGGGGAATGAAAGTAAGTGATGGGTACTGCTTGATAAGTAAAAGTAAGTGAGTGGAGGTGAGGACCCTGCTTATTTGTTTAGAGTGAGCAAGGCTATGCTGCCCTAGTAAATGGTCATATGGATGTTCATGGTGTGATTAATAAATTAAAGTATTGTTCAATATAGTTATGTTTATGAAAGTTTAATAAAGATTGTCAACTGTCATTTGGTGTGGTGTGTTTATTGAAGGGGACTGGGACAATAAGATTTGCTTATAACAATGGAAGGAGTACCTCTCACACATATATGCTTTAGTTTTGTTTGAGAATTCTGAAGATATTCTTGATGTTTTCCCAAAAAAGTACTGCAACCTGCACAATTATAAGACACAGTTACATTTCATTTGTGTAGCCTGTGAATCTGAAGCTTCTAGAACTTTTATAAACACATACACAATTCATCTGAAATGTTAGTAATTTTTGCAAAAATTTTGTATATTTGCCATTTGTGTTGATAGAAAGAGTAAGGATGCATATCTAATTTGGCTATCTAAAAATGTAATGCCACTGACTGTAATCTCTGCAGTGATGGCTTAAAGTAAAAAATATTCCATTTTCTTTACCAGCTCTGAATTCATGAAGAGAAGGCAATGTGCTTATCCTAAGACAATGCAGTGTAAGATGGCACATATTGGCAAAGGCATCTCTTTCTATGCAAACATGCCATAAAACATACAGAAAATGAAGCTAAATGCAGACCATATATAAAGAATCATCTAAGTGAACGTTTTATGAAATGAAAGCAAAAGATACAAATTGATTAAGTGGCATCAAAATCTGAAACTACACTAAGTAGAAGTATGCAGAATTACCCTTCTGTTCTGCACCATAGGTTATTAAAGCTCAAGCAATTATTTGAATATAAAATACCAAGCATTATTTCCTTTGTCCACTTTATTTACTGTAGGTTTAGTAGTTTTATTGCATGTGAAGTTATGTACTACATAGAGCATACTGATAACAATGTGATCCATTTCCGTAGTTGTTAACTGTTTGATAATCTGCTGCAATATATCTGAGAACTTTAATCCTTTTAGATAAGTCATGCTACTGAATATTTCTGCCAAAGTGTTTTGCTGATTGCTTTGGTCACCAACAGCAGTCTGTACAGCAATTGTGTTTTTTTTTCAGGCTTCCAAAAATAAATCAATGTGGCCTTAAGTGTGTGTGTGTGTGTGTGTGTGTGTGTGTGTGTGTGTGTGTGTGTGTGTGTGTGTGTGTGTGTGTGTGTGTGTGTGTGTGTGTGTGTGTGTGTGTGTGTGTGTGTGTGTGTGTGTGTGTGTGTGTGTGTGCGTGTGTGTGCTCGCAACACAGAAGGAGATGCATTAAACTGTAAGTCATATAAGGTTTCTGTGTAGAGGAATTACAAATTCCTTATTCCTAGTAGAAATATCTTTGGAAATTAACTGTGCCAGATATAATGATTTTGTGACTATGACAGAATCACAGTGGTTGAGGAATAGTTCCTTCTTGATAAGAGTATCCGGCTCTCTGATGACTATATGTCAGTTTTGAGGAGGATGTCCTTAATATAATATGGACTAGGGAATTATTGATTAGTGTGTGTGTGTGTGTGTGTGTGTGTGTGTGTGTGTGTGTGTGTGTGTGTGTGTGTGTGTGTGTGTGTGTGTGTGTGTGCTCGCCTATATATATGTATATGTGTGTACAGATATGTGTGCATTTCTGTTCATGTGCAGCCTTTTGATCTAATACCAGTAAAATTGTAAGGTACTGCGACAGACAACTTATTCCTAATCTTTAATATGAACCTCAGCAACACATGCTACCATGTAGTAGTTTAACAATATGGGGAGTGGAAGACATTATGTCCCTCCTTACATTTATCCTTCATTCATTGAAATATCAAAATTTACATTCCATCCATTAGTTTTATGGCAGATTGTTAATTGTATTCTTGGCAGAAACAAAAGCCTGAACCCTTACAAAGATGGGTGTCAGTAAAAATAACATCTCTGAATGTAATGTTGTCTTTAACTATGCAAGAAAGGTGAGTGTGTGATCCTTTTATAGCTGCAGAATCCTTGTACAAGGATGGAGGTTGGCAGCATACTTTGGCTATATACGCCTGCGCCTTTTCTCTGCAGTCCTCATACATCATGGAATGACAGCTCTCTAGGGATCACTCATGCCAGCGTATTTAACTGTTTGTGTCAGAAGAAGCAGAGACAATCCTACCCTCAAGGTGACCCTACAAGACTCTATCACACCAGCAATGCACTGCTATAGTCAGAAAGGAAGTGTTTTCTATATCATAAATGTAG
Source organism: Protopterus annectens (assembly GCF_019279795.1). Lineage (NCBI taxonomy): Eukaryota > Metazoa > Chordata > Ceratodontiformes > Protopteridae > Protopterus > Protopterus annectens. The sequence goes on along the minus strand of NC_056747.1, from coordinate 1,085,297,438 downwards.
TGGGATCTTTTGTTGGGGCAGATGATTTAAGCATCTGAACATATTCCTGGAAGATCGTTTCCAAACTGAGAGAATTACTTTTATAAATACAAAGATAGTGTTATTGGTATATATGCAAAGTTAACACATAGCCTGATTATTTTTACTTTAAGAAATGTTTAGAAGTGAAGCCTGAAATAAACTGTGTGGTGTTCCTTAATGTATCAGAAAATCATAAATAATCCATGTGAAGCTACTGATATTTATATTACTTTTATATGTGCTGGGTAGGAAATATGTGTGTGAGTATGTGTACGTGTGTGTACATGTGTATGTGCGTGTGTGTGTGTGTGTGTGTGTGTGTGTGTGTGTGTGTGTGTGTGTGTGTGTGTGTGTGTGTGTGTGTGTGTGTGTGTGTTTGTGCTTTTGGCAGGACATTAAGGGCAGGAAGTTCAGTGGGAATGAACTTGTACTCTTTCCCGTGTCCCGGTGTTCATATCCAGAAGACACTACATGTCACTCACATGAATAAGTATTTTGCAGCTATGATCTATAACAATGTAGGAGATCTTTACATATAATCAAATGATACTGTACTAGCATTTTCCTCCCACAATCTATAGCAATGTGTGGGATTACCACAGATTATCAGATCATATTTAGTCAAGTCACTACAAGCCAAAATAGTTATACTAAAATATCATGTTACAGAAAATGTGATTCGCCAAATCAAAGAACCTCAGAAGTAATAAATAATCACTAGATCTACACACTAAAACTACTTTAAAAAGAATATAACATTTTTTTATTGTGATTTAGCACAAGGCAAGACCCTCTGTAACCTTTCATCTATGCTATACTAGTATTACAGCACTGACACTTCACAATCTCAGAAACTGGTTGAACTCTTACCTGAGGTTGTGCAGGCCTCAGATTTGTAATGATAAATAAGAGCCATGGGGGTACAACCCCTACATGAGATGTGCACAGGTCATGCCACTCGCATTAGACATTATAACATATTCTGCATGTTTAAATTAAATTTTTAAAGTATTGCCCTGATTGATAAAAGCATGCCCCTATATAACAGAATTGTAGACTGCGGAAGGAATATATTAACAAAACATCATACATGTTTGAATATCAGATATTTTCTGTATTTTGCTTCATCCAGTACTATGTGGTAAGAAGTAATTTGATATAGTGCATATTCAGATTCAGTTGCTAATATTGACAAATTATTTAATAATAGTTCTTAATGATCTCTTCATCTCTCTCTCTCTCTCTCTCTATATATATACATATATGTATGTAATTCTGTGTATTTGTGGGGAGGGTGCATGTTTGCCGTGCTACTCCCCCATTTGATGAGCCTTACAAATAGGAGACATTACAGCACTCTCTTAGTGTGGTCCAGTTTTAAATACTCACATTGGTTCACAAGTTATCAGACATTGTTAGACAAATGACTGCTAGCCAAAAAGTCTTACCAAATTTGCTTACATTGTGATAGTTTCAGTAAACCAAATAATTTTAGCTGGATAGAGCACACTACCATTTCTACATATACAGAACCATGAATAAAATAAGTAAGTTACAATGTTATCTTATTCAGAAAGCTACTGAATCCATCTAGTTCCTACTGACACCTCAGCAAATCTTGTGACAGGTCTGCATGCTCTTGGACAACAAACTGCATATCCCAAGTTAACTTTGGATCTGCCTTGAACCCTGTTTTTATACAAGAGGATCATGTTGTTCTGCAAAGACATTTTGAGTATTGTAATATATTAAAATACAGGAAGTAATATGTGTAGTTTATTTTGCTATTTATGCTATTTGTTTTTTTTTTTGTTTTTTTTTCATTTTCTTTGCTGGAATCCCGATTAAATCTACAGGATACAGATCTTACTTTCATAGTCTGACATAAGATTATGATAGAAGTAAGTTTTGTATTGTAACAGAGTACATAGGTAAAGGCTGAGCATTTCAAATATAGTTCTATAGGATGTTGATGAATATTCTGTAGCTGTTTACTATAACCTGCCCAATATTCTTTCACTTTCCTTCCCGTTATTGGAGCATTCAGGTATCATTTAATTAGTTATTAGTGCAGTGTTTGCATTACCTTGCAGTCTGTGCAGTTTCTTTTTAATTCAGTGCTCTGTATTATAGAGCTCCATTTCCGATACCAACATAACTCGTATCAAATATGAAGAAGCTTGCAGGACTGGGATAAGAGAGAATGTATGCCGATACAAAGGCACATAAAATATAGTAATCTTGTTAATAGCTACACAAGAGATAATAACATAAAAAGGAACATAAAGCAGTATGCACAACAATATTTTGCCTTTTCATCATTATTAACATACTTGACTTTTTGCCTTTACTTCATTATTACATACTTGACTTTTATCCTTTACTTCATTAAACTTGACTTTTTGCCTTTACTTCATTATTACATACTTGACTTTTTGCCTTTACTTCATTATTACATACTTGACTTTTTGCCTTTACTTCATTATTACATACTTGACTTTTTGCCTTTACTTCATTATTACATACTTGACTTTTTGTCTTTACTTCATTATTACATACTTTACTTTTTGCCTTTACTTCATTATTACATACTTGACTTTTTGCTTTTACTTCATTATTACATACTTGAAATTCAGTGGGGGAAACTCTGGCCTATGCTGCTTAAGTTCTGGCTCTCTGGTAGGGGACAAAACCTTAAGTATGAACCAGATGAGAACTACATTGATCAATGGCTCAGGTACTTCAGGACACAGGAAGGAAATTGTAAGTGAGCAGCTGATACTTCTCCCATTGGGGATGGGATTGCCATACATCCCACTGTAGAAACAACACCTATGTTCACACTACAAAGTCTCACTCCATGCAATGAGACAGAACATACAGGAGCAAGGTTGCTAAATAGAATATTACTCTCTAAGCATAGTCAATATTCAGAAGCATGCAATATGGCAGGTGTTGCAGTCTGTCTGCAATTCAACAGTTCCACGGACTAAGAGCATAAAACCTTCTGATTCTCAGCAGGATGATAGAGCACAGATTCCAACTCTAATTCCTTTCCTCTGATCAGTATCTCTAGGTACCAGTTGAATAGGTGTAGGCTGCTGAATGAGTATTATTTGCTGAGATCTTTGTGTTTGCTCACAGATGATAATTTGATATCTTTTGCTTTTTGGATGCCGCATTACAATTCTCCATATATTCCAATTTGTTTTGAAATGTTAAATAGTGTAAAATGAAAGGAAATACATCTTAGGCTTTATGCTTGGCACAAGCTTTCTTGTCGTCTTGTAGATGTTGCTTTCCAACTGACTGATTGCTCTTTTGAATGAATTAACCCAGAGCAAGACATTACCTGACTGGGGATTTTTTCTGCATCAGTGTTGCCTCTGTCCCTGCAGAGCAGGCCATCCGTATGGATCTTGAGTCCATTCATTGCCACATTACTGAAAAATCTACCGCATAAGAGTAACAGCCAAGCTGAAGGGGGCTGCCATCCAGGTAGCCATGTAGATTACTTGTGCACTGACGGGCCCTCCTACCAACATTTCTTCTTAGGGTTGACACCATCTCTGGTGGCTGATGTGACCTCCTACATCACCAGTGGTCTCCTGTGGCCTGTCTGTGTATTCACATGCTGCCATCCATATGCAGTGAGGGTGCTGTCACTGTCTTGGGAGTACCAAGCACATATTACCTGCAAAGACTTTTTCAGTTCTCTTGCTTGGTGATGACCAGACAACCAGAAGTACCATTAACTTCCTCCAGGATGAGTGAGTTCACATTGGCTGTCCACTTCTATTCTTCCTGACATGTGGGGAGGGCTACACAGACTCAGGTCATCTGGGCCATAATAAGTGATTCATTTCTTTGCACCATAAAGTTGAGCAACATAAGGAAAATGGTGATTCCTTCAACTACATCAACTATTGAGTCTCTTAATTTGGATTTGGTCCACCTATGGCAACCAGTGGAATATAAATTTGTTTTTTGAAGAAGATACGATTTCCTTAAGTAGCATGTCTAATGGTGATCTTCATGACTCTACTCTGAATTATTATTCACTGATGTTATCAAGCTGTTTTCTAATTCTTATAGGTACCCAGGCAGCCCAAGGAAAAGTTGAATTTGAAATCTTAGAGCAGTTACTTTGTGGGCACTCAGTTGTCAAGTAAACAGTACTTCTTAATACTTATTTACTAGCAGTTAATATTCACTTATGATTGTTATCGATCTCCTAGATATATCTTCTCATGGACGAATTGTGGATTGGAAATGAATGCTTCTAGTTCAGTCTGTTTAGGGATGAATCTTCCAGCTAGCAGTTTGGCTCTTTGCTGATGAGTTTGCCATACACTTCATAAGCCAACATTTTGCTGGCTTCCTGTTAGTTCAGGATAATGCATTGAAGGCACAGCGCTATTTGTCTGTGGTGCCTTAAGAATGTAATTTACTTGAGTTCCTTTGGCATAGCATGTAAAGAATAGTGCAGAACTTACAGAAGGGTTAGTATTACGGAGGTGTAGAATGGGGAGGGGCAGTTGAGCTGAGAGACAAATATTGTGACTTTTGCTAAACATCAGGCAGATTTTAGGAAAAGAACCAATGACAGTGAGGCAGCTGATGTTTACAGTGAGAAAGAAAAAGCTTTGGTGTAGGAGCCTACACTTACGAAACTGGTGAGTCTTTTGGGATGTACTGTTTTCTGGAGGTATATTCAAATCAGCTATCTATCCAGTATCACTACAAGTTTATAAAATGTCTGTCTTATTTTAGTATATGGCAATAGAATATAGCCACATTAACTTTCAACATCAGATAGACACCAATTACTACTTGTTCCTACCATGGTGACCACTTCCCCTACCATGTGCTTTTTTGTGTGTCAGGCACCAAATTTTTTCCTTCTAGCAAAGTGGGTAGTTAGGAGTGTATTTTTGGAATGACCCTGATACTGTCCACCTTCTAGGGGAGGTAGAGGGAGTTTAAAGTGTGTTGGAGGGGCATAATACATTTCTTCTAGATCGGTCAAGTTATTCAGAGTCCTGTTGCCTAAAGACATTCTTCGATTTTAAGTTATTTTATCTGAGATAGCAGAACTCTTAGCTAAAATGTATTACCAGGGAATGGAGAAGTGCAGAACTTCCTTCCTTGGAGGATTAGAAGGTACTGATTACTAGATTTTGTTAATCAAAAATGTCACTTCACTACTGGCGCAAGATAGCTGTGTTGTTGATGAGATTCTGGGTCAGGTGGGGCCCATATGTACGTATAGTTGTAACATAGCATGGTGGTTCTCATCAATGGAAAGCATATTAAGTATCCCAAAAGTGTATTCTTTGCAAATAATAGCAATATTGCTTTAGCTCAAAAGCATTATTTTGTCTTTTAGAAAGGTAAACCTAGCTGGAGTATCTACTGAATATGTGTTGTTAATAAAGAACCGCATGAGGTAAAGACAATACTAAGGAAAAGCTCAGATTAGACGACATTCACCCTTGCATAAGAGGAACCTGACAACCAGGGCAGTGGCTTCTGGGAAGATATTTGTCCACAGAGAGAAAAACCTAGTGAGAAGGCTGGAATTTGTTCTTCTGAATACCTCAGAAGAAGTCCTGTTACTAGAGAGTGTTTAACCCCTGCACTTTGGACTGTGTAAAGGTACTGTGTTATTTTGGTTAAAGACTACAAGATTTAACATTATTTGGAAAAACCCACATTTTTGAGTTTGCTGTATAGAATAAACTGCTTTATTACATAAAATTCTGATGCCTCTGCTGCATTACTTCTTATACACACATACACACACACACACACACACACACACACACACACACACACACACACACACACACACACACACACACACACATGTATATATAAATATATGTATATATAGAGAGAGATCCATAGATATAGAATATAGATAGATAAAGATATATCTGTATATAATTGTAAATATTGACAGAACTAATATCTATATGTCTATATATATATATATATATATATATATATATATATATATATATATATATATATATTAATTTGGTATAAATTACATATATGAAAAACACAAATAAGTGACCATATATAAGTTAATATACAAGTGAGTGACTGTACATTTGTGAGAATCACATTTGGTTTAGTTCAAGGTTTATATGATGTAGGTGTGAAGTAGTAAGTGGGAAAAGGAGTAGCTGACTGAAAACATCATGGTTTTGAAAATGTACAAACTTGCATTATAGTAAGTAGTGTGAATGTGCAAATGTTTGCTGGTTATAGTTAGGTAAGGGGATATATTTAGTGTTGTATCTGACTGGTGTTGTGGGTTTTCTGTGTCTTTTTGTCTTTCTTTATTGGTACTATTAGAAAAACCTTTCTTTTAGTAACATAATGTGTAGGTTTAGGGGTAAGGATAGGGTTAGCATATATGAACAAGATGGTGCAGAACACAATTCCTGCTTGTTCTGCTGTTTACAGATCTGTCTATCTAACCTGTATTTGCACATACCAACTAGAAGGCCCTGTGAGAAATCCCCAGACAGGAACTTTTGGACTAGGTCAGATGTTTGCCAGATGTGAAAATTGTGAGATCTGCCACTGTGGTGCACAGGTATACTGGGACTAATTCCCTGGATATTACAGCCCACCTGTAAGTTAAAGGAGTGAAAGTCCTTTCTGTTGCTGTATCACAGTCTCTCTGGACCATGTGAGGTCCATGTTTAGAATCAATGGCTCCCAGGACCTTAAGGCAATGGGCTCTGTTACAAAATGCTGACATGATGATGGATCTCTCCTCTACCGTCCTGGGGAACCATATATACTCTTTCACATGCTGGAGCAGAATGTCAAACAACTGGCTGAAGATGTGTGAGGCTGTGGCCTGTAATATCCCCAACAAGTCCACGGTAGATCAAGAAAAGGTTTCTGCAGGTAAAAATGTTAAATTTACACATAACTTACTACCCTCAGTAATGCGCACACCATGCATCCCCCTTAATTTTGCTTTGGGTGACACAGTTCAACAAGGTCCTGTATAGTCTCCTTATTCACACAAAAATGGAACACAGTTTGCAGTGCTCATGTGGTGCTGTCTGCGCCCCCCTCTGCTACCACAGATGTTGTGGAACACAACATTACAGGCAATTGCTCCAGTGGTGGTCATTAATACAGACTGATGAGCTACAGCTTCTGCCACCACAAACCTTGTTCCACTCATATGCTATGATTCTCTGTGTAAACAATGGGTATGTGCCATAAGGCAGAGTATCTCTTTTAGGCATTTCTGAATCAGTTCACCATTTTAGGTTTTGTCATTTCAATGCATCATTTGGCTGACTTTAGTGGAGTTCCTCATTTCATGTAATTATGCACTATTTAATGTGTGTTGCATGCCATATAGTTTTTGAACCTTGCATTATCATGTTATCTGTCTTTGAATCACCAACACTTTGTGTGTTGCTGCTACCCACATTAATTTTGCACTGCAGAATGCACTAAGTATGTATGAATCCCAGACAAAATGTACAAGTTTCACTTTACAAAGTTATAATTTTATAGGGAATCTTACTTAAGGGGCACCATAATGTCAGAAATATGCAGTCAGATAAATTTATGTAGCCAGTTTTCCTATAGATAACATTTCTTTTTCCAGAAGTCAGTCGAGTAAACCCACAAATCTAAAAGAGCAAAACATTTATTTGGTCATTCAAAGTAACATATGCTTTCAAAATAATATTTAACAGAAAAAAAAACACATTAAAATGACAGAACTATTTGGTAAGTTGTCAATAATGAATGGAAAAAAAAATCTTCAGACAACTTATGATTCAACTTCCTGTGGATTTCCTTGCATTTCAATGAGATGCAGGATCAGAGTGATGAAAAAAGTGTTCAAACTTTCAGCCTTTTGAAATCTTTTAAAAAACATTTTTTTTCCAAGAATGCTAGAACTGTGTCCAAGTGCATGCAAACATGTGTGATTTTGTTGGTAGTGGGGTGCTCCTTACTTAAATATATTAACTGCACAATCGCACAACTATACTAAAAAGAGAAAAGACCACACACAATCACTGATTGCATGCAAACAGAAATCATGAGAGAAGTGATTTTCTATAGGACACAGTGATTGAGTTCAGCACAGGAGAATTTAAATCAATGAGTTGAAACCTCATGTCATTAACACTTGACAAAGGAGAGAGATGTAACATGAAGGATGACATTAGTGAAGATATCCTACGAATTGTGCAATTAATATTGTACAAGTCAATACCTAATTTACTAGCTAATCACAATGTGCCATGAGTCACCTCTGCTTCACATTAGCAACATGACTGGTGTTCCACTCTGCTTTTGGGGAAGGATACAAGGGGGGAAACAGTTATCTTACGTACAGGTGTAGGTGAAATACACACATTGGTACAAAGCTACACTCCCACATATATGTGCATTATAACAGAAAGCTGAAGTCTGTTCATAGCTTCACTCCTAAGCTACACATCCATATCTGTTTTACAGGGTAGCAGAAGCATGGATATGGACTCACAATTACACAAATAAGCTACAGCCTCACACGTATGACCAAGATAACAGAAACCTGCAATGATGTCCACAGCCTCACAACTGAGTAGCTTTACAGTACCACACAATATGAAGCCATATACAAGACAAGTCATCTGTATAGCATAGCATAACATAGCAAAGCAGAGTATGAGGGCAGTCCCACAGGAATACCACTTGGTATGTTCTGGTATCTATCATGGAAAAACAACCTTTATTGGGAAAACTGTTCTGATTGACAGACAACTTAAAACTACACTTTGAAAAAAGAGCAATAATTGTAAATATTTACTATAACCATTCAAGTCTTTCCTGCCTTCCTACTTCTGAGATTGCCTAGATTGCAGGTAATAATAATGGTACCTGTGTTGTTCACCAGTCTGGCAAGTGTCAATGCCCTCACTCAGCAGCCCAGCCAGGTCAGACCAGGCAATGCAGCTTCTGAAATGGTCCCACTAACAGGGTTTCAGCAGTTGCCTCTTGTACTGCCTATGCAAAAAGAAGAGCATAATCTTGCTTTCCTTTATACAGTAGGCAGGTACTCTCAAAATGGTATTAGTATCGGTATTGGCAGACAGTGTTGTAAAAAAAATGATGGTGCCTGTGGTTCATGGTGGAAATGTAAATTCTGAATCATGAACAACATAGCTAAGCATTGTCATAAGGAGTAACACACAGACAGAAAGGGAGCATGTATGAACCCACACTTAGGATGAATCAATGTAATGCTAACAACCCCAGCTGCACATTAGGTCACCTGTGTACTTCACCAGAATGTAGTGATTCATAGACATATGTAGAACATATTCTCATTGTAATAAATGCAGTGCAAACTGTTATTTATTTGTGGCTTATGCAGGCATTCCACCATTCTGAACACCAAAATGTTCCTGGCAGAAGTAAAGTAGCATTTTCAGAACATACAGCTCTGAGGTGGTACACAGTGTTTTGCAAAAGAGGCATAGTTGGCTCTTCATCCATTACCTGATATAGCACCTTTAAATAAGGAGCAAAAAAAGCCCATTCTCTGATCCGGCGACCTTCACCGTCATCTTTCTCTCTCCAAGGAGAGCCAGGTTTACTGTCCCTCAACAAAGGGACTTCAGAAGAATAAAAAAGGTCTTTTGTATATTTAAAAATTGTAATAAGCCCTTTCTTCATTTTAACAGGCCACTTAGACAAATACCACACATGAAATGCTGAAGCAAGTGCTTCAGTCCTGACAGCAAACTTTTATTCTGTACTGTCATTTTGACGTGCCAATATGGAAATAATGCTGGTACTGCACTACTGCCAATTACACCCTTAAAACCTTGTGCCCAGGGTGGCTGTCCCCTTTGTCCCACCTCAGCTATGCTTCCATTGTACAGTACTGTAGTAAGAGGTGTATCACTAGTGCAATGTACACTTGGGCTCCTGCCTTGGAACAGAATGTAGGTACAAACCATCACTTCATCTTCTGGCCCAGAAGATCAAGGAAGATTTTATTTATTTAATGATTGACATTTGATTACCAGGAAAGTCTGACTGAGTAGGAGCCCATTTTCAGGGGAGGCTCAGGAAGAAAAGCTCCAAAGTATTCCAAAGCATTTTAAAAACAATAATTTTACAGTATTTAAAAATAATGCAAAAAAAAAAAAAAACTATAGTTTAAATAATTATACCAAATTACAAATAATTTGAAACATTGATTATGAATAGATGCAAGTTATATCACAATGATTTAACAGTTAGACAAATTTTAGCCAGTTTGTAGAGAAATTCAATGTGAGCTAGTATAATACAAATAGGCATTGCAATATGAAGTGAGAGGAAACCAGGGTTATGGTATATTTAGAGAGAAAGCCATGGAAAATAAACTGACAAAAGTAAGAAAGTGAGTGAAGAAGGGAGATTAAAGAGATGTAAGGTATGAACAATTTGGAATTGCTCAAATTTTCTCAAAACAATTTTGAGAAAGAGAAAAAACAATGACTCCACCCTCTTACTGCTGTAACAATGGCAAACAGCTTTGGCAAACTCATTGTTAGAGTTGCTACTCCACTCTGCGACACAATAAGTTACTAGCTGCTTGAGCTGCTATAGAATCAGCATTCATTTAAGAAGCACGATAATATCCACTGTGTAGGTGAAGGAAGACAGTTCACTCTCAGGGGTGCCTATCCTTATCATATATATCCTCCACATACATGCTGTGAGCTCATGATGTGGGGCCACCTGTAGTGAGCCTATGTATAATCCCAACAATATGCCACAGTGACATGTTGGTGCATAGGTTCCCCCTTCTCATGCTATCACTGAAGTTCACCCCTTTGTGTTTATATCACTGTCGGCCTCTGTGAGTCAACCAGCCCAGCTGAATACATGCATATACCTGTCCCTACCAATGGTCTGGGGTATCACACTGTCCAAACCCATCTTACAGCAGTTTAGCAAGGCGTCCTTGTGCTTTCTCTTGTCACATCTGGCCCTGATATATCAATGGTACTAGATCTCAATCAACAGAACAGTCTTACTCTACTAACAACATTAAGGAGATGATTTGTGTGGTGCATGGTTTCCATGAAGATGTCCCACAGCACTGCCAGCAAAATGGTAAGACCATGGAATCCAGGGATGATGACATGCTAGGTTTCTTTACACTGTGGCAACAGACACTCTGTGTATAAGATAACAAGTGCCACCATCACTGCCATGTCCAGCAGTGTTGTTCATGGCCAAAGGCAGGTTCCTGCATGGTGTGGTCCCATCAGGAAGCAAGCACAGGTACAGAGTCTGTTCTTGTGAATTTAGAGGTATCTCACTCCATCACCCCACATAGTTGGTGGTGAACACTGCAATTCTCCAGTGGCAGGACAGTTTGTTGGCATGGTCCATAAATGTTTCATTCTTACAGTAGCGTAAAATTGCTGTTGCACAGAGTTTATACTGTAACCCTTCCAAAATATCCCAGGGCAGCCAGCAGCTCCAGATTAAGTCTAAATAGTGGTGCACCTCCAAGTTTAGCTTCCATAATGTCACCTTTTCCCTGTCATTGGATGACATTGCATCTGACCCTCAAGACTCTAATACCCTCTTACACAGATTACAATGTCAGATATTTATCATTGCTTCCTTTGGCATATGTGCAAATAATGAATGTGGCATACTGCACCCTCCTTCTTTTCTAAGGTATGTGGAGATGTCTCATGACCATGTACCACCCATTACAGTCTTTAACTGACACTGTACCCTTTATGTTTTTCTCTGTGTGATACTACATTGTCACTGTATGTTCATTGTGAGACTTGATATGACTGCAAGATATTGGTATGAACTGGATATAACTGGAAGAAACTGGAATGAGACTGGAATGAATGTTTGTATCTGTTAATTACTCAAACTGTGCTGAACAGGTGCTAGTATCACCTTTATGTGCCAGATCTTCCTGTATCTTTCCCAATAAAGTCTACAAACACTGTATTTTGGTTAAGAATGCTTTGTTATGTACAGTGGAAGTGGATGTCAACAATATCCCGATCCTGTCTCCAATAACAGTGCTGGTAAATTGAAATATTCTCCATATTCCTTTCCTCCTGAATAGTATAATTAATATTCTGGAATGCTGGATATTTGACCTGAGTTCTGTACTCACTCTCAAGTGTCTGCACTGCAATGACTTTCTGCATATCATTCCAAACAAATTTACTAACTGACTGCATCTGAAGTATCTCCTAATAATACCAAAACCCTATTTTATACATGACTGTTTAGCCTTGGTTCCCAAGCCTTGTATGATCTGTTTATTCTCAGTGTACTGCACATTTGGTTCTTATCAGTATTCTTGGCTGAAGGTTATTTTCACTGACTGGAAGTGAATTCACTGAAACTGTATGCACACTGTGAAAGCCTGCTTTAATATGGTTACATTTCCAGACTTATGCAAACAGAATACTGTATTTTTGTACATTTAAATGATATCAGATTTTATAACTCCTCCTGAGATACCTAAACACACATGGGTATCTCTTTCTGTAGTTACTTTAAAATACAAAATATGAAATGAAGACACAGGCCTAACCTTACAATTTCAGACCTATGCAAGGTCTATTCTACAAAATGTATTTATGTAGGATTTATTCTGCAACAATTGTCTCTGAAATTACTAAAATGGAATTTACTTCTGTAATTACTTTATAAGTCTATTACTATGGTCTGAGATATATACTATAATGATCACTACAACTTATATAAAATATGTTCTATCTCATAAATAAACTTGCAATTTCAATTTTTACCACTAGGTGTCACTTGAGCATTTAGTGTCTGTTTCGATTGAAGTCTCTTAACTTTTATTATACAGTGGAGAGATCAAGATGGCTGCCATCCTATAAACAGTGTTGGATCATAGCTCAGCATCATAGCAAGAAATATTACCTTCAAGAAGCATCAGAGAATTAACTTACCTGGATAATAACCTTACTTTGGAATAAAGGAACACTTTTTTCTTACCACATACCAGGTCAAGAACAAGGAAGAGCTGTGATACAGTGAGGATTGTGGCTGATGTTTTCCTTCTCTTCCCTACATGTGCTATCCATGAAATCTGAGATTCCTCGGCCTGCAATCTCCTAATCAAGTGAAACAAGAAAATCAAGTATGTCACAGGATTCTATACACATGGATGCTTAAACTACAAAAGCAAAATATTCTACAGTTGCAGCCCCCGAAAAAGAAACACTACCCAAAAGGGCAAGAACAGGTAAGCAACAGGAAAGTACAAAACCTACTGGCAGAATAAAAACAGACCCAACTAATATGGATGAATTAAAATTGGCATTGCAACCTATTCAAGCTGCAATACAAAGCTTTTCCACTCAACTACAAACCTTTGGGGATTCCATAGACAAAATACTTACAAGAATTGACAAAACTGAAGCAAAGGTTATGGATAATGAAATCAAGATAGAGCAGTTAAGAAAAGATCATAATTCCAATGCCAAACCTATGCTGGATATGCAACAGAAACTTTTGGACCTTGAAGCCAGATCCAGACGCAACAATATCATAGTAAGGGGTATTCCTGAACGGATAAATCATAACACCCTTCCAGAAACCATTAGCAATATCTTTGCTTTATTCCTGGACAATGCTCCCTTTATAGACCAGATAATAGTCGAAAGAGCTCACAGGGCTCTCAGACCATCTTAGGACCAAAAAATCCTAGAATTGTCTATGCCAAAATTCTAAACTACCAGCATGTTAACAAAATCTTACTTGCAGCTAAAACAAAAAATATATTGTTTGGAATGGAGCCAGAATATATCTAGCATCAGACCTTCCTGCACAGATAAAAATGGAGAGACAAAAGTTGTCACCCTTCTGTGCATATTTAATACAAAAACAAATAAAATTTCAGATGAAATACCCAAACACTCTGATTTTTCAACACCAAGGATGCAAACTATCAGCAGTAAACAGTAAGGAAGCCACATCGGTCTTCTTTAAAGCATTTAATGAATCCCCTGATCTAGTACAACAAAATCACTGACTTACTTCAATGTGTCTCTCCTTTTTGTATGTTCTACCCACTCCTGGATGATCGCGCCGAACCTCGGAGGATGTTTTCAGTTCTTCTTGTGATCTGCCATAGTCTTCTGGATTTCCTCTTGTCTGATCGCTGGCTGGGGGACAGGCATCTCTACCTCCTGGATCCGGGTTTCTATCTAAGGGACTACAACTTCCACTTCCACCACGATCTTCACCTTCGTGTCACTCCTTGACCCTTGCTCTCCCATAATTCCATGATGTCTTAAAGAAACAGGCATCTGAATATTAAGCCAAATATCGTGGAGGAACGTTATAAGTTATTTAAAGAGACAGCTTTGCTTCATCTCCCGGTCATGCAACGTCGAGGGGGGGGGCTGTTTTAACAGTGATTAAGGTTTTTAGATTGTATTTACATGCCTTTTGAGGGACAGGTTTGTGAACATATTACATTTTCAATGCTGATGGGCGGAAGGGAAGCCTTCGAGAAATCTCAGCTGTAAAAACAGATCCAAGAGCAACACCTCTACATTACCTGGGCAAGGCTTGGTCCTACGATGGAAAAGACTACAGGTACAGTTCATGAAGTACTGTCTAGAAGAGGATCAACCAGTTTTGAATTTTTAAAGCCAGTGATTTCTATGTGCAGGATTTATTGGAGGTAGAATATGTACAAGATTTAAGCATGGCTTGTGGGTAACAGGTAGTATCAAACTATACATTCTGGTGTATAGACAATATGCCTTTTCTTTACCTTGCTTACCCATGGGTTTAATAGTTATAATGATACTCTGGACAACACTGTTTGAACACTCATGACAGGATTTATAATGATTGTCATTTTTTCAGTGTGGAATTTTTTTTTTTTTTCTTATTAAATTGCTGTTGATAGAACCTGGTTAGTGGCATAATCTAAAAAGTTTTACTTATATAACTAACTGTTGGTTAAAAGCAATTTGCAATGTGAAACCAGTTATTTGATTAACAAAATGGGGATTGTATTAACTTTGTATTTAATGAGACTGGAATTTAAAGTTATATCTCTATAATGTTTTAACCTAGTTTGTACTCAAAACTTTGCATGTACTCTGAACATAACACAGCAGTTTCAGACTTGAGTCTTCCTGGTGCTTTGGAAAATCTAGGCTGCAGTTCTGGGTTACTGCTTTGATTATGAGATGACTCTCATCCATTCGTTAAATGTTTACACTAGGATTTGGTGGTATGCACCACATATGGATATAGTTAATACATACATATATAATTAAACTCTCTGATTAAACTTAAGTTTGCTGAGCTATGAGTTTGGTTCTCTAATCTGTTTGGGATTGTTATGCATTTTAGATTCTGTAGATATTGTTGGTTCATGCTGGGATATTTTAGTCTCACTGTATTAGTTTCACTACAAGTTTTATGTAATTTATATTTCTTTACTGCTACAACACATAATATCCCAATCTCTTCCGGGCTAGAAGGGTGGTGGTTAGGCATGGGTTTTGAGCAGGAAGGGTTTCTTATCTTTGCCCAAACATACTGGTTTACCATTTATCTATACTTAAATAATCCTGCATTCTCCACCTATAGCCTTCTTTTTAATAAATAATAAAATCACAAATGCTGAAATTAGAGTCATGGAACATTAAAGGGTTACAAGCAATTAAGAAAAGAAAACTTCTTATGCATCTGGTGTTTAAATGTTTATCAAATATAATTTTCATCCAAGAAACTCATCTATCTAATGATCAGTGGGAACAGGAATGAGGGAAGCGATGGATTAAAACTATTGTTACATCAGATGCTAAAACGAATAATGTGGGGTTGCTATAATTATCAAAAATTAATTCCAACAAGACATAATTAACTATGACTCTGATGAAAAGGGTAGATGGTGCTACTTTACTACCCGGTGTACATACCTAGATAAACCTACCCTATTTATTAATATATATGTTCCATGCACCAGACAACAAAACTTTCTTATGATAATTTATAAAATACTGGCATCCTTTCCTAACCATTACTACATAGTGGGAGGGGATTGGAATTCTATACAAGATCCGATGACAGACAGGTCCAATATTAATGCTAAATATAATAAATACGCTACCTTAACTATTTCTAAACTTAAGGAGGATTTCAGTTTATTTGATCCTTACATCTATCAAAAAGGCCCCTCAAAAAATAACAAATTCACTTTCTTTTCTAGCTGTCACAAGAGTTGGCCTAGAATGGACTTCTTCCTAATTTCCTCAATACTTAATAACTTTGACATCTCATTTAATACTGAACCCAGATTTCTCTCAGACCACTCAGAAATTTCCCTCTCTATTCAATGGTTTTCCAAAATACTTTCAAATTCCAAAGTCATTTGGTGGCAGCTAAATTCTAATATTCTAAAGAAGGCAGACATACTTTCAGAAATTGAGTCCTACCTAGATCAGTTCCTTCAATCTTTAAAATCTGATTCATCTTCCATAGACTATTCCTGGGCAGCCACTAAGGCAATGATTAGAGGAATGCTTATAAATAAAGCATCATACTACAAAAAACTTTACAACAAGAACAAATCATCCATATCAGATAATATAACTAAGTTAGAAGTCGAAATCCAAACAAACTACTCTCCCCAATCTGAGAAGGAAATAATTCAACTACAAGAGGAACTTCTATCTCTTCATGCTGAGAATCTTTCCTTTCAGGAAATAAAAACATTAGCCAACTACTCTGAATGGGCCCAATTTCCTTCTAAGTTTCTAGCCAGAATCTTGAATCAAAACAAACCATCTCCTTCTATACCAGAAATTCATTATCAGACTACACAAGAAATACTTAAACTCTTTGAATTAATATATTCTCAGCTATATAGTCCTCCGGAAAGTCCTTTAGACAAAATAGAGCTTCAAAGCTGCTTAAACAAGTTAACTTTCCCCAAGCTTACTAAAGATCAACGAGACATCCTAGCCAGGGAAATTACGCAACAAGAAATTACCTACACTATCAACAACCTGAAACTTAACAAAGCTCCTGGCCCAGATGGCTTCATGGCCAAATTCTATAAATGCTTTATATCTAAAATCTCCAATGCCCTGCTTCTGCTTTTTAATCATATTATCCACTTTGGAATAAAAGACGTTCATCTAAATGCATCAATAACTATTTTTATTCCAAAACCTAATTCTGACACCAAAACCCCCTGGATGTATAGGCCAATTTCTATTGTTAACTTAGATATGAAGATCTTGGCTACAACCCTAGCTAATAGACTTAAAACTGTTATTCTCAGTATTGTATCACCTGAATAAAACTGTCATTCTCACTATTGTATCACCTGAACAATCAGGCTTTATTCTTCATAGACAAACTGTTGATCATACACTTACACTAGACACCTTGATATCCCTCTCTACTCTAGCTAAAACACCTATTTACACTATGGACATAGATGAATCCAAAGCCTTTGACCGAATCAGCACAGACTTTCTTTTGATACTCTCCCTCACTTCAATATACCATACTCCTACATTAACATCATTAAAATTCTTTATTCTAATGCATACACTGTTTTACAAATAAATAAACAAGTATCATCCAGGATCAACATTAGAAATGGTGCAAGGCAAGGCTGCCCCCTTTCCCCCCTTCTATTTAACCTTTTCATTGAACCTTTATTTCTATTAATCAAACAGAAGTCCTTTCATCACATTCCTTTGTTATACAGCACAAAAATATCCTTATCAGCTTATGCTGATTACTTAAACATCTATTTTACCTTACCTAATTCTGACCTTGAGAAAATTATGTCTTCCATTGATACCTTCTCCAAATTGGCAAACTACAAATTAAATAAAGACAAATCCTTAATCTTCCCTATTAATATGTCTACTCAATACCCAAGTATATTCCTATCTAAAGGTATAAACATTGAACAACATTTCCATTATCTAGGAATCACATTCTTTCAGGATTCTACAGGATTTTACCAGGGTAATATTACTAGATTATGGTTGAATGTGCAAAATGATTTAAACAAATAGGCCAAGCTTAATCTACCTTTCCTTGCAAGAGTAGCAATCATTAAAATGAACATACTTCCCAGATTTCTATATATTTTCAATGCAACAAATTTTATCCTACACAACAAATTCTTCAAAAATATATACTCATCCCTTTTGAAATTTATATGGTCTCCTAAATCTGTTAGGATTAGCTACTGTAAACTTTCATACCCAAAAGAACAAGGAGGTCTAGGACTGCCTGATTGTAAATTATATTACGAAATTATAAATTGCAGTAGGATAATTAACATAGCTACATTCAACTGGGATTCCAACATATGGCATCCAGTCTGGGTCATATTCTACAACAATTACGTTAAATCACCAAATTTTAACCCCTTAGCTCTTCCTTTCTTAAATAAAGAAAATCTGGGCAAAATCAAGATACATAGCGACATAAAAACCAAAATAGGAATACTACAAAAACATTTTCGCTCCCTAAAACTGACCCCTGCCTTTAATATTTTACAACCACTCCATCTTAATCCTAACCTAAAAATGAATGGGATAATGCTAAACGTAGCTCAATTCCCCCTTCTGAAGGACAAAAATATTATAGATCTCCTCCCCTTTAAGCACCACTCGATATCAGATATAAGAACTAAGATGAATCTTCCCAAAAAGTATACAATTATACTAAGACAAATCATGGAATTATCCCATAAATTCTTAGACCACCCTCTGTTATCAGATAAAGCTATCTCCTCCTGCAAAGTAATTTGGAACCTTCTCCTCAAAAAGAAAATGATTTCAAACACCTACAAAATCATTATCTCCTTTAAAACACAAAAGGAACCTATATACCCTAACTACTGGCTGAAATAGGATCCCTCTAACTCCCACAATCAAATATCAAATGCCATCAAGACTAGCTCCAATCTTATACCCCTAAAAAGCTCAATTACACCCACCTTATGTTACTGAACAATGCTTATCTTACCCCTAACATAATTATTAAAATTTACCCCAACTCTTCTCCTAAATGCCAATTCTGCAAAAATCAAAAAGATGATCTCCTACATATATTTTGGAGTTGTAAATGCTCATACAAACTTTGGTGTGCCTTAAGAGTCCAGTTAGAAAAAATAGGATACGAAAAATCAACTTTGTCATGGAAATGTACACTGTTACATATCCCCCTCCTGGACTATCAAAGGTACAACTTAGAATTTTAATTTCCATTTTCATGTTAAGAAAGTATTACATCACACTTAACTGGAAAAACAGGCACTCACTATCCTGGGAAGGATTCAAGTTACTAGCAATTAAACATCTGAAGGCTCATAGGCATCTATTTCACAAACCATATCAGAAAGCTTATCTTAAAGAATATTGGAGGATGTTTTTTGAATATATTTTGAAATGATTGTAACATTACCCAGATTCACTTTTGTTATTTTTGGGCATTGTATAAGTGTATATAGTTAAATATGTATATAGTTCATGTTGTTTTGTATTAATGTCTTTCGGTGTCTAATACCCTTATAAACAAATAAAAATAATTAAAAAAAAAAAAAAAAACTTTTATTATACAATGACTGGCCATTAACATTCAAAAACAAGCATGCTGATTGGTCAGCCCAACCAGCGTGCCTGTTGTAAATCGAGACTATACCAACGGCAAAAGTCCAGCTGCTAAAGTATTATTGAGCTGCCAAGCCTTGTCCCTTAGACAAGCATTAATCTGAATGAAAGACTCTGAAACTAAAAAGCATGTCATTATTTAGTAACTTTGTTTCTTTTTTTTCCAACAAATCACTGCGGAACAGTCACTAAATAATGATAGCCATTTCAGTTTCAGACTTTCTTTCCTTCAGACAATGCACACTTATTCATATTATTTAAAATAAAAGACTGAGAGGTACATACAAGACCACAGAAAATACAAGGAAAAACAGGTATGTTCTGCAAACTAAAACATAACTGATCCTCCTTGTATTTTCCCTTCTCTCTTGTACCTCTAAACTGGCGGAAGGTTACAGTTTTTTTTCTTTCAAAAAAAAAAATAGTGACAGAGATTGTTCTTTCTCCATTGCTTGCTTGCTGATGTACTTTGTATGCCTGGGAATACAAATCCCATACACATGCGCAGGACATAATCAAAGGGCAGGATCAGGAAACAACATGGAAGAACACCATGGTGCCATTATACAAAGACATTATTTAAGAAAATTAAATATTTTTTTTCTTAAATAATGTCATTGCATAACAGCAATAACTAACTCCTGTGTGTGGTATATTGAAGACTTACCCATGATTGGCTTTATTTAATCACTCAGGTTTTGACCCTGAGATTAAACCATACCAACTGTGCGTAAATCTTCAATATACCATACCTACGTCGTCACTTATTGCTATATGATTTAATTATAACTGAGCAGTTCTTTAATGTGTTGTAACTGGTAAACTCTTATTTTACCTCTATAATATATGTATCTTGAAGCATAACTACTAAACATTGTATTAACTTGTGTCTATAAAGCTTCAGCTAGATTTGTTACTAATAAACTTGTCAATTTACCATTTAATTTCTATGTGCAGTAATAGATCTCTGCCTTTTAAATTTGTGTCTTAAATACCCTGTAAATATCCACATGCTGTAATAGTGAAAATACTTTTACTAAAACTTATGCTTTCTGTATTTCAGATCTATACCTTTGCATACCCTGTCAGTGTCTTTTTAACTTCCTGTCTAATGTACAATAATTATTATGTAAGGTGCACTGCATTCTGTAAATTAATTAACAAATTAAGCCTGAACTGTTATGCCTTGAGTATATTAAATAATTGTTACTACTTATTCTTTAGATAACTTATTTTACTAAGCCTGTTACAAATAATTCTGTCACTCTATCCTTAAAACTAATGACTGAATACTGTGTGATGTAAAATGTTTAGTAATGTTGTTAGAAATGTGTAACTGAGTATGAATGTTATGTTCTGAAATGTGACTGAACTGTACTACACTGAACTTATAACCAAGTATGTATGTCATATTCTGAAACTTGACTGAAATTTACATTAACGTGATATGTATTTATACTGAACCTTTAAAATAGCTGCATATAAATGCTATATTCTGGAAACTAATTAAACTAATAGTGAATGAATACCTTTTCTGTCAGTGTTACCTGAACATAGATAAACTGAAATCTGGTGAATGGTATATTCTGGAAACTGAACTATAAAAGCATAAACTGAAATCTGGTAACTGCTGTATAATTGTCTGAAGCATAAGATGGCTGGTGAAGTGTTCCAGTGGTTAATGTTGTTGTATCACAACAAGAGGATCTCTGGTTCAATGCTCAGCTGGGGTACCTTCTATGCAGAGTTTGCATGTTGTCATTGTGTTTGCATGTGTTTCCTCCAAGTACTCCAGTTTCCTCCCACAATCCAAAGGCATGCATCTGGAGCATTTCTCCCCAGGCCTCTGCTGAAAATAGGCTCTGTCATAGTCGGACTTTCCTGGTCAACAAATGATAAATAAGAGCATTTGCATACTTGCTTTAACTCTAATCTGCATAAATGCACATCTGTTTGTACACAGTTTAACCTCTAGTAGAGGTCTATTTGTAACTGAAATTGATGTGTCTGTATCAATCAGGAAATTATTCCATAATTTTGTTTCTGTAAACAATGAAATATTGTTATTTTTCAACCTTAAACAATGACAGAGAAATAATCTGGTTTAGTGCAAGACTGCCTCATCCCTAGATAAACTGAAAATCCTTTTTATAGCACTAGCAACAACACCAACTTAAGCTATGGTATTCTTTTCTTCTTTATTTTGCCATGAAACTCTAGTAATAATATTGACTTGAGCTAAGGTATGCATTTATTCTTTACTTTGCCCTCAAGTCTATATATCATTTATGCTGGTGATTACTTTATCAAACTGATCAACATTTGCACTCTGATTCCTCTTATCCCCCATCAGTGCAAAAGTTGCAAGGGCTTCTGAAAACAATAAACTAGAATTGATTACATTTTGAGCATCTGTATTTGAAATAACGTGAACTTGAGATATTGCAAATATTTACATTGTGTCTTGCCTGGAAATCTGCATGTTACATACACTGACTGTGTTTACATCTGTAGCTGCAATATTGTGACTTAACTCAGAGCTGAGTGGTCTAGTGGACTAATGCACTATGCTGTAGTTGACAGGGTCATGGGTTTGAGACTTGGCAGGGGTGAATTTTAGAGGAGACCTCTGAGGCAAAAGCTCACATGCACATCACAGCCCACCTCACCAAGCACCATGAATGCCTGTGTCTCACAGCCTCTAAGGCCTAGCCACAAACCCAACATGCTAGTCATAGGAGATTCTATCATGAGACACACAGATGTGACCCTCACAAGGCTAGACAAAGGGGAAAGTCATGGTAAGTTGCTTGTCAGGTGCTAGAATCCATCATATCACTCATGCACCCAAGTCTCTCAACAACAGGTACTGTTATGACTCCATCATAGTCCATGTTGTTGTGAATGACTTGAGACATACCTCTCTGGACTACATGAAGACAGACAAGATTGAGCTCACTGAATATGTGTCTCAGGCAGGTATATCCCTTGCCTTAAGCAGCATCCTACTGTCCCCCAGGAATGATGCCTCAGTACAAACAGAGAATTATGCCTCAATACAAACAGTAAATTATTAACTTTAACAAGTGGCTTCTGGTGACATTCCAAGGGGATCCAGTACCTGACATCCTGGGAGGACATGATTGACAGACCATGATGCTTTGCCCTAGATGGCCTTCATCTATCTTCCCTCTGCTTCATGCTTCTGGCAAAGGTTCTTGCCTCCCCATAGTGCCTTTTATAGGCAAAGTCATGAGGACAAAATTACCAATGTGAACAATTTTTCTAAATGAAATTTAAAGGTCATGATGCTAAGTGCTAAGAGTCTTACCATGAAACTGCACTCATTGCAAGTATTCCTCACCCTGGAAGATGTTGCCATTTGTGCAGTCACTGAAACCTGGTTCAAAGCTGCAGAGAGCACCCCAGCTTTACCAGGTTACTTGTCCTACCATACTTTCAGACACCAAACAGAAGGCTATAAAGCCAAAGGAGGTGGAGTTTCGATATTTATCAAAGACATACACACCTGTAGGCTTGTCAAACAGTATGATGCACAGGAGACGCTCCAGGTGCATTTAACTATTGACAAAACACCTATTCAAATCATAGCTAGCTACAGACCCCCAACCATGACTCAGGAGCCCCACTACACCTATATGGACTTACTTGAATCGATCAAGATTCAACCCTCTACCCTGATCATGGGCAGATTTAACTATCCAACCATAGAATGGAAGACATGTTCTTGCTCAAACACAAATGCCCAGAGATTCCTTGAATTCATCAGTGCCAATGCATTGAATCAGCTGGTCAATACACCCACAAGAGGTGAAAATATCCTGGACCTGGTACTAACCAACATGAGTAACCACTGTACCACCCCTACAGTGTCATCCTCCTTGGTAAGATCCAACCATTAAGCAATCACTTTCAAAGTCACCATGTCATCTAAACCCCCCCCCCTCCTTGCCAGGGTTGAACAAAAAAACTTTTCCAAAGCTGAATACAACCTCCTGAGAGCAGGTATAAGGAGCTTCACAGCCACCATCCCTTCAGTTGAATCAAGCACTAATGTCCAAGCCTACACCAAAAAACTATATGAGCACCTATATAGCTGCATGGACACAGCAATCCCTGACAGAACCAAATCATCTTCCTCAAAGAAGAGTAAACCTGTCTGGTGGACAGCAGCAATAAACAGACTCTATAATAAAAGGAAAAAAAGCTGTCCAGGACAAAGAAGGAGCAGGTGAAATCATCTAAGGCTAACTTCCAGTCCAAATTGACCACATTCACTAAGGACAATCACAAGGCCTTTATTGCATACATCTGCAATCTCAAAGGTAACTCCCAAATCTGCTCTGAATTGGTGGTCAAGAATACAACATACACAAACTCCATAGATATAGCCAACCTGCTGGCAGACATGTTCAGTAAAAACTTCACCCCTCTGTCCCCCCATCAGTAAACCAGGACATCCCTGGCACCTGACCCCTCCCCCATCACCAGAGAGCAGGTTATTAATGCCTTATCAAAGGCAAAAAATACAGCTGCCATGGGACCCAATAACATCCCTGGCTGTGTCCTATATGAACTCAGGCAAAAGCTCTCAGCCCCGCTAGGCATCCTATTCAACCACAGCCTGTGGACTGGCTTCATCCCAGCAGAATGGAGGACAGCCATGTCATACCTCTGCACAAAGGTGGAACGTTCACCGACCCAGGGAATTATAGGTCCATCAGCCTAACTAGCCTGATCTGGAAGGTCATGGAATGCATTATCATGGACCTTATAAACAAGGACATTGGCAATCTCCAAACACTTGATCCCACACAATTTGATTTTGTCAAAGGGAAATCATGCCTGTTAAACTTGGTCACCTTCTTCGAAACAGTCACCAAAGCAATGGATGAGGGCAAGACAGTGCACACCGCCTACCTTGACCTAGCCAAAGCCTTCAACACTATTCCCCACTCTGGCATAATAGATAAACTCTCCCAACTAGGCATCAACCCATATGTTACCAGATGGGTAGCTAACTGGCTCACTAATAGAATCCATTCAGTCAAAATAGGGAAAGCCACCTCTAGTAGTAGACCTGTGACAAGCAGCATACCCCAAGGATTGGTCTTGGGGCCTCTACTGTTTGGGATACACTTTTCTGAGGTGCAAGCCAAAACCAGTGGTCTGTGGCTGACCAAGTTTGCAGAGGACTACAAGCTGTGTACTGTCATAAATTCCCTTAGTGATGTGAACAACCTCCAACAGGGCTTTAACCTAACTAATGACTGGTGCCAGAAGAATGGCCTCAAACTGAATGCCAAGAAATGCATCATTATCCCCTTTGGGGAAAATGGTGTCCCCAGTAATTATCACATTAATAACAGTGTACTAAGCAAGCAATCAGTGGTGAGGGGCTTGAGTACCCAGGTTGATAGCAACCTGACTTTTGACCACCATGTTGCCTCTGTTGTATGGAAGACTTTCTACATGGCCCACCTCATAAGTAAGTGTATTTCATCCAGGAACAAGGAGGTCATAACATCCTTGTACTCCTCCCTTATCAGACCCATTATCAAGTACAATACCCCCTTCGGCATGTACCTTGCCAAGCACATGCAGCAGTTGGAGAGACCACAGAGGTTCCTGACAAGGAAAATCCAGGTTCTCAAACACCTATCCTATACAGAAAGCTAAAAGCCCTGTCCCTCTACTCAGTCTTGTACAGACTGCTCAGAGGTGACCTGTGTCTGGCATACAAAGCCTTCTCAGAGTCAGCCTTAATGGAGTTGCTGCATATCCATAAGTCAAACTTCACTCACGCAACCTGCATGAAGGTCTCAATCTGGTCTGTGACATTAATAGAACTGGTTGGCAGGATAGATTTGTGTCCCAATGACTCCCCCATCTGTGGAATAGACTTCCTCCCCATGCCAAGCAAAGTACTTCACTAGCCCTCTTTAAGAGGAACCTAGACAACTGGATGGGAAACAGAAGATATACCCTTGGAATCCGACCTGTATCCCTGATGGACAGGGAAAACAGGTGCTAACTTTGTGGGAGCATAGGCAAAATTCTTGGCTAGGCTTATAAGGGCCTCTGGGCCAATATTCTAGTATTGTTCTATGAACCTGTGAACATGTAAACTAAAATTTTCTACATTCTGAACATCTGTATTTGAAATTATGTGAACCTGAGACATTATAAATGTTTGCTTCATGTCTTTCCTGGAAATCTGCATGTTACATACACTGACTGTGTTTACGTCTGTATCTACAATACTGCAACTTAATTCTGTATTCCGAATAACATGTGATGTAGCATTTACACTATTTTTGAAGACTCACCCAGACTCTGCTACACTTTGATGTGAGGGAAAGGTTGGTTTGCTTTTTATTTGTTGTATTTTGTATTGGTTTATTGCCTTTTTATATTTTGAGTGCTGTGATTTGTTTTCTTTACCTTGTGGTTTGCTTGTGCTCTGCTTTTAACTGCATATTAAAACTTCAAAAGACACCACAGCTCTGTTTCTTGTGAGTCAGGCAGAAATTAGAACTAATCAATTAAGGACTCATACATAAGATAGAAAAGGGCACTTAAGGTTAATCATTTGTGAACTGAGGGAGTGGAGCTGGGAACTAAACCTTCTATTTAAGGGGTAAAATAAAACATTTCAGAGCTTTATTGGAATGGCTCACCCAGACTCTGCTATGCTTTGCTGTGAGGGAAAGGTTAGTTTGCTTTTTATTTGTTGTATTTTGTATTGGTTTATTGCCTTTTTATATTTTGAGTGCTGTGATTTGTTTTCTTTACCTTGTGTTTTGATTGTGTTCTGCTTTTAACTGCATATTAAAACCAGTGGCAGCTGGTGACTTCAAATCAAAGGGGGGCTGCAGGAGACAGCTGAATGGGTGGGGTCAATGTGAAGCAGTGTGGCCAACTAGAAAGGGGAGGAGCTATGCTCAACACCAAAAAACTAACTTTAATTAAATATGCTGCCCTGGTTGCCAAACCGTCATTATGAGAGTCCAATCAAGACAAAATGAAGTGTAGAAGAATAAAATAATATAAAAATAAAATATTTCAATGCATTGGCTGCATGACAGTTTACTTAATATCTAGATGGAAACAAAAAGGTTGTGAGGCATGAAAAAATAAATTACTTTTTAAATGCATTACTGGAATGCCAGTCAAAATCAAGTATAAGAAAAACAAGCAGCACTCAACTCAAACCACTTCTCCTTACACTGCAGTTCTAATTATAATTTATATTCAGCTTTATTAAAGTACCAAGTAACACGCTGAAAGTAGAAATCTCTGTGATGCCCCCACTTGTAAAAATGTTTCTTATCCAAAAAAGATCTGCTGTCTGAAAACTATCTACTTATTTCATGAGGAAAACATGATCAAAGTAAAAAATGAAAAGCAAACAAGAAACAAGCTCAAGATACATTGCTTAAAGGATTACTGTACAGGTTATGGACCACACATGATTGGCATTCTGTTTATGGGTAAAGCCTGCAGAGATGACTGGAAGTCTCCAACAAGTGTAATGAGCTTCTTAAAATAAGTAATCCTGTCCTTTATTACAAATACTGTCATATGCATTTCAACACTCAAGACTTATACATTATCTAGTTAAGTATTCTCTGCATGGCAACAACAGAAAGGTTTCAATGTTGGCAATTCTTTAACAGTATGCTTATTAAAGCTTACTTGCATCTTACAATCTCAGACAAGCTTACCTGATGGTCATTAAAGCATTGCTACTTAAACAAAGAGCAACAGGCACTTTGAGTAGTAAGCATAAATCAACAGTAATGAAATATGACAGACCAGACCATTCTTCAAAATCAAGGACAGATGAAAAGCCACTGTAATACTTGTATCTCTGTACCTCAGAGCAAGAACTCTGGACAAAGTCATGCATAGAAGTGGGACAAAGGCCCAAAAATATTTTAAATATTGCTCTTATAAACTTAGAAAGATAATAGAATAGGTCTTGCATTAGTATGAATTTTCTGAAATGTATGAAATCTGAAACTCAAATGTCTGCCGTTATTTTCTAACTTCAGTCTTTAATGATTTGTCACTAATTTGCCAAAAAAAACAATTTTATGAAAACTGGACCAAAAATGTGATGCAAAAATATAAAATAGCCACACAATACAGCTGGGAACCTGTCAAAGAAGGGACGCTTTAATATTAATACTGCTAACTTGAGCAGCTGACAAAATAATAGAATCTACATGCATTTCTGAAATACAAGTAATCTATAACTCTGATTATGACAGTTATTTCTTAATTGTAAACCCTCCATGTTTTCTTCCAAAATTGCTATTTTGCAGAGGGATTATTAGGGGGTAGAGCAACATTTTGAGCCAAAATCAGGGACAGTTGAGAGGTCTGGTAAATGCCTAATTCTATAAAGCAATTTATTTGCATGTACCTCTCAACCTGTTAATACAATAAATCTGGACAAGGCCAAATATATTAGGGGAACATATAAGCAGTACTAAAAATTGCTCTTGTATAAACTGAGACAGTGGATAGAATAACAGGTCTTACTTTAGTATGCATTTTTCTGAAGGTTATGAAGTCTGAAACTCAGTGTGTCATTATTTAGTGACTTAATTCCTAAATGACTTGCCAGAAAACCACAAATTTTATGAGGAACAAACCAAAAATAAGAAGCAAAAATCTATTCATTCCTTGAAAATCTGGACAGTTGAGAGATATAGTTAAGCAGGGGCTGTCTGAGTTTGCCGCCCTTCCCCCTCACAACATGGTCCAGTGGAGCCTCCCCCCTGCAGCTATTCCAATGTTCCATTACTTGTCTATTTCACTCCATTTACCATAAACCCTAATGTGCATACTGCTTTACTTCTATGATGATTTGGACTTCATTTGAAAGTTTTATTTTGCATTTTACAGCAAAAACACTACGACATCTGCTAAACAAAGCAATGCAGTCTCACAATGAAAACAGACTTAGCATTAAAACTTCTCTGCCCTTGAAACTCACATTCATTGAAACAGCATTGAAACCCACATTCAAAGAAAATACATTTTGCCAGTGGCAGATAAAGATTAATTCTGGGCTGTTTTCAAATCATAGGCCCCTTGCATATGAAACATACATGTGCTCTTTGATACACCTTCCTGATTGTACTAAATTATATTCCTTGTACAATACAGTACAGTTGTTAGAGGGCATTTTAAATTTATTAAACAATGAAACAAAACACATGCACCCATAATGACAAAACTGCCCACTTCAGAACATTTCCATCATAAAAGTCTACTCAAACTTCTACAGTCCACCATTATCAGTAAATATGCACAATTCTACAGTCAACCATTATCAGTAAATATGCACAATCTCTGAAGAAGTAAAAGTTATCTAAATAATTCCACATTAAAGAAATATGTAACTAATGAAGAGGTTGCTGCTAGAAAAAACCTTTATATGTCATGGTTTCATTGAAAAATAAAGTGTCTGTTGCCCCTGAGGAATAAATTGCCTATAGTACATTAAAAAAATGATAAGCTAGTAATATTGCAATAGGAAATGGATGGCAAACTGATAACAGGCTCATAGTTAGTATCTTCGCCAAGGAAGACATTCTTAGTACGACAGCATCCACCCCTTGTGGGAGTAGAACCCACAGCCTTCTGCATCAAAAGCAAGTACACAGCTTGTTGTGCTATTAACAGTACAAGCAGACTTAGAATAAGCAGCACTAAACTTCTCTTCCCGTGCAGCTCTCAGCTTTTAATAAAATCTACTCAATATTCAACTGCATCTCAACTTCGCAGCACAAGAAATCTGGAAAAAGCCAAAATTTATTGGGGGGGGGGGGCAAAAGCCCAAAAACCAGGGACACATTAAACATTGCTTGTATAATCTTGGAAAGTTGCTAGAATAAAATGCTGTGTTACCACCATACATTTTACTGCCAAGGTCCCTGTGCAAAACAGTCAGAGCAATATACCACTATGCCAAATCAGCTGCTTTGTGAAAGAAAAATGCTGTGTTACCACCATACATTTTACTGCCAATGTCCCTGTACAAAACAGTCAGAGCAACATACCACTATGCCATATCAGCTGCTTTGTGAAAGAGGAGGAAGACTGAAACTTAAATGGCTATCATTTAGTGAATTCAGTTCTCACCATAGCGTCAACTTCTTAGCACAAAACACCTGGACAAACTCAGTAATGAGAGAATACAACCCTAAAAACATATTCAGTGAATTCAGTTCTTGCCATAGCTGTCAACCTTAGCAGAAAAAACCTGGACAAAGCCAATAATGGGGGAATACAGTCCCAAAAATAGGGACAAATTTCAAATATTCATCTTATAAACTTAGAAAATTGCTAGAATAAAAAGGTTGTGTTACTATGTATTTTCTGAAGAATATGAAGTCTGAAATTCAAATGCCTGTCAATTTTACTTCTGACGGAACAAAGACAATTTTCAGCAGATAGCCAGGGAGAAATACTGCAGACACATCTTTGTAAAATGGCAGGACACCAGAGAAAATCCACACAAACACAGGGAGGAGATGCAGACTCCACACAAAAGGCACCCCAGCCAAGAATCAAACCAGAAAACCAATAGCTGTGAGACAGCAATGCTACCACTGCACCATCAAACATGCAAGGAATTAAACATTCAGAAACCTGAAGTCTGAAATTCAAATGCCTGTCAATTTTATTTAACATTTGTTAACCAGGACAGTCTGACTTGGAACAAAAAAAAATTTCATCAGAGGCCCAGGAAGAAATAATGCAGACATGTCTTTGTAACATGGGAGGACACAAAAGCAAACCCATACAAACACAGGGAGAAGATGCAGACCCCACACAGAAGGCATCCTATTCAAGAATCAAACCTAAGAACCTGCAGCTGTGAGGCAACAATGCTACCACTGCACCCTCAAATACCAACCATTTAAGCATTTACAATAAGGTTAAAAACAGGAATCAAATTATTTTTACTTAAAGACATATACTATTTAAAGCTTCGCAGAGGTTAAAATGGGTGTCTACAAAATGTGTTGCTAAAAACATTTGTTTTAAAACTGCATAAGAGATTAAACATAAGTTGAACTATGCTGGTGAAACTCTCATCATAAAAGATAGCTGCAGAGTTTGTAAAAATGACTACTACTGGTGAGCCTTGAAAGTAATTTTTATTCAGATCAGACTTAACAGATGTCAGACAACTGCTTGTAAAAGCAAGACAATGTAACTGATATAATCCTTGCCAAACCAAGTAAAGACAGTTGGATGTTTTTCACATAGCATTACTTGCTTCCAGCAGTTAAAGCAAAAATAATTACCACTAAAGAACATGGTTCACATAATTTGAAACTGCACTAGAAAAATAAGAAAACTAGGCTAGCAGAGACTAATTGGCTGTCAGCCCAAGATGAAATATACTTGCATTCAACAGCTTGCTGATGAAAGTAAGTAAAACATGTGGACCTATGTTTTGTACTACAATTAGCACCTGAATTACTTTTCATATTTTCTGTTATCAGCTCTGCTGGTGTGTGACCACTTAGTAGGAAACCATTACATTCAAAGTACAGCCTGTATGTGGACATTTTAGAACACTCAACCTAATTCTGAATTCTACACTTGATCATACTGTCCAGCAGGAATCTATTCATTTCTTGTCTGTTGTAAGCAAATTCACCATTTTGGTTCAGGTGCATGTTTCACATTAAATTATCTGTGTACTGATATTTTTTTTTCTGGGAAAGGCAGACTGATATTTATACAAAGCGAGGCAATAAATGGGTATGGATGCTATGCTTCTATGTATGACTACTGTACTATTAAATCTGTACTACTTACTTCTGTATCTGCATTGTTTGCATGAGCAGTATCATTTTGATATAATAATGGTCCTTCCTTTCAAAGGACCATTATTATATCTATATTTCCCTGCCGTTTAGCTTACCCTTAGCTTACCCTTCCTACTTACTTGGTATACTTCTGCACCTTCACTCTGTTCTTCTTCTAACTTCTTTCTTCTTTCTTCTCCTACTACTTCTTTATTCAGTTCTTCTTCTGTTCTTCAGCAAAATATAGGCCGCCCAAAAAAATAACTAAATAAAAATCCAATGGCAAATTAACTTATTGGCGTTAAATCCTTCCTGTGTGACTGACTGACTCAGTCACGATCGAATCAACCCACAACTGACTTACTGTTTGATTCTCGCTCTTTTCCAAGCACATAAAGCCCGGGAAGAGAGCGACAACCGATCAGCAGCATTTAGCCCAGCAAGCACATCATGTATGTGCCTGCGGACGTCGCAGTCCGAGCCCCTTCCAATTCTATGCATTTTGGAACCGCATAGACTGCTTGGCATCACAATGATGCCTTAATTAGCCCACCGGGCTGCAATAAAAACAAAACAAAAAAATCTTTAAAACTGCCGCAACCCGAGGCGGTTAAAGTGCGCATGCGCATACTTGCCGAGTCGCGGACTCGGAGACAAACAAAGTAATTTAAGTAAACCAAAAAAATAATACTGTGCTACTGTCAGTCACTGTCACACAAAAAGGTACTTTTTCTTTTTTTTAGCTGAGGGGGCTGCAGTCCGGCAGTCCGATGCCACGAGCCGCCCCTGATTAAAACTTCAAAAGACACCGCAGCTCTGTTTCTTGTGAGTCAGGCAGAAATTTTCCTCACCTTCCCACCCTGTCACTGTCATGTTCTTAAATAACATTGTCTTTCTATTTGCCTGCCTCTTATGTTAATTTGACCATATATCTCATTTCCTCTCTGCTTTCACTGGCTTGTGTGAGTAAGCACAAAATTATCATTTTGTGAAATCACTCCCCTTCAACTATTTAAATTTATTGGCCATTCTAATGTATTCCATAGTACCGGAATACAAAAGTGATCACCCCCTTTCAATCTATCTTGCTGTTTTAAAAATAGTGACTCTCCACTAAAACTTAACTTTTTAGACAGGTAAAACTTAAGTTACCTATTTTCACATCTAACTTCTCTATTGCACACTACAGTGTTTAGGATAAACCATTTTTTTCATCTTACCCTTAAGCATCCCTGTGAATAGCACTTGCTCTAATACCTGCTGGAAAGCACTAGGAAGCCTTAAACTGATACAAGCACTCAACTCTCCTTATTAATAAGGAGAAATTAATCATAGGCACTAAACAGCCTATAATTGCAAAGGACCTTGCTAAGGTAAGGGAAAACAGCTCCTGTACTTAAAAAAAAAAATGCACCAAACCAGGCATGTCCAAGGGTCAGCTTCCATTGATTTCTCCTGTCCACCTGGTTAATCTGGGCATACTGGGGCAATGCAGCAATTGCCTCATGTACACAGACAACCCTCTCCTCCTACCACCCAACACTACAACTTGTGAGAGATGCACTTACATAGCCAAAATGGAAGCAACACTCTCTCCACCCAAGATTGTGCTAGACAATCAAGAGGAGAAGGTTAACACCCGCACTACACCTCAAGCAACACATAGCCCTTCTAAACTCACACCACCAACACCCACACATAGCAACACTAAATCCACGTATGTGGAGGCCCTTAACTGTAACCTGCCCAAGCAACAAGGACCTCCAAAGCTGAAATGCAAAACAAACACCAATCACAACCAAAGTATCACATAGCTCACAACACCAGTGTGCCACTCAGCAACAGCCCTAAGGCAAGACAAAGTACCTAACACTTCAGTCATAGGTGACTATATAGTCAGGCACACTGATGTTCCACTCACCAGGCTGAGCAAGGAGAAAATTACAGTGAGCTGCCTGTCGGGTGCCAGGCTCCGCCACATAACTCATGCACTCAAGTCACTCCACAACAAGTACAAATATGACTCTGTCATTGTCCATATTGGAGTGAATGACTTGAGGATTACCTCCCTGGACTACATGAAAAGAGACATGGAAGAGCTCTCAGATCATGTGGCCCAGGCAGGTATGACCCTAGCCCTGAGTAGCATCCTGCCTTCGCCCAGAATGATACCACAATATAAGGACAAAATGATTGACTTCAACAATTGCCTAGGTTTCTGATGTCATTCAAAGGGGATCCAGTATCTGTCTGCCTGGGACAACATGATCGACAGACCACAATGCTTTGCCAGAGATGGTCTGCACCTGTCACCCCTGGGATTCAGGTTACTGGCTAAACTCTAGCCACCCCTATAGTGCTTTTTTAGGCAAAGTTCAAAGGACAAAACCACCACCGTAACAGGTACAAGCATGCAAAATCTGAAGGTAATGCTACTCGATGCTAGAAGTCTAAACCTCAAAATGCACTCTCTCAAGGCACTCCTAAAAATGGTGAACATTGATATCTGTGCAGTAACTGAGACCTGGTTCAAGGCTCCAGAGAGCACCCCTGCAATACCAGGCTACAACTCTTACCACACTTTTCGGCTACCAAACCAGGATCGATACACTAAAGGTTGAGGAGTGTCCATATTCACCACCAGGTTAGTTGCCCAACACAATGCATCTGAAATTCTCCAGGTGCAACTAACACTAGGTAAGACTGTAATCCAAATTGTAGCTTGCTACAGATCCCCCACCATGCCCCAAGATTCTCATTACACCTTTCAAAACATACTGGAAAATATTAATATACAACCAAACACCCTAATACTGGGTGATTTCAACTAACCTGCCATTAACTGGGAAAACTATTCGTGCACCAACACCTTTGCCCAACGGTTCTCGGAATATATAAATTCCAATGCCCTGGATCAACTAATCCATAGTCCCACCAGGGGCTCCAATATCCTAGACCTGGTCATTACAAACATGGGAAATCGATGCTCCACACCTATGGTCACCCCCTCGTTGGTCAGGTCAGACCATAAGCTAATCACCCTTAACATCCACATCCCAACCCCAGTAAGGAAACTTCTCCAAGGCCAACTTCATGCTACTCAAGTCAGAAGTTACAAACTTCATGACACCCATGCAGATGGGAACTGAAAGTTTGACTGCTGAGTCCTACACTAAGGCACTGTATGAGCACATCCACTCATGCATGAAACGTGCCATCCCAAATAGAACCAAGATGCTCTCCTCCAAAAAAAGGAAGCCAATCTGGTGGTCCCCTGCCATAAACAAACTTTACAACAAAAGGAAAAAACTGTTGCAGAAAAGAGAAAAATCCCAGGATGCAAAAAACTTCCTTACCAGCCTCAGTAAGAAGCTGAGATCCCTCATAAAATCCTCCAAAGCTAGTTACGAAAATAAAATTGCCAAAAATTCCAAAGACAACCACAAGGCATTCTATAACTATGTCAAGAATCTAAATGGCAATGCTCAGATCTGCTCTGAGCTACAACAGAATGGCATTACATATACTGATCCCAAGGATATTGCCAATATCCTGGCAGATTGATTCAGTGCCAACTTCACCCCCCTCTCACCCCCTAAATGGCCCATCTCTATACTGGAAGATTGCCAAATTCCAGTAATAACGGCCACACAGGTAAAAAATGCACTCTCCAAAGCTACGAATACAGCATCCATGAGACCAGATGACATCCTGGGCTGTATACTACATGAACTACAAAATGAACTGCCACCTCACCTGTGTGTCATGTTTAATCATACCCTCACCTCAGGCTTTGTGCCCACTGAGTGGTGCACAGCTACAGTTAACCCACTCAACAAACGGGGATCCACCTTGGATCCGGGAACTACCGCCCCATCAGTCTGATGAGCCTGATCTGCATGGCCATGGAATGTATTATCATGGAACTTATAAACAAAGACATTGACAACCTTAAAACACTGGACCCCACCCAGTTTGGGTTTGTGAAGGGATGATCCTGTCTCCTGAACCTTATTGACTTCTTCGAATCAGTCTCCAGAGCCATGGACGAGGGTAAGGCAGTCCACACAGCCTATCTGGACCTCGCCAAGGCCTTCGACACTATTCCCCACTCTGGAATCATAGATAAACTTACTAAGCTGGGCTTTAATCCCTGCATCACTCGATGGCTTGCCAATTGGCTTACTGACAGAACCCACACTGTAAAAGTAGCTGACTCCAAATCTAGCTCCAAACAAGTGACAAGTGGAGTACCTCAGGGTTCAGTCCTGGGACCTCTCTTGTTTGGCATCTACTTCTCTGAAATACAGGCCAACACTAAGGGACTCTGGCTAACAAAGTCCGCAGATGACTGCAAACTGGGAGCCATTATTGAATCCCCAAATTATGTGGATACTCTACAAAAGGGCCTTACAGAAACAGATGCTTGGTGCTAGAGCCATGAGATCAAGCTCAATGCCAAGAAATGTATAGTTATCCCCTTTGGGAAAAAACATGTACCCATGAATTATCACATAGGTGGCAGTGCACTAAACAGCGAAAGTGTGATAAGAGACTTAGGGACACAGGTGGAAAGTAGTCTCACCTTCAATAACCACATCGCCACAACAGTCAGGAAATCCTTCTATGTGGCACACCTCATCGCTAAGGGCTTTTCATCCAGAAAATAGGTGGTCATTGTCCCACTGTACTCATCCCTCATTAGACCCATTATTGAATACAACGCCCCATTTGGTATGTACCTGTCAAGACATCTGCAACAACTGGAAAGGCCGCAGAAATACCTCACTAAAAGAATCACAGGCCTAAAGCAGATGCCCTATGCTGACCGCCTTAAAAAACTCCAGCTATACTCTGTCACATATCGTCTACTCAGAGGCGATCTTTGCATAACATACAAGGCCATGTCAAACCCAGAGCTATAGGACATGCTACACTTAAAGAAATCCCAATCCCTCAGAGCCACACGCTCCAGGGAGCTAAACCTTGTCATCACAATAAACAAAACATGCTGGAGGGATAGGTTCCTGACCCAGAGACTCCCCAGACTCTGGAATAGATTGCCCATACATGTCAAGCAGAGTGCCTCTTTGGTCCTCTTCAAAAGGAACCTTGATGATTGGATGGGAGAAAGGAAATTCACCCCGGGGATCACGTCAGTTGCCCTGCTAGACAGGGGTCCAGGGAAGTAAATAGTGTGGGAAGAAATAGCCAGGGAATTGTTATGGCTAGGCTTGTATAGGCCCTAGGGCTGATAGCCTAGTACCAACCTATGAACCTATGAACCTTGATGATTGGATTGAAGAAAGGAAATTCACTCCGGGGATCATGTCAGTCACCCTGCTATATAGGGATCCAGGGAAGTAAATAGTGTGAGAAGAAATAGCCAGGGAATTGTTATGGCTAGGCTTGTATAGGCCCTAGGGCCGATAGCCTAGTACCAACCTATGAAACTATACGAATTTGGGTTATTTAAATTTAAAACCATACTGATAGAAGCTGACTCATTTTGCAAATCCTGAGAAAGTGTTATAGCCTGCTTCTGCGATTTTCCATTTTGAATCTAGAAGGATTTAACATTCCTGCA
Organism: Protopterus annectens; assembly: GCF_019279795.1. Classification (NCBI taxonomy): domain Eukaryota; kingdom Metazoa; phylum Chordata; order Ceratodontiformes; family Protopteridae; genus Protopterus; species Protopterus annectens. The sequence goes on along the minus strand of NC_056747.1, from coordinate 1,085,260,248 downwards.
CCAATAATGTTGAAATTTAAATGAACATTTCTGGAACACACTTTTTTAGACTGCTTTACCCAATTTGTAACTTTAAACCACACGTTTACTTGTGCCCTTACTGAGGAAGTACTGTTTGACATATTTATATAATTTACATTTACTGGTGTGTTTAAACTTTTCTGAGATTTGCTGTCTGACTTAGCTAGAAAATGCATTGTAACAAAAATGAATGCTTACTATTGCTTACATAAGGAAAGTTGAAGTGGATTGAAGAAGGCAGCCTGGTGTCTCGCAGTTTTTTCAAACTCTGTCTTTTAAAGATTTTCTTGGAATTATGATGTCACACTGGAAACTTGAAAGTCTGTCATCTACTTTGGAGGTCGTGAGGTTTTCTGATACTTTGCTGTAAACTGGATTATGTCTTTTACACTGGTATCTTGGAGAGTCTGAAGTTCTTTAGATTTTTCTGTAGATTTTCTGAAGTACTGCTGCTCCATTGAAGTACTGCAGCTTTGTAAGATACACTTAGTCTGACTTCTGATAAGGTTGCTATGGGGTTTTGGGACTTACTTTAACTAGTGCCCCCCCCTCCAGTGATGGTGGCTCGCCATTGTAATAACTGATATGACTGCAAGATACTGGTATGAATTGGATATAACTGGAATAAACTGGAATGAGACTTGAATGAATGTGTTTATCTGTTAATTACTCCAACTGTGCTGAACAGGTGCCAGTCTCTCCTTTACGTGCCAAGTCTTCTTGAATCTTTCACAATAAAGTCTGCAAGTGCTATAGTTCATTTAAGAATGGAGGTAAATACCAACAATCTGAGAATAATGTTTCCAATAACAGTACTAATAAACTGAAATAGTCTTTATGTTCTTTATATTTCTTTTCTCCTGAATAGTATAATTAATATTCTGGAATGTTGGATATTTGACCTGACTTCTGTACTTATGCTCAAGTGTCTGTAATGCAATGATTTTGTGCATATCAGTCCAAATGAACTAACTTAACTAATTGTGTTTGAAGTATTTCCTAATAGTATCCAAACCCTATAAGTTTATACATGCCTCTTTAGCCTTGGTTCCCAAGCCTTGTAAGATCTGTTTGTTCTCAATGTACTGCACATTCTGTTCTTATCAGTATTCTTGGCTGAAGGTTATTTTCTCTGATTTGAAAGTGCATTTACTGAAAATGTATGCACACTATGAAGCTTGTTTTAATATGGCTACATTTCTAGATGTATGCAAAGAAAATACTGTATTTTTGTACATTTAAATGATACCTGACCATTCATCATGGACTCATACAGCCAGACTAGACACTACCACTTCACTTGTGCAGTCATGTACTGTACACACCACTGTCTGGGGCTGTGATGGATTTGCAGCTTGCTGTTTCTCAAGTTCACTATCCTCACTGGATGATGTTGGTATGTCAGCTATGACAGAGCAGCTATAGAAGGTCAGAATTATTCCCTAGACAGATGTCTGTTCTGCATGCTTCCTAGTAATCATGTTGTACCACATGCATTATACTGCACACATCTTATGAGCAGTGGTAGGGCAAACTGCATACCCCCAGTTCTAGCCAGACAGTAAAACTGCATCTTTGGTAAACCTAATAAATACTCTTATGATGTTTCTGTTTTGCATCTGGATGGAGTTAGACTGCTGTTTGGAGAAGTGCAATCAACCTGGGCTTTAGGTCTCTACTGGTCGCATCACTTGAAACCCAGTAGGACTGGGTTAGATATGTGCACACTGTTTTTTTACCACAGTGTCTGCACTTATCAAGTAGGTGGTCCTGTGAAATTTCTCTGTGCAAAAGCGGTGATATAGAATATTTGTATGCAAGGATGTCAGGAGGTATACTCACTTTACTCAATTCAGTACACTTTTTGTGGAGGCCACATACCTCTCAACTGTCCTGATATTCAGGGATGTCCCTGATTTTGACTCAAATTTTAGATATGTATCCCTTAATCCCTCTTAAAACAGGTGACTTTTGGAGAAATGCAGGGAATTACACTTAATAAATAATGGCCGTAATAAGAGTTATAGACTTCTTTTACTTCAGAAAATGCATATTAATTTATACTCTCTTAATCTGTGAATGTCTGATGTTAATAGTACAAATATTTTAAAACTGTCCCTGATTATCCATAATTATTTCTGGATTTGTCCCTGATTCTGTTGAAATTTGTCCTGATTGGTTGAGAGCTATGGAGGGGGTAGCACCAGACAAATATTAGGTCCCTGGAGAGAGAATGCCAAAAGTTAGAAAAATAATGAAAATATAATGATCATGTAGAACTTACAAATGCCTTGATTGAAACTGCATAGGAAATTGCGACTCATCAAGCATTTGAAGGCTTGGTATTTTCTCACCTTTGTCATTTAATGGGTGGAAAGATGTATGAAATGTGCCTGATTCGCTGGTTCTTTCATCACATAACTGAAACACTTGATGTCATTAAGGTGTCATTTGCATATATCCAATGGGCCTCTATTACAGTAGGTTTAAGGTATCACACATTGAAAATTCTAGCTTAGCTAATGTTTTCCTTGTAGGTTTTAATGATTAGTTTGTCTGTGTGACGTTTTACTCTTTGATTTGGTCCTTTCATGAGGCAGTGGAGGGAGTGTGTCTGTGAGGTCAGTGGCTATACATGTGCCTATAGATAGGGAGAGGTATTGATGACCTGCTTTATGTTTATAAGACTTTAAATATGCTTCAGCACCAGCAGCCTTCTACAGAATAAAATATATTCTGTAGAGTCTGTACTGGCTGGTGGTGCTGAACTGGTCACAAGGCATTTTTTTTTTAATTCAGGATAGTTTTCATCTCTATTAATATTATAACTGATATGGCTAGTTCTTCTGCTGGCACCTGCAGGTGATCTTGCTTGCAGTGTGGCTTGTGGCATTCTCTCTCTCTCTGTATATGTATATATAAATAACATTATTTTAACATTTTACCTTCTTTGTCATGAGGAATTCATTGGGTCAAACAACAAGAGTGAGTAGCAGCAGTTTCACTGGACTGCTCAAGATTTTTATTGTTCACTTTCTGGATTAATTGAGATTCTCTATAAAATTGTAATAGTTCACTTTTTTACAAGTTGGTAAACTAAAAAGGCATAAGAAATGTGTTCCTTTTTAAAAACCTGGCAATGGCAATTATTTAAATAAAGAGATATAGGGATGTGTTTTGCCAAATCAGGTTAAACTTTTTTTTCAGATAGGGGTTAGGTTAAAGTAAGCGATATAACTGTAAAGTCTTTTTTAAACTTTGTCAATGCACGTAAAACAGTATGGCAATATGCTACATATTCTGTCATGTTCATTGCTAAATGTGTTGATTTCTGTCAGACATTATTTATTTTTTACAAGTTGGCATTTTAATAGGATTTGGCAATGCAGCAAGTAAATCAGTGTAACAAAATGTTTGGTTTTGCATCACATTTTGATTCTGTTCCTTTTTAAAATTTGTGGCTTTCTGTCAAACTGTTGGGGATAGTAATACTCTCAGATATTTGAGTTTCATAGTTCATAACCTTCAGAAAATGCATTGTAATTCAAAACATATTATTCAGCTTGGAACTTTGTTAAATAAGATAAGATAAGAACACTACTTTTTGGGTTTTGTCCTATAGCTTTCAACTATCTTCTCAGTCTGTTTGTAAAATGTGTGGTTTACTGGCAAAATGTTCAGAATTGAACTATTGACTAAATAATGTTGGCAACAGAGTATCAGAGTTCATATCCTTCAAAAAACTATGCTAACACAAACCTGTTGTCCTAGGAAGTGTCCTACATGAACTCCAAGAAGAGCTAAACCCAAACATAAAACTACTGTTCAATCTCAGCCTTACTACAGGATATGTACCCAAAGAGTGGCGTAGAGCAACAGTGGTCCCTCTCCACAAAGGTGGTGCCTCAACGGATCCTGGAAACTATCACCCCATAAGCCTGACTAGCTTGGTCTGCAAAGCTATGAAAGGATCATCATGGACCTCACAAATAAAGATATTGGGGACCTACAGACACTGGATCCTACCCAGTTCGGCTTTGTTAAGGGCAGATCCTGCCTCTTAAACCTGGTTGATTTATTTGAAACAGTCACCAAGGCCATTGACGAGGGGAAGGTGGCCCACACAGCCTACCTGGACCTCGCAAAAGCCTTCGATAAAATATCCCACTCGGGCATTATAGATAAGCTCACCAGCTTAAATATAACCCCCTATGTCACTAGATGGGTTGCAAACTGGCTCAAGGACAGAACCCACATGGCTAGAATTGCTGGAGCCATGTCAGACTCCAAACCAGTTACAAGTGGTGTCCCACAAGGCTCAGTCCTGGGACCTCTCTTGTTCGGTATATATTTCTCGGAGGTACAGGCCAACACGGAAGGACTGTGGCTGACCAAGTTCACAGATGACTGCAAACTAGGCGCCATAATCGACTCTCCAGCCGACACAAGCATCCTACAAAAGGGCCTCATAGAAACAGACAACTGGTGCCAAAGCCATGGCCTCAAGCTAAATGCCAAAAAGTGTATAGTCATCCTCTTTGGCAAAAGCAAAGTGCCTACAAATTACCACATAGGTGGTAATCCATTAAGTACGGAAGAAGTAATTAGGGACCTGGGGACTCAAGTTGATAGCAATCTCTCATTTGAAAACCACGTGGCCAAAGTGGTTAGAAAAACATTGTATATAGCCCACCTAATCATGAAGGGATTCACATCTAGATCAGGGGAGGTCATCGTGCCTCTTTACTCATCCCTCATCAGGCCCATAATTGAGTACAATGTCCCTTTTGGGATGTACCTTACCAGACACCTGCAGCAACTGGAAAGACCCCAAAAGTACCTCACCAAAGGATCAAAGGGCTCAAACAGATGCCATATGCTGCCCGGTTAAAGAAACTCCAGCTCTACTCAGTGGCATACCACCTGCTCAGAGGCGATCTGTTCCTGACATATAAAGCCATGTCCAACCCGGAATTAATGGACATGCTGCACCTCAGAAAATCCAAATCCCATCGAGCTACGCACTCGAGAGATTTGAACCTCAGCACTGAAATAAATAGGACATGCTGGTGGGACAGATTCATAACCCAGAGGCTCCCTTCACTCTGGAATAAAATCCCAGTCCAGGTTAGGCAGAGTCCCTCATTGACTCTCTTCAAGAGGAATCTTGAAGAGTGGATGGGAGATCATAGGTTTACCCCGGGTATCACTTCTGTGTCACTGTTAGACAGAGGCACAGTATACTAACCTCGAAAAAGGGCATAGCAAAATTCATTTAAAATGGGTGGCAAAAGCCAAACACACTCTGGCTAGGCTTATAAATGCCCTAGGGCAGATAGCCTAGTATGAACCTATGAACCTATAAGGTATCTATTTAACATCTATTCTCAATACTGCATATTTGTCCTCCCATTTTTTTTTTGTTTGTCTCATAGCAAACACATACCCTTAATTTGCAGAATGTCATTGTGCGTTTCTGGTATGTTTTTCTTAAAGTCTGTGGTATTCTGGCTAATTTGTTGTGACTGCTGTCACTGAATAAGACATATTTGAGTTTCAGAGGTCCTATATTTCAGAAAATGCATAATATTACAAAGTCTGTTATTCCAGAAACTTTATATAGATCAATATTTAAAATGTATCCCTGCTTTTGTATTTTAAGTCATAATTTAAAATAACTCACTGGCTCATCTCTCTTGTTAGATCATATTTTTGGGGCAACAATCTCTCTTATTTTGGTAGGAACCTTTGGGGTCTGATTATTGAAGAATATTGTGGATTAAGGACTTCCTCGTATCTAGAGGAAATAAATTTTGTAGTCAGCTGTTCTAGATTGAGGGATTTCATTACCATTGTAGCAACACGATGTATGAAGATTCATAAGTACCTACTAAGCTACTTATCTATGGAAATCTTAAGAAGCCTAGCCTTGCATTCCCACTGTGATTATTGGATACAAATATCCAAAGATGGTCTAAACATATACATGTTGGGGTAATTGCATGGTTCCTCTATCGATAAGGGTCAGTGGTGCTAAACTGGGAGTGAATTTGTAGTTACCCCATCCATTTGTCCAAATTACATTTGAATAGAGTAAGGGAAGTACTCTGCTTTATGTGGAGTAAAAGACTGTTCAGCAGGAGTGGTATTCTCTGTGATAAATACCTAGCCATGAGGGTTTACTCCTAGTTTCATGATTTTGTCTACAATGCCTAAATGGGGAGTAGTGTTGAATGCTTTGGTCAGGTGAAGATAGGCATCGTCTACCATTTTTCCCTTTTCCACAGCTTTGGTGTCTTTCTCAAAAAAAGTCCACCAGGTTGAGTAAGTACGATCGACCTTTGATGAAACCAAACTGTGCTGGATCCAAAATCTAAAGGATCTTATGTCTTTATTTATAATATTCACAATAATCTTTCCATGACTACATTTCAAGCTAGTCAGATTTATTGGTTTGCAGTTACCTGGATCATGTGATGGCCCAACCAACGCACAAGGGTAACTGGTGCAATCCTTCATTTGCTAGGCATGAACAGAGTTAGTCACGAGGCTAAGGTTGAACAGTGATTTTAATGGGCTTGATAGGTCATGTTTCATGTTATTCAGGAAGCATCTCAGGAAATTATTAGGTTGCATCAATGCAGTATTCTTTGTCTTGGTCAGCGCATTGAATGCTTGTTTACTAGTGATAACCAGGGTAGTTATGGTCGAAGGTATGATGCTAAATCAATCAGCAAATAGGTTTGCTAAATCCTCTAGCTCCTTTTAGGTGGTTCCATTTATGATTAGTTCATCACACTGTTGTGTGTTCCCTTTGAGGATGTGCACATAGCTGAAGAAGGCCTTGTGGCTATCCTTTGCCTGTAGGCTACCTTTACCTCCAATTTGGCTTATTTGGACTTGATAAGACTTCAGAGTTGCTTATTTAGTTTGAGAGTTTCTTGTCTTGGGCATTGCATTTACTATTTTTCCCATGCTTTTCTTCCTTTTGTTATACAATTTTAGAAAAAGTGCTTTTAAATTTTCAAAAGTTCAATTTACTTTTGCATGAAATGAGAATTTTTTTTTTCTTATATTGTCTGTTTATATTAGGGTTCCACCATAGGGGTTTATTTTTTAATTTGGTGTTTTATTTATTTCTGAGGGGGACATATATGTCTATGCAGCTATTTATATGTGCATTGTGCATAGATTTTGGTAATAAAGAATTCTGTACAGTGGAAGTTTAAAACAGGCTTAGTAGAGGGTCCCCATCCTCAAGCAATGCCCTGTACCCAGCCTAGTCAGAAACCAACTATACTCATATGCATGCACACAAGATTACTTACACTAGCTTATAACGGGGGCTGGGAACAGTGTGGTAATTATTTCTTTATCCTTCCTCACAATCAAACCTATGAGTGTGTTCTTTTATTCTTTCAGCATCTAAGGTATAGGGGTTTACAAAGGTCCATAGTTTGTCACTGGGCTAATGACCACTAGGGTCCATATAAGACTTGCTGTGCACCCCAAACCATTTGGGTCCCAAGTATCATGGGCATCCATTGAGGGTGGCATGTTAGTAGGGAGGTAACTAAGGCTTTGAGGGGGTGTTAGGATAATACTTTTCTTATTGACAACTGCTGTCCATAAGGCACATGGGGGCAAAACAGAGGTAAAGTTATGATCTTCTATCCAATTATCAAGGTTTTGTTTGAAAAGGGTTAGGGCTGAACAGTTTTTACATGGATAGGGAGCCTATTCTATAATGCAGAGATCCTTTTGGACAAGTATGTGTTTCTCCAGCATGTTCTGTTTATGTCATAAGTGAAGTTCAGATTCCTGGATCTAGTGTTTCTGGTGCTTTTTGTTTTGCAAATGTGCAACAGACCCATCAGTGCTGGGTCTGAGGAAGCCATGTAAGCCAGGCAAAGATCCTCTTTCAGTAGACTATAGAAAACTGATTATAGACCCTTTAAGTGATCAGTTTAGGACAGTACATTGATGCCCTGAAATCTCCTGGTGAGAAAACTTTGTGGTCATTCCAACTGTTGCAAGTATCTGGCTAGACACATGCCAAAGTGGGCAGCATTGTTTGACAATAGCCAAACAGAGTGGTACTATAACTTCCTTGGACCATATAAGGTGACTGTGTTTTCATTTTATGGAAGAGTAGGGATGCAGGATGCATTAACAGATATTCTTTTTATCTTCACAAGCAGTTGTCTTCTCAGACTATTGAGCAGTATCTTGTCAGCTCCGAACATTAAGCCTTTGGAAAAACTTATTGCTTCTTTGAAAAAAAAAGTACACTAATGCATTTCTTTCCTTTTCTATAATTTTGTTCAGACTGTCACTGGATAAAAATAATAGAAAAACCCTGAAAAGCACTTTAGAGCATGTAGAGTCCCACTAGTTCTGGTGCCTAGGTAGTTAACTTGTTTAGCTGGGTTTCTTTCATTAAAGGCTTGAAATTCATGGAATGTAAGTAGGATACTAAGGGTGTCACTGTCTACAGCATTTGTTTTTGCATGACTGACTCCCATGGATACACATTTTCATTCATTATCAGTAGTAGCATGATTAAGCTCAGCTAAAATGTATATGTTTTTGGGAATGCAAGGTGTACCATTCCAAAAAGCTTAGTGTCAGTGTAGGCTGTAGGAGTGAGCAACCATTGTCAAGTCACCCATATGGGTGGAAGGGAGGTAGTTTTGACTCACAGTCTGGGTGATGTCTATGGGGAGCATTATCTGTTGTACCTACAGACTACAAAACTGCAGGTTGGATGCTGCCTAGAGACTGCCAGTCCTATAGCTGGCAGCACTAATGGAGCTTTAATGAGCCACTACAGGGGGTAGAAGCTGCAAGGTGAAAACAGTAATACTGGGGGGCCAAATTGATTGCTTATGCCCTCAAGGCTAAGCACTGGGGTGCAGCTCTTCTGGGATGAAGTCTGTCCAAATGTAAATGGGAAGTTTTTTTTTTGTTTTATGATGCAAGAAAGATGCACTTTTGGAAAGATATGTTCATGCTGCTTTATTATCTAAGTAATGACTTACCCTGGCATATATTTGCCAATGATTTGTTCAGAGATTAACATTGTGAAGGGGACATGATTTGGTCAGCAGTGTTGATGTTGGTGTGGCTTGCTGAGGGGAGCAACAGTCTGAGAGCTGTAGGTACATATTTGAAATTCCTGGCTATACCCCCGTTTGTATGCCAGGAATGAGAATCATGGTCACTGACAGAGTGCTGTGCAGACACATTGGTTATCAAACCCTATGCATTGCAGTCTATCTGTGATGTAATCAAACTGCAGGCCTCCCTATTGACATGATGTCAGCTACCAGCATCAGGTGGGGGCTATTACTGCCACATCTGTGCAATCTATAGCATCTAGTACTTCATGGAGACACACAATATCATAGATGCCATGCATGCTGGTGGCTCTCTCCCTTTTTGTGCTGAGGAAACAGACATGCTCATCAACATGTGTAAGTAGTGTATCAAGAAATGCATTGTGTACTGTTGGTCAATGCCTGTGATATAGCCATTATGTTCATGTTTGTCTCTGAATGATTTTTGCAGTAAGTATGGTAAGAGATGTGCATGCATTATTGTTCACCAATATAGAAAGTCCAAACATTCATTCTGACCCTGTCTGTGGGTGATGGACATCAACCAATGCCTGGATGATATCTCTGTCCACTTAGAAAACAGTGTGTCACCTTCAGCTTGATGAGCTGGCGATAATAATTCATTACCTGGACCTTTATCATTAATGCCACCTGTCACCACATCATACTACTGGGTGCAACAATATTACACCTACTTTCATCAAATGCTAGATCACAAATAACAGCTGTGCTCTGAGTATCTTTACTTGTCAGAGCTCCGAGTGTTCCTACACTTGTTACCATCTAGATCTTTGAATTGCATCCTGCTTTCCAGTGCACTTAATTGCATCACATTATGCACCCATTACTGCACATCTTGATTTGCCTTTCAGTACGTAGTCTTTTGCATATATCATTTCCCATGCTGTTTGGTAGTTCTAGATGCCACCATGAATCACAGCATGTCTGTCTGTGGGCAGTTCACACACTACAGCATTCTGCATAATACACGTGTTAGCTATAAACACCGGACACAAAATTAATGTTGTTGCAAGTTGTGATCAATATTAATGGGGCTATGTAAAATATCAGAAGTTGGTTTCTTGCTGTCCGGGTTTGATCTGAATGGCAGATGGCGTAGTCCGAGTTATCAAATATGCAGACCAAGAGGGACTAAATCAGTCATGACTTCTACGCATAGTAGGTATTATAGCTATTGTACCATGGCAAAACTTTGTTTTTAAAATGTTACTTGATATTAGTTTTACAATATTTATGTAGTTAGTATGCTTAATAATGTATACTGTAGTACCTGAGATTTTAATATTCTGAGCATAGAAAGAAAATCTTCATTATAAGAGGATGCATATATCAATGACTTACCTCTTGATTTTTCAGTACATTGTAGATTATGTGCACTTGTGTGCAAGGGTTTTGTTATTTGTTCTTTCAAAGCATTCACTGGTCACTGACTTGGGTGTCATTCAGAATTAACTAACCTCTTCAGTCAGATGAACCTTCTTTATCTCCCAGCATGGTATACTAGAGAATAGCACATAGAAAGGATTGAGAGATTCAAGTGTTTTATCACCCAAACAGTGGCTGCCATAAGGCTGCTATGTGTGGAAAGAGCGCAAAACAATGTCCTATTTGTCCAGCATATGTTAACATAGTATGCTACCTCAGGGAGTTTTTAATAAATTGTTACATTATATAAAAAAAGCCAAGCAAACAAACAAAAAAAAAAAAAACATACAACTTCATGTGACACCAGCAATAGTCCATTTCAGGGAGCCATGCATATTGACAAATATTTGTGTGACACTATATCCCATTGAACCTGGATGGACAAAATTTTATAAAAAATAACACACAGAAATAAGTTGTTATACCATATCATTTTTACGTTATATATCCTTCAAGAGACCCTGGAACTAAAAATAACCAACTTATCTAGTCACCAATTAGGTCAATAGCAACTTGTGCATGCTGTCAAAGCTCTGGATAACAATAAAACAGTCATACCACTGCCTATCAATAAAGTAAATACACTAGGTTCAGAATATTTTATATGTCCACATTAATGCACAGAGACAAAGCTTTTCTGATGTAACCCTTTTTCAGAATCTGAAATGTCTCTGTTTGAGGCTACAACTTGAACTCCGCATTGGAAACTGTCTTCAGGGATATATGTCTCAGAATGGCATGCACTGCCAGGTGGAAGACTGCACTGTGGGTCAACAATATTTTATATTACAGTTCATTCCCTTGATTTTATTTATCATTTATTTATGTACAATTTGTTAAGCAGGAAAGTCCACTGGGCCTTTCAGAGCCCATTTTCAGTGGAGGCCCGGGGAGAAAAGCTCCCCAGTACAATAATGAAAGTAGAATTTTATACATAGGTAGTATACAACTAAAAAATAATTGGCTTACAAAGTAAGGACACAGTTAGCAATCTAGTGGCAAAACAAATAGCAACCACAGTTACTACAGTTTTGAGCTAATTAGAGCATAGAGGAAATCATTGGAAAACATGGCATAAAATTAGAAAAAAAAATCATTGAATCTTAGCTATTCTAAGGAGGCTTAGTCCAAGTACAGTTCCAGTTGCAAGATAAGTATTCATCTAGAGAAGTTTTGAAGCAAGCAGGATTCTGTGTTCTAATGGCTAAAGGTAGAGCATTCCAATATTTGGCTGAAGAGTAGGAGTACAGAAGCTGGTGAGGACGAAGATTTACTTTGTAACTTGCAGAAGTTGCTGATTTTCAGATCTAAGGGGACTCTTTGCAAGGTATTAAGTCAATATTGAGCTAAGGGCAAGGACAATCAAAAGGTTTAAAGATCAGTTTGTGAGCTGTAGTTAGTTAGATAGGTTTGGTAGTTAGGTAGTTGCAGACATTTTAGGGAGTAAAGAGCAGAACAGTGATGGGTGAAGTTTTTGGAATTAATTGTGAACCTGGCAATTTTATTATAACAAGTCTTGAGCTTGGACTTTAGTGTTGTTTGAATGTTGGTAAGAAGCAGACCACCATGCATGATGGAAGGGAGTAGGTAAGTGGTGGCAAGGGGGTGTTTAGTGGTGGGGCTAAGGAAGTGGTTGTGCCTATAGAGGATTCTGAGTTTCTGATGAGTTTTTCAGATGTTGCATTGTAAGTGAAATTGAATTTTAGGTGTTCACAGGTTCATAGGTTGATACTAGGCTATTGGCCCTAGGGCCTATACAAACCTAGCCATAACAATTCCCTGGTTATTTCTTCCCACACTATTTACTTCCCTGGACCATCAATCATGAACTCTAGAAGTCTTGTGTGGCTGACAATTTCTATGTGTGCCTTACTTAGAGAACAGATTTTTAACCGTGGTTTAGCTAACAGGGTTGATTTCTTAGCGCTGAATAAATTGATTTTGGATTTATTTGGGTTAAGGGCTAGGTGGTTATTATACATCCAGGATTCAGTGGTGGACAAGGCAGCTGAAAAGAGAATAATTGAGTTGTCCACATATTGAATAACAGCTCTGTGGGCCATTGATGAGTGGAAATTATCAATGAAAATATTGAATAGGAGGGGACCAAGTAAGGATCCTTGAGGAACTCCAGTAGAGGTGCTGAGGTAAGGATAAATAGAGTTTTTTCATTTGACAGCCTGTTGCCCGTCTTTTAAATAGCTTAAGAATCAGCTGAGGGTGGTGGGAGACAGTCCAATGTTAGAACACTGTGACAGTAGTAAAGAGTGGGAATCAGTATTGAAAACCTTTCATAGATCTAAGGAAGGGGAATACTATTTTCCCAGCATCACAAGTTGTGTTAACAATTTCCCGGAAAGATATGAGGGCAGTTGTAGTGCTGTGGCCAGGTCTAAATTCATGCTACATAGGGGATTGGAGGTGGTCATGAAGCAGATAGTGGATCAGTTGAATATGAATGCAGTTTTCCAAGATCTTGAAGATAGCAGAAAGAATGGTGATAGGACAAAAGATGGAGATATTTATGTTTTTGCTGCCTTTATATAGCTGGAGTATGAATGCTTTCTTCCATAACTTGGGCACAGAGGATTCTTGAATAGACCTGTTAATAAGGATACCTACAAGAATGCAATGGCTTCAGCAGCCAACTTTAGAACTATGGGAGGTATATTGTCAGGTGTGTTAGAGCAGGGTTTGAGCTTCAGTAGTCTTTCTATAGTTGTGATAGGAATGGGATTAAGAGTGAAACTTGGAGCAGAGGGGGTGGTTGGCTCTTGGGTGTGTGGGATGCAAGTAGTGATAGGCAAGGTAGTGGAAGTTTTTGGTGGAGTAACATTGTTCATGCTGCCACTGTCTTGGAGAAAGCTACCAGTAATGTCAGCTATGGAATTTATAAAGTAAGAGTTAAAGAGAGAGGCTATTTCTTGTGAAGGTTTGATGGGATGTGGACATGGGTTGTTTTAGTACCAGGGTTCAGGAGCATTGTGGCAGAGTTAAAAAAAATGTTGGGGTTTGTTTATGGTTAGACTGCAGTTTTGAACAGTAGTTTTATCTTTCAGAACTATTTTTTTTACCTGATTACAAAGCTGTTTAAAATGTATCAGGTCATGCTGGTTTCTATTGGCTTGATACTGTTTTCATATTTTGCCTCTAGAGCACATCAGATCTTTTGTAGGCTTAGTCAGTCATGGGCACAGTTTCTTTTGATTCATTTCAAGTGAAAGGGTGCAAGGTTTTTAGTGTGTTCAGGACCGTAGTATTAAAATAGCCAACAGCGTTGTCAAGTGGGAGAGTTTTTAACTCAAGCCAGTTAATCATTTTCACGGTTTCAACAAAGGTAAGAGGGATGAAATCATTTAGGTTCCTTATCTGTTTATAATGATGTTGATTTTGGTGGGAGGAAGGAGAGTGGTGGATAATAGTGGGGAGGAGTGTCTGGAAGAGTACCTGTTTCAAATATTTTATTGGAGTTGGAGACGAGAATCCAATCTTCTTCTTCTTCTTTCGGCTTTTCCCGGTTAGGGGTCGCCACAGCAGATCACTGTTCGCTCATGATTGGCAGCAGAGTTTTACAGTGTCAAGTTGCCAGCCTGATGCCCAACCTTCCAAAGAAGGCACACACATGCACACACTCATGCCTAGGGCCGATTTAGTGTGTCCAATCCACCTACAGCATGTCTTTGGGATGTGGGAGGAAACAGGAGCACCCGGAGGAAACCCACATGACCACAGGGAGGACATGCAATCTCTGCACAGAAGGCACCCCAGCAGACGAGAATCCAATCTAGGGTGATGAAATCCTTATTAGGTCTGGCTGAGCTGTTTATGAGCTGTGTGAAGTTGAACCGATTAATACTGGAGTTAAGGTATAGCCAGTTGGCATCTAAATCACCTAGGATAACAGTTTCAGTTCTGATATTAGTAGAAATCCAGACAAGGATTTCTTCTAATAGGGATATATTGTTTTCAGGGGGTAAGTAGAGAGCTATAACACACAGTTTTCTGCAGTTGTTCATTTTTAGGAAAGAAATAATCTCAGTGGTACCAAACTAAGGAACAGGATTAGTATAAGGAACTATGTTGAGGGAGTTAGGAAAAATCAGCAATACACCACCTCCTTTTTTGTTTGGCCTAACAGATCTTAATGTTTGAAAGCCTGGGGGGAGAAGTTCTGAATCTTTAATGTGGGGTTTTAACCAGGTCTCGGTGAGGGCAATAATGCCTGGCTGATTATGAGTGATTCAGACATGGAAATTTGAAATTTTGTTGCAAATACTTTGAATATTTATAGTTACCATGTAAATGGATTTGTGAGAATTAACTCCATGAGGAGGTGAGGTGATATTATTAGAATTTGGTTCTGGGTTGGGGTGCGTATCTCCGGATATAGGTACAATAGTAAATATGCATATAGAAGCTAATGGGTTATGTTTAGTGGGAGATTTGGTATGGTATACTTGAGAAGAGTTGGTAGTACTGCTTATTGGAGGTTAATGGATTTTATTTCTGACAGCAACAATTTTTAGTTTAAAATGGAAGAGGGGGGTTATTAGATAGAGGTTTGAAGATATGTCTGTGTAGCTCTTAATTTCAGTAAAAATAGAAGTGGTGGTGGTGGAGTAATGAGGTGAGAAGAAGAAGGGGTTTAGGGCAGTGATGTGTAGTGAGAAACTGAGAAATATGGAGAGAAGTGACAGAGTTAGAATGTGTGTAGTAGATGAATGCATAGCTAGGCTATTGAGGGTGGGAGTGCATATATTTATAATTATGTGTGGTGATACGGAGTCAAACGTTGTGTAGAATACAGGAAGATACAAGTGGATTTCAAAGAAGGGGTTATGGAAAGGAGAGTAGATAAATGGGAAAGTTTTTTGCAGTGTGTAAAATAATAGCAAGTCAGGAAGGCAGAGGAAAGGTGCGGATGAGTAAGTGTAGGAAAGAATAGGGGAGATGCAGAGAAAATTGGAGAGAAGAAGAAAGGTCATTATTGGTTGGATGAGGTAAGGGGAGGAGTCACATGTGTATAAGTTTAGAGGTAGTGGGAGTGGGTGGGATTTGGGCTAAGGGTAGTGGAGTGGAATGAGCCCAAGTGGTGTGAGACCAAACAGACTGGGTAGAGCTAGCCAGAAAGAGTGTGACTGTACAAGAATGGACTTCGCAGAAGGTCAGTGAAAAAATATTATAGTATGGACCCTTTCCCTGTTGACATCATGAGTTTTACTGTGCCAATAAAAATACAGAATGACAGAAGTCTATTTAACAAGGGGCAGTACATCCTTAAAGTCCTAAGGGGAGATACTTAAAAAAGTTTGGAAGTGGAGTCTGAAGTAGCATGCTGATTTAGTTTTTAGTGGCTGAATGGCTTAAGGAGGTATAAAAGTCAGTAGAGTTTTAGTGACAGAGGAGGGGGGAACACAGGGTTATGTAGTCAGGGCTGTAGGCAGTTCTTTTTCATTCAGTTAAAATTCATCTTCTTCCTACCCTCCTATATGTAACAGACATATTACAAACTTGCAAACTACACAGCAAAGTGTGAAGCATGCTATAACAAGGTAGCAAATTTTGCTACAAACCTCTCATATAGGAATCACAACTATCTTGCCTTAAAACTAGTACAGTGGCTAGAACTTTCTGCACCCACCTAGTCATAGCACATAATCTTCATCATTTTATCTACAACCCCAATAATTGCCCCTCTAAAAAAACATCCTTTAGCAGTATTCACTGTACAAATAGTTAGACTCCAGTGAAAATCTTCTAGCCTCCTCTTTCAAACAATGCTGCAGGAGGTGCTTTGTATACCCGTTATTTCACCAAAATTTGGTCCAAGTTACCACTTCCACTAAAACAAATTCAAAGGCTTTAAACTAAATAAAAATAATACCTCACTGACACTTGGCTGTGCTCATGTACTCCATCAGGATAATGTGGAACCTTCAAGTCACTATCATATATGTAAGACTCCTGGGTTACAGACAACTTGCACACAAACCACACATCACTTTCACAGCATTCACACTTTTCTTTCTCATCTCTTCCCATCACCTCTTCCCACATTTCCACTATTTCCTCCTGTTTTAATTGTTCTGCCTTCTTTTCTTCCACTATGTAACATACAGTTACATTATTTTAATATTAGATAAATTGAATGTTGCTATCAAATACCTTTATATTCATATCATGTTTCTTACAACTCAATATACTAGACCATTACTCTGTGTTGTGTCTATTCAAAGTAGCTTTTCACTAAAACCCTGAGTATTAGGCCGTTATAGTATATTGTCTGTATTTGTATTCCAAAGTTTTCCTTAAAATTCTGTGTATTAGAACATTACTATATGTATTTTTATTCTCATTTGTTTGGAGCTTTTCTCCCAGGTCACCAGTGAAGTGGGCTTTTTGGTCAACAACAAAAAATAAAAAACAAAAAAATTAATTCCTTCACATATATATATATATATATATATATATATATATATATATATATATATATGTGTGTGTGTGTAAAATTGAAAAGCATATTTTAGATGATTATTTTATAAATCATGAAAGTTAGAAATTAATGTAAAATATGAACATTCGTTATTAGGCAATGGACTACACACTTGTGTTAGTATGTAAGGCTTGTCTGGTGATGCCTGGTATTAAATGGCAGCTTTGTGAAAGAAAAGTTCTTATTTTCCAGTAATTGCTACTGCTATGGTCAAACAAATGGTTATATCTTAATTATGCAAAGCACATTGTTCATCTATTCAAAAACTTTGTAATGATGTATGACAAGAACAGGAAGTACACAACTGTTTTGTAATACTGTACAATCAATACAACTTATACATGCAATGTTTTCCCAATATTTCAAAACAACAATGCAGTTCTGCAAAACTGTGCATGTTAAATGAATGTATCAGTAGCAAAACATTTTTGCGTCTTTCGGCTTTCCCCGGTTAGGGGTTGCCACAGCGGAACTCCGGTCCGCTAATGATTGGCAGTAGCAAAACTATGCCTTAATATTAACTATATGATGGTAACAATGTTCTTCATACTGATTACTGCTACTGTAGCCTTAGCAATATGATTTATACTCTGCCAAGGCTATAACAGCCAGTCAGTTTAGAAAGCTTCAGAGCACCTTCCATATGCCCCAACTGTCAAGCAGCTTGACCTGAGCTGATTACAGTGCAAGTTTGGGCACAAAGCTCTTCAGAGTTGTACTACTGCTGAAGAGTATACTTCTCTGAAGGTTTTGAGGATCAACAATCAGCTTATGTTTTCCTTACCTGGGAAGATATGTTCCCTTAGGAGAAACACTTCCATTTTCTTATTTTTTACTAATTTTTTATTGCTTTCCTCATCAGGAAAGTTATTTTAAAGCTAGAAGTATTGTGTTTTAATGGAATGCCTTAAGACTGTAATGCACATTTAAACAGATCACTCATTATTTGTCAGTTTAAAATTAATGTTACCTAACTGATAAACTATTTTCTGTGGAGAAATTCTGTTTATTTTAAGGTTGTGGGGCTACCATAGTGTTTGAAAGTGCTTTTTACTGTGTTTTTTTTCTGTCAAAAAATAACTTTTGTGGACTGGTTTAGTTGTAGTAGTTTTACTGGCAGTGTTGATTGCTTTCCCTAGGACAGAAGCACCCTTTTCGGCTTGACCATTGAACAGATTGTCACTCGCATGCTTGATCCTTCTTCCAGACACAAAAAGAAAAAGTTAAGCAAACAGCCTTTGCCATTAGAGCAGGCTAGTAATTTGCCTCAGCCGCAGGTGGGTGACTCTGCTGTAGCTATTTGTTGCATCTCAGACCACTTGTCCTTTAATGTGCATCCTTCTGGTGTAGCATCTACAGCCACTATAGACCAGAGGTTAGTCATGTCCTCTGCGGCTGCTGGGATCCTCTCAGTGAGCAAGAGAGAACCACTCATTTTGGTACTGGGAGAGGGAACAGGGAAGATTTCCCTGTTCTGTCAGAATTCAGAATTCTGTGCCCATCCCTGGGAAAGCAGTGGTTAGTAACACAGTTGGTCCCATTTTCCTGTCAAAAGGAAACAGAAAACCAGGCATATATCCCTCTGGTGTAGCATCTACAGCCACTATAGACCAGATGTTACCCATGTCCCCAGTGGCTGTTGTGGTCCTCTCAGTGAGAAAGAGAGAACCACTCCTTTTGGTACTGGGAGAGGGAACAGGGAAGATTTTCCTGTTCTGTCAGAATTCTAGGCCCATCCCTGGGAAAGCAGTGGTTGCCCTTAGTAACACAGTTGGCTCCATTTCCTGTCAAAAAGAAACAGAAAACCAAGCATATATCTAGTTCTCATCAAATTTCTTTGGGGAGGGGTAGATTACTGGGAATGGCTCAGGGTTTGATTCAGGCTATTGATTTTTCCCGTAGAGCAGTTTCTGTTGCAGAAAAGAGGGCTGCATCTTTTTCTGAAGAGATTTAAGATTCTGAATCCAAACAGGAATATGTAGGGACAGATTCAAATTTTTGTCCTCAGATTTTTGATTCAGACTCAGAGGGAGAACTCTCTTTCTGATTCTTCCTGTTTGAGTTTCTCTTTCTCTGAGACTATTGCTAGAATATTCCAGTGTTTTCAGTGAGAGAACACTGAGGTTTCTCAGTTCCTAAAGAAGTACCACGAGTCAGGCATTTCTTAAGGTTTAGCGTATCGGGATGACATTATCAGATCACAAAGTGTCTAGTTCCAGTTATAGTTCTTTGTAGGTTACAGGGTATCCACATTTTATGTATTTAGATGACTTGCTTATCTTTGCAGAGTCTTTTTTAAAAAAAATCTTAATCTCTCTCTCCTGGTTGAGAGATCTCTTATGCAAGCTGGGATTCCAAGAGGACATTCCAAATTTTTTCTTGACTTACTCACACAAGAGTGTGTTCCTGGGATGGAAATTAGAGACCTCAGTTCAAAGATATTTTCTTCCACAAGAATAAATAGATCTTTATTTCAATATATTTCTACATTTTTCCACTCAGACTTCAGTCATGGCAAGGGAATACTGCAGGATTTGAGGTCTCATGGCATCTATGATTCTCATGATACCCCTGGCAAGACTCCACATGAGAAAATTACAGTGGTATCTAAAAATCTCTTTGGTCCCAGAATCAACACCCTTAATCTTTTCAGATCCCAGTACTGGGGTTTGTCAGAAGAAAAATCACTTTGCTGTGATGACAGATATCATTAAATCAAGGTTTCTCCTTCTCCTTCCCTGCTCCAAAGCAGTCAGTCACCATAGATGCTTACAGCTTTGTTTGGAGAGCAGTTTCAGGAGAGATAAAAGTGCAGGGTGTGGGACACTAAGGACATATGCAAGTCATAAATATCAAGGAGATGCTTGCTCTGATCAAGGCACTCAGTTCTCTGAACCATCTTTGGTTCCTGGGACCTCTTCAAGTGGTTACAGAGAATGCCACAGTGATGTGGTATATCATCAGTCAACGGAAACTCAGGTTGTACCCCCTTTGCAGACTAGCCATGTTAGCTTAGGATATAGCTTCACAGCACAATCTCTCTCATTACATGCATCCTACATTCTGTAAGAGTAAAACTGTGTAGCAGACAAACTGAACATGACTGGGGCACACCCTCTTGAATGGAAACTAGATCCGGAGATCTTCCAAGATTTGATCCATCTATAGGGAGTTCCTCAAGTACACTTCTTTGCATACTCTCTGAACAATCAGCTGGCAGAATTCTGTTCCAAGACTCTATGAAAGAAGGCCTGGAAGACAAATACCTTTTATTTTCTTTGGACAGGAATGTTCATTTATACCTTTATACAATTTCCATTAATATTTAGTGTACTTCTGAAGATTCAGAAGGAATCCTCCTAAATCATTGTGGTGACTTCCTTCTGGCCCAGGCAACTGCACTTCTCCCTTCTTTTGGAAATAGTCCAGCGGGATTACCACAAGTTTCCTGACAGAATGGATCTACTCATGCAAGAACAGGGGTGTTTGATATGCCCAGACATCAATCATCTTTAGCTGACTGCCTGGATAATAGGGTCTTAACTCCTTTTATGTATACATTTTCTGAGGTACTAATGGAGGCAAGAAAGCCTGCTACTAGAAAATCATATATTAGCAAACAGAAAATGTTTTCTAGTTGGTGGCAACAACATAATCAGCACCCATTCAGGGCTAGTTGTTATTTTACAATATTTGTATGAGTTACCATCTTATGACCTTTCTTACTCTTCTGTCAAGGTACATTTATCAGCCATTTCAGCATGTCTGCCCATGGATCCTCCTCTTTCAAGGCAGTTGCATATCAAAATGTTCTTGAAAGGGGTTTTGACATAACAGGCCTTCAAGTAAACCAATGTCTTTCCTTGGGATCTTAATTTTGTGTTGCAGAAACTAGCACTTGCTCCATTTGAACCAGCTAATCTGGCTGACTTGAAGTTCTTAACAAGGAAAACAGTTTACTGATTTTCTGACCTCTGCATGAAGGGTATCTGAATTGCAAGCTCTTATGGTGAGTTAAACCTGGTCATTTTCTACAAGGACAGGGGTTCTATGAGAACTAATCCTGCTTTTATGCCATGCAAAATGGTTTGTTCTAAACTGGCCCTAGCAGCCGGTAGATTGTCTTTCTGATAGAATTGTCTATATTGCTAGATGCTGCACTTGTTCAATATTTTATATTGGAAAGATTGTTAATACTTTGAACAAATGTATTTATCAACAGATGTCCAGTATATCAAGAAGAGATAACAAGAGTACATTAGCTAGGGACTCTATTGTTTGTACTAATTTTAAGAAGTTTAAGTTTTCAGTTCTTGAAAGGGTATTCCTAGTTCTGTATGATGGTGATTGGCAAAACAAGTTATCGCACAAGGAAATGCTGTGGCAATTCCATTTAAATGCTTCAGTTTTTTGAGGTTTAAATGAAGCAATTTTGATCACAAGTGAACTGAAGTATAGAGCATCTAAGTTATAAATGTGATTTAGGTACACGAATCAAGTTTGAAACACGGAACATTGTCCACAATCCTATTGGTTGATTTTGTGTATATAACAATATTATTGGTGTTTTAAGTATTATTTCTTATTGGCATGTTCTGCCAATACAAGAATTTTATTGGTTCATTATGCACACAGTTTAATTGGTTACAACAGGATATTACATAAAGGAATGATGTGGTTATTTCATGCTAATACTTTAGGTTTTCCAGGTTTTAATGAAATAATGTTGATTTATAAGTGAATTAAAGTCCAGAGCATTTAAGTTAAAAAAGGAGATTTAGAAATTTTAAAAACACTGGAATAGTATCTACAACTTTATTGGTTGATTTTTGTCAAT
Source organism: Protopterus annectens (assembly GCF_019279795.1). Lineage (NCBI taxonomy): Eukaryota > Metazoa > Chordata > Ceratodontiformes > Protopteridae > Protopterus > Protopterus annectens. The sequence goes on along the minus strand of NC_056747.1, from coordinate 1,085,238,332 downwards.
GCAATGATTTTATTACTGTGTTGAGTACTATTAGTTTATTGGCAGATTTTGCCAATACAAAAATGTTATTGGTTTATTATGTATTGCTTGCTATCGGTTAAATGTGGGGGTGTGCACTATGGAAAAGGTTTGTAACTCGATGTTTTTTCATATAATTCATGGTTATGATTATATCTTATATGAAAAAGTAGATAAAAGAACTTAACCATTTGTTTTATTAAAGTTCATTCTGAGTCTTAGCATTGCCTAGTCATCTGTTATTTGTTATTTTGGAGTTTACGTTACACAGCTGGTGTGCTGTTTGGTGGATTTGGGACACATGAAATTATATAAAGGATGAAATGGGACTTGGCGAATTTGTTGAAATGATATGAAACATGGTAGCTTAAAATGCAATGCAAAGATGTCAAAATAATCCATCTGGGAAGGAATGATCTGCTCAAGGAATATATGACTGGAAGAGAAGGAGCAGGAAAAATATAGCTAGATAGATAGACAAGTAGATAGAGAGAGATGGATAAACAAATAGGCAGATCTATAGATAGAGACAAACAAAGACCTTGGGTACTCATGTTGACTGATCTACAGGAAAGTAAGCAGTGTATGGTGAAGAAATCAGTGTAAGTACTGTCATGCAGTGGAAGACATATTATACAAACAAAAATCAAACATGAAGTTGTTATCCTTCCACAAAGACAATCAGTAAGACACCATAAAACCCATGTGCAGTGACGGAAACATTTCTTACCAGGACTTAGATGGGAGAGAGTCAGTATGTGTGCAATCAGAAATGGCGGTGGGTGAATGTATAAAACAGCCTTGGAGTAGAGGTGGAAGCATCTAAATCAGTGAAATAAATCAAAAGGCAATGGGACAGACATAATGCAATTCTGATGCTTGGTAGAAAAAAAATGACTGGTTGCATGGGATCTGTAGCTTATTTAGATGATAGGAAACAGGCAGGTCATGTGGGCCAGACAGGCCTCATCTGTGATAGATGATAGAAGACAGTTGGACCATATAGGCCAGACAAGCCTCATCTGTTGTAGATGATAGGAAACAGGCAAATCATATTGGCCGAACAGACCTCATTTGTGACAGATGATAGAAAACAGGCAGATTACGTGGACTAGAAAGGCCTCTTCTGCAATAGATGATAGGAAACAGCCAGTTCATGTCAGCCAGACAGGCCTCATCTGTGATAGATGTTAGGAAACAGTTGGATCATGTAGGCCAGACAGGCTTCATCTGTGATAGATGATAGGCAACAGGCAGATCATAGAGGCCAGACAGACATCATCTGTGATAGATAATAGGAAATAGGCAGATCATAGGGGCCAGGCAGACCTAATTTGTGATAGATGATAGGAAACAGGCAGATTATGTGGGCCAAACAGGCCTTATCTGCAATAGATGATAGGAAATGGTCAGATAATGTAGGCCAAACAGTTCTCAAATGTGATAGATGATAGGAAGCAAGGGGATTATATTGTCCAGACAGGTCCCTTCTATGATGGGTGATATGAAACAGGCAGATTCTGTGAGCCACACAGACCTCATCTGCAATCAGACTCTATGTTTCTATGTTAGAGTGCTGCTCACAAGCAGAATAACTTCTACAGAGATGTGATACTCTGCCATTCCACTCATACAATGGATCCAGAATTCTTATTGCCATTTTTTACACTGTATTTGCTTCCACAGTGACACCTGAAATGGGAGTAATAATTACCAGCAGAAAATGCTTCCATATGAATGTTCGGCTGTTAGAATGCAGCAAAGGCTAATGGCTGATGTTCCTGAGACTTTTAACACTGACACAAGTGATGAATAAAGTTGTATATGGGGTGGACATCTCTGTATAAAAGGCTCATTCTGAAGCTGAAGAAGACAGTAGCTGTGTATGGCACTTGACAAAACGAAAGCAAATGGCACCAAACATTGGGCATCTGCAATTTGAGAAAGCAGAAGAAAATGTGTTTACCAGCTCCTTCACCCCAGAAAATGATCCTCCCCATTCTCAGTAAGAAATCTTTGCAATCCAGAGGCAAAGCTGATGCATGCTTCCTCTTCCCACATTCCAAATAACAAATGAAATTTCTGGCTAAGCCATAAAATGGAAACAGAATTGCTCCAGTTGATGGTATGCATGCAGATGGAGATAATCCATCCACTTCTGTAATGCCTTCATACCACCTTTCCACATCTGTGATTTGCTGACCTATGACAAAGCCTAACTCAGAGCATGAAAAATATGTTGTTTCTTATAACCTCAACTAATATACCAGTGTACTACTTAGATAGAAAAGGCATATCACAAATTACATACTCAAATGAGTTTACACTCACACAGACGCACACACAGGCATGCAAACACATACACACACGCACACACACATGCACATGTGCAAAAAAGAGATAAATAAATATACTCATATGTATGTACATGTATACATACATAAAGTTTAGGAAAATTAATACAGAACAAAAATACTCCATCTGCATTTTAAAGACACAGTTTTGACAATCAAAATGGCCTGATTACTAAAAAAAAAAAAAATACAGCAATGCTGAACTTGTAGGTTTCTTACGGCTTCTCACCCCTTACTAATGCCTTGACTCTATAACATCAACCTCAGAAATTAATGACCTTAACAGCCATGATGATCTAAACTCATGCAGATTTACAACTAAGGCACAGACAACGGCATCCATATGTAATTAACTCTCAGTAATGAAATACATGAAGTAAATAAAGCTGATCTTCCTTCGCAATCCAAAAAGACAGTCTCAAAGCTGATGCTTACCAGTTTGTTGGTATCCTGCTGGTAACCAGTATTATTCATTTATTGTGTTTTACATTACAATAAGTCAAGATTCAAATGTGGAGGTAAAACCACAGGACATTTTCTATCATTCAAAAATCAGGCATTTTTTATGTCATTTTTGCATGTTAGGTGAAGTGGTATGGTCACATTTATTGTTTATACTATTGCAGTCAGCCAAAACATTTGGGAGAGTGATGCATTCAATCTCATCTCAGGAAAGAAAAAGCAGACACAACCAAAAGATTTGGGGTGGGAGTGGCATGTTGCTGTGCAACTCATTCATTGTTTTTCAAAAGTCCACAGACAGACTGCCTTATTGTAACAGTTTCTGCTTATCCTGGCACTGAGAATAAGCCACAGTACTAATACAAATGTGCAATTAGTGACTGCTTGATGTAGAGCCATCTTACTGAAAACGGATGCTAGGGGTATAGGATCCCATCTCAGGGAAATCATGGACAAAGAGTGTGGACACTTCTAAATGACTACAACATCACAGCTCTTTTTACAAGTTTGCAGGACTTCAAATTCCAAGTACTATTGATTCCCAGTGCTTCCAGTGAAATGTTCATCTCAGTTTTATGTATCTAGATGTTGGTATATACATCATACACACACAAGCATACATACAGATGTGTGTGTGTGTGTATATATATATATATATATATATATATATATATATATATATACCTATGAACCTATGAATCTAAAGCTATGAACCTAAACATATATATATATATATATATATATATATATATATATATATATATATATATATATATATATATATATATATATATATATATATACACACACACACACACACACACACACACACACACACACACACACACACATGTAAAAGCCCAAATAAAAGGCTGTATAGTGCACAGTAGGCATGCAAATGACCAAAACTGTGGCCAGTGAGTTAAAAATGCAATGCAAATTATGAAAAATTATTTTTTAATACATATTTTACATTTAACCAGCACACAGTCATGCTCAAACATGCCGTTTTGCAAAAAAAAAAAAAAAACTGTATTGCATTATAGTGCCCAGCATGCAGAATCATACAAGGGCAGGTTACAGTGGTTGCTAAGGAGATAGGCCCTGGTGTAGTGCAGTATCCAGGGTATATGCAATTAGGTGCATGTAAATGAGGCAGGGTTATTGAATAGCAAAAAGGGCCAACTTGTCCTAATTTTGGTAGGCTAGAACCGTGTTGGTGTAGACATAACAGATTGGTAACATCAAAAGGGGGTGTGCCATGGCATGTTTATGCAGATTGGAGCTTTGCGGCACCAGTTTGCACTCTGCTAAGCACAGCTAAGTAGGGGGGCATGTCTGAGGCTGCTCAGCTTTGCTAAGCTCCAAGGCACGTGTTTTAGCTAGTTAAAGAAAAGTTAAGCATGCCTGTGTATAGGAGAGAGTACAAACTGCTAAGCAATGTTTACACTAGCGCTGCGGGTATGCACCGTGTGCCGCAGTGTTTAGCAGTGGAAGAAATTAAAAAAATAAAAACAAAAGGAAATAGCCTGGGAAACCCAATCAAGTATAAAAGACTGATAAGCTCTGTTCCACTGACACTGGCCCATTCAAACCCCTCAATGATATACCTGGCAGGTGGAATGTATCATAGTCATCCAATCACACAGGCTGCATCTACAGCACACCAGTATAAAGTATGCATACATCCTTCAGTCTGCGTTTTTCCATATACTCTGCACCATTGAAGTACACACTTGAGAATTTTAACTGACAAAATAATAGGGGTGGCTGCTGCTCTGCTACATCTGTATGTATTAGAGGATGAGGTCAGTGAAGATGATGATGCTGACAATAGGCCTAGACTGAGAAGGAAAACAGTGTTCAGGCCCAGGGTAACCTTTCAGGGGCTACATGAGCTGGAGATAGTAGAGCGCTACAGGGTCGACAGGGGCATACTACAGGAACTTACTGAGCTCTGCCGCCCTCACCTTAGAAACAGAGCTAACAGAGAGGAACCCATTCCTGGATGTCATGCTAACATATGCCAGTGAGCACATTTATTTCCCCAACACCCCAGATGAGAGGACCAGCAATATGCATCTCTTCCACCATGTAGCACACTACCCAGTGGTACTGGATGCCATAGACTGCACTCATGTGCACATCAAAGCAACAACCGGTGAGGAGGGTAGAGTCTACGTGAACTGCAAAGGGTATCACTCCATCAACTGTCAGGTCATGTGCAATGCCCAGGGCATTATCATGAATGTGTGTGCTGACAACCCTGGCAGTTATATCTCCCACATCTGGCACTCATCAGACCTGTACCAGACATGCGTTTATATTACGTAATCGATCAGTGAAATGTTCGAACACGTAATAATCGACCCCTAAATATCAAAACGCCATAAAGTCAAACTGCAAAAAAAAAACAAAAACAAAAAAACACCCAAACAAACCATTAAAGCACTCAAAGCAGGGGGAAAGCCCCCCTTGCACCCCCCACATGGGGGGGTGCACCCCCACCCCCCCACTACTTAAATATACCAACTCCGAGATCGCACTACAGTGCAGACAATGGAAAACTTCCACGCCTGCACTGTACTTCGATTTCCATTGAACCGTTCAACATTTTGATGGTTCAATATTTAGAGGTCGATTATTACATGTTAAAACATTTGACTGTTTGATCACATAATATAGACCTCCAGACATTTGCCAGAGTGGACATCCCATACGGCCATCTTCTGGGGGATGCTGGCTATGCACTGGAACTGTGGATAATGACACCCATCAGAAATGCAGACACAGCCTGAAGAATGCCATAATGAGGCACACTCACAAACTAGGAACATAATAGAGAATATGTTTGTGCTGATCAAGTCACGGTTCTGGTACCTTGACATATCCGGTGGAGCTCTGCAGTACTCTCCAGTCACATGTGCACACATGCTCATAGTATGTGCCATGCTAGACAATATGATCTTGAGGAAAGAGCTGCGGCAGGAACATCACAGGGAAGGGACACACATCCCCCATCAGTGCCAAGGTCCCCACAGGCACAGGGGGACTCGGACGAAGAACCCCCTGAGGCTGTCCCTGTAGGCAGACATAGGCATGCCCAGTATGCCCTGGCCTTGGAAAAGAGGCAACACATAGCACATACACTGACAACCTAGGGACCCAGGGACTGACATCTCACTCTGACTCACATACATAGTAAAAAGGATGTCGGCCACACCACACTACCTGTACCTTACCATGTATAGGCTGTGTACTGCATGCATCCGATAGAGTCAACCCTGAAGCACTGTCCTCTCAACTGCTGCAGGCACAAGCTAAGTCACTCTTCTTAACAACAAATGAATGGGGTAGTAGACTGTGGTAGCATATGTATGGTATTGCTGCATGTATGCAAGGTAATGGAGTGGTCTACCGGGATAGCAGCAGACAACTGACAGCTATGTGGGACAACAGGGACTCTCTGCCAAGTTCTGGCTGTCCCAGAATATGCAGTAGGCCCCAAGCTAGCAAAACCCATTGCACTATGTGAGGGACTTACAAACAACAGGGTCATAGGGCAGGTGCATGGATGTCAATGTCAGAATCACCTACATAACTCTTAACCTCTTAGAGCAAGAAATTTGTACAAAGACATAAAGCAAAGTGGGACAAAGGCTCCAAAAGAGGGACAATTGTTAAATATTGCACTTACAAACTTAGAACGTGGATAGAATAACAGGTTTTGCATTAGCATGAGTTTTCTGAAGGGTATGAAGTCTGAAACTCAAATGTCTGTCATTATTTTCTAACTTCAGTCTTTAATGATTTGGTAGTAATTTGGCAGAAAACCACAATTTTATGAAAAAGGGGCCCAAAATATGAGGCAAACATCTGTGTTTGTAAGGTAATAGCAGCAGACCACACATTCCCAGGGCTGTCCCAATCAACTTGCTAACATGTTCCATTTCCACAATATGCAGGGGTCAATGTGCTATGTATGTGTGTGGTTAATAGTGTCAGGACATACACTGCACTGAGCGGTGGCTGTCATGGGCTAGTGGGCTAAGTACATTACTGTGGTTGATAAGGTTTATGGTTCGAGGCTGGCTGCGCCTACTATTTTGCATGTGAGCTAAACCTATGGCAGGAGTTCTGCAGACTGTCCAGATGTCAGTATTTGTTACTGCAGGAAACCTGGAGAAAGCCAGATATAATGGAAGGACAGGGGGGCACAGATATGGACAGTACACAGCTCTGAGTAACCTAGATGGTGCCTAGTAGAACAGCAGGTTGTAACAAGTCAGTGTAGTGCCAGGATATAAAGGCTGCCACATAACTGTGTGAGTACTGACAACAAGTCAGTGAGCACCATCCATATCCCATGAATGACAGGGTTTCACAGAATGTCCACATGTATGCCTCATATATCTGTTCTGTTATAACATTGCATTTCTCTGGCAAACTATTGGCAAACCAATAAAGGCTGATGTGAAAACATAAATGACAGACAGTTATGATGCAGATGTCATACCCATAAGCAAATGCAAGCTAATAAAAAACCAGTCTACCAACTGTCTACATTTGTAACAGCGATATTAAGATGCTGTCCCCATGTTTGGGCCTGTGTCCTACTGTTATATATGGCCCTGCCCAGATGTCTGGCTGTAAGAGTTTGAGAGGTACAGCCAGCATTTAGCCTTATAATAACAGTGCAACACAAACCAGCTCAGGACCTCAGCAGATGTATGGGGCAAAATGGTTGACAACCTGCAAAACAGGTACAGTCAGAAGTGTGAAGTCCATAACCCTGTGTGTGGTGTGACAACTTCTACCCCAGTCATACCATAACTACAACTACATAGAGCAGCAACTGTGAACAAAGCCTGGAAATGGAGCAGAGCAGGACAAAGGGCCACATATAAGGGGAAGGAGGAACCACTAGCCAGACAACTGTAGAATGTGCAGACTACAACAATCCATGCAGTAGCATGGGTTCCCTGCAGTGTATGGAGTCAGTAGCCAAATGTCTGACAGCGGTTCCTCACATTAATCTATATCACTCTTTCACTGACATACCAGGAAATCACAGTGCTATGTAAAATGTATCACACATATTATGCAAAACTCTGCTCAGTCCAATATACTCTGCACCCACCCTATATATGACTCCATTAATAAGGATAGCACACAGCCAGGCGATCCCTCAACTGGTATATAGTGAGGTAGTGGACTGTTTAAAAAGGTTCATCAGCCAATTGGCTGTAGGACACAAAATCCTGGGACCGGAGTGCAAGCACGTCTAGCCTGGAGTCCCACTGTTAGTATTGATGGTCATACTGGGCATTCTCCTATACTTAGCTAATTTCAGCCCATGTCTGAACCCACATCTAACTATAGAACTGTAATGTCCATATATGTCTGTGCATGCAGAGAGCAATGTACACAATAACTGTCTGTCCCGACCCCCATCGGACATGATTGCCCTCATCTATCTGTATGTGGCACATAGAAGATATATCTGGCTGCGAGTGTGATATATATATATATATATATATATATATATATATATATATATATATATATACACACACAAATATATCATTTATAGAGAAGCAGGGATAGGGGGAGAGAGAGACAGACAGAGAAAGAAAGAGCGAGAGAGAGAGAGACCCAGAAAGGCATACAGGGATGTAGTGCTGCAGCCACTCATACAGCGATAGTAACCAGTAACATGTGCATATACTATGGTGAGCTCAGTTGTGTAATAATAGTTAAGTAGGGGTTATAATCTCACATCACCCACCTTGTATATGTGTGTATGTGTGTGTGTGTGTGTGTGTGTGTGTGTGTGTGTGTGTGTGTGTGTGTGTGTGTGTGTGTGTGTGTGTGTGTGTGTGTGTTTCTGTATCTATTACACATACATCAGAATACACATGCCCAACAGGCCTATGTCTGTATAATGGTCACCCATGTTATGACCCTGTGACTAGTGTCCCCCACAATAGTGGCCTATCTGTCAGCAGCTACTGATGCCATCCACCCCAACAGTGGTGGCAGACAATCTTCAAATGCATAAACCCTATGGCACACACAGTAAGTACTTAGCAATGTAGTATAGACAGTTAGGTATTGGTTCTAATCTCAACAATGACAACTCAGTGATTGTATGTGTGTTTAAGTATATCCCCTTGTGGCTGTGTGTCTTTCCTGCCTATGTGTGTGCAATACCACTACATTTTAAGGCCTGTTCCACCATGTTAACCCTCCATTGCACTACTTTACAGGGCCTGTAGATGTCATCCACCTTAGATGCACCATTGGACAGTTTCCAGGCATATAAGCTCTGTGGCACACGCAATATGTACGTCGCACTGTAGTACATACAACTAGATCAGTAGGGGTTCTAATCTCAATACTGGCAACTCTGTGAGTGTATATGTGTGTTTGTGTGAAGAATATCCCCTGTTGCAGTGTGTGTCCTGTGTGTGTAGGTAATACTATTTTGAGGCCTGTTCCACCCTGTTAACTCCCATTGCACTATTTACAGGGCCTGTTGAGGTCATCCACCTTAGATGCACTGTTGGACACTTTCCAAGCATATAAGCTCAGTGGTGTACGCAATACGTATGTAGCACTATAGTACATACAACTGTGCTAGGTAGGGGTTCTAATCTCAATACTGGCAACTGTGTGAGTGTATATGTGTGCTTGTGTGAAGCATACCCCCTGTTGTAGTGTGTCTGTCCTGTGTGTGTTGGTTATACCATTTTGAGGCATGTTCCACTCTGTTAACCCTGCATTGCACTACTTTACAGGGTCTGTTGATGTCATCCACCTTAGATGCACTGTTGGACACTCTCTGAGCATATAAGCTCCGTGGAGCATGCAATACTTATGTAGCACTATAGTACATACAACTGTACCAGGTAGGGGTTCTAATCTCAATATCAGCAACTGTGTGAGTGTCTGTGTATGCATATCCCCTGTAGCAACATGGCTGTCTTACCTGTGTGTGTAATGGTTATATCATTTTGTGGGCCTGTTCCACCCTGTTAACCCCCCATTGGCAAACTCTTCAGGGCCTACTGATGTCATCACACCTTAGAAGCACAGTTAGAAATTTTCTAACCCAATAGCACTGCGGCGCATGCAAAATATATGTTGGTCTATAGTGTACAAAACTAGATAGGTAGAGATTCTAATCTCAAATGTAGCAACTCTGTGAGTGTATGTGCATTTAAATGCATATCCCCCTGCAGAAGTGTGTGTGTGTGTTTAAGGGCATGTGCAAACCTGTTAACCCCCCACTGGTAACCCTTATAGCACCTGCAGATATCATCCACCTGAATAGTAGTGGCAGACACAGAAAAAACATTTAAGCTCTTTGGTGCATGTGATATGTATACAGCACTGTTGTATGTAAAACTAGCCAAGTAGGGGTTCTACTGTCAACAAGGGTAGTTCATGAGTGGGTGTGTGTATGTATGTATATCCTCTTGCAGCAGCATAACTGTGTTAGGACCACTACTATACTTCTCAACACCTTAGAGCAAGACATCCGGATAAAGCCATACAGAAAAGTGGGACAAAGGCAAGACATTAGGGTTAATCTTTAAATATTGCTCTTGCAAACATAGAAAGAAGATAGCATAACAGGTTGTGCATTAGCATGCATTTTCTGCAGGATATGAAGTCTGAAATGAAAATATCTGTCATTATTCTCTAACATCAGTCTTTAATCATGTGCCACTAATTTGCCAGAAAGCTACAATGTTATGACAAATAGACATAAAATATGTGCCAAACATCAGGGCATTCTGCAGAAATCTGTACAGATGAGAGGTATGGCCACCACTTGTCCCACCCTGCAGCTTGCAGTCCATGTTTGGTCAGGCGTGACCTGTGAAAACAACTCAAACAACACAGAGGTCCCAAGAGTATAGGACAACAAACATTTCCTAAAGTAGTGTAATAGTTGCATAAAGCAGTTATGACACATCAGAAGCACCTTAATGTAATGAGAACTAGCATAAGCTATGGAAATGTGACACAAAGAAGCTGTTATACTGGAAAACCAAGGGAATCCCTGTCCATTGCACTTGCTGTGGGTATGGTTTGTCCTGCCAACTCTCACGATACTACAAGAAGTGTCCTATATTGCACATTTGATAAGGTGGCAACCCTACTCTGTGTTGCCCATGTGTGTGCAATATGTAGACATGTGGAGGCCCTGTGAGTAGCTGCTGTCCCCAATGACCCACATGTATCTAGGCATGAATGCCAACTGCCACCACCAACATTTGTAGGTACTGCCTAAGGCTGTGGCAAATGTAACTTGTGTGCTGTCTATCACTGACCCACCAACTGATGTCAACTCACTTCAACAGGGTCATACATCGGGTATGGAATGGTGCCAAAGTCCTGGCATCAAGCTGAATGCAGAAACAGTGCTATCATACCATACGGCAAGGACATGGCCCTACTATTTCCCACATCAATGGCAACCCCATCAACACACAACCTGTGTTGAGAGACCTGGGTAGTCAGGTTGATAACACTGTTGCATTCAGCCATCAAGTAGTGGCAGTGGTCAGAAAAGGCTTGTACGTGGTTCACAACATAGGTAAGGGGAGTGCATCCAGACTAAAGGTGGACATTACCTCTTTATAGTCCTCATTTAGTACAACAATAATTTAGTACCATGACCCATTTGGTATGTACATATCCACACATTTGCAGCAACTGGAATGGCCATAGTAATACCCACAAAGGTAATCCATGGCCTCCAACACCTGTTCCATGCAGACAGCCTTGTTTCAGTAGTAGCCCACTCGGTACTGGACAGGTTGCCCACAGGTGGACTGTGGCACGCCTAGATACCAATGATGTGCCCAACCCTTCAACAGTTGGCCCATATATGTGAGTCTAACTCTTTGCACATTACCAGCATGACAGGCCTGAATCTGATATGCAACATCAACAAAACCTGCTGGAGAGATAGGTTTGTCTCCCAGAGGCTGCCCTGTCACATGAATGCACTTCTCAGACATGTCGAACAGAGTACCATGCAGACCCTCATCAAGTGCAGCCATGATGAGTGGATGGGAAACCACAAATCTGTCCCAGGGGTTGCACCCGTGTCTCTCAATGACAGAGGAAACACGTGCTGATTGATTATTCTGTCAGAGATAAAGTAATGGCTAGGCTTGTAAGGGACCCAAGGCCATTACTCTAGTAACCTTCTATGATCCTATGAACTTGTGATCCTACAGAACTCCCAGGTGACATTTATCAAGAGTAGCATGCTGTGTCAAGGGGTATGCATGCATGATTATGCTGTCTGCCCCCATTGTCCCTCACACACTGTTCTACACATACACACCTAGGTAAGTATGCACACATACAGCCATACCTTGCTGATGTCACATTTCTGTGTTGCCACTATGCCTTCCTGAGCTGCTGTATTGGCAGCAGGTCCCCATGATGTATACACAGACACCTGCAACAGAAACAGAATAAGGTCTGGGAGACAACAGTCACTCAGCAATATAGCATCATGGCACAAAGATAGATACACTTTGATGTGTACACATGACAATTGCCAGCAGACAGCACCTTACTGGGCATAACACTACTGCACTAGTAACTGCCATTAATTGTACTATATTCAACCTGTGCATCAGACACATATTAGTATGTCCCTGCATCAATGGTATGGATGACAGGAATGTGGCATAGGTGTCAGCACATGCACAGGTTGTGGTGTGTGGTTGCCAAAGACCTAGGCTGTGCCACCCAGTTGACATAGTGTGTGTGTGTCTGGAGGGGTGCTGGTCAGTTGGCGATGTAGAGAAGCTGTGTGTGTCTGCTGGTGACCTGCATGTGATGGTGATGTGTGTGTGCATGTACACAGTGAAGCCATGTGCCTACATGAGGGTATGTTGGATAGCTGTGGACCGTACATGGCAGACTGGACAGTTTACCATCTCCAGCCTTGAACATGAGAACTGGTTCTGCCAGAATTGTCACTGGCACCACCATGCCGAGGGCCAGATGCGGTATTACTTGCTGATGGTGACTGGTATCTGCTGGGTCTTTGTCCCTCACAGGACTGTCCAGGACCACGTGCCCATGGGCTGCCATGTTGTGGTGTGGACAGCACCCGCTCATTGGCACTGCTGGTTGTACTGCCACTACAGGAGTGTGACTGTGCACGGTCACATGACCTCTCAGCTGTCTATCCACTACATCAGTAAAATGATGTAAGGCATCACCAATGCCATGGATGGAGTCATGCAAGCCAGGTGGTGTGGCATTCATGACCCTGAGCATCTGTCTGGTGTATTGCTCACAATGTGCCTGACCCTCCATGATGGACCAAAACATGCATTGGGTGACATGTGATATGACACCTCTGGCAGGTGCTGGATGGGCAGCAGTCCTCCTTTGAGCACCCCTTGTCAATCTACCTGTGTGGGACCTCACCAGCTCTCTGGGCATCTATATTATCTTATCAAAGTTTCAGAATATCGAATCTGATATGGTCGACACCATATCATCAAATTCTGAAACACCGAAAGATTAAAAAAAATGCCTAAAAACAAAAATAAATAAAAACATACCTTTGCAAGAAGGGGGCAAGCCCCCCTGCACCCCCCATGTTGGAGGCTGTGCCCCCCCACACCCCCCCTACATAAATATACCAACTCCGAGACCGCACTACATTGAACTAAATGGAAATCTCCCCTTAAGGAGATTTCCGTTTAAGCATTCAATGTTTTTTGCTTTCGCTAATCTGGTGCTGACAATATCAGCTTCGATACTGTAGGCCTTTGACAATGTGAAGTATACCAGCTCTCTGGCTATGTCTAGTGTCTACAGTCTCAGATGCCATAGTTGCCACACTCTCCTATTCGATGCCACCACCCTCTGACTGTCCAATATTTGTGGCTGCTGGGGACTGGGTATGTGTGGGCATACTGACTGTGTGTGGGGACATTGGGTGAGGAAATGGGATGTCAACCAATAGGACAGTCAGTGCCCAACAACCCCACCTGTGCCTCACTATGAACACCATCATCATCAGAGTCCGATGAGAAACTGACATCAGATTGTGAGGGAGGACACTCTCCAACCCCCATGGTCACCTCTCCGGGGAAGACAACATGACTACATTAATTCCTGCACTATATCGTCTGGTGAGCCACACGCGCGCGCGCGCGCACACACACACACACACACACACACACACACACACACACACACACACACACACACACACACACACCCATCATAGCTCTCAAATAATCATGGATATATTTCAACAGAATGAGGGACAAACCCAGAAAAAATCAGGGACAATCAGGGACATTTCTAAAATATTAATACTATTAACTTGACACATTGGCAGAATAAAACAATGTTAATTACTGTACATTTTGTGAAATAAAAGAGATATATACCTCTTACTTACTGCCATTATTTATTGAGTATAATTCCCCACCTTTTCTCCAGGAGTCACCAGTTTTAGGAGGGATTAAGAGTGACAGAGCTAAATTTTGGAGTCTACATCAGGGACAGTTGAGAGGTATGACACACATACAGGTGAGGTGCCACAAATGTATTATACAGACCACATGTTATGACTGATGCCATGCACAACACACAAGTAGACCACAACAGACCCACACAAAACAGTTATTTAACAACATGCAGTGCAGCTACATTCAGTTAATGTTGCTAGTACTATGCACCTGTGAGATAAGTGACATGTCATGTATGTGCTGGACCTTCACCTAAAACACAGTGCACCTGTTTCCACAATATTAATGCACCCTTTTATAGCAGACTGCCTATACCTTCAAAAATATGTGCTAATATGTTACAACCCATGCAAATATGCTACTGTGATTACTGATGTAATGCACTGCAGTGAACCCCTCCACAAGTGAACATGCAAGTATTGCAATATGGCTAAGCTTAACAGTTGTGTCCATGGCAAACTGGCAGCCCTTAACATGCCTAGGGTATAGATGAGCCATAGCAAAACAGTTCCACACTCACTGTCTACAGCATGATGGCCCCGGCCACACCAGAGGTACCTATGGATTTGTGTGGGAGAGGTATTGTCAGCAGACACAAATGTGGCATTGTTACAGGATAATATGTGCATATATCAACATGTACATTACAAACTGTGATATTACCCACATTGCTGGCATTCACAATATGTGTGCACATGTGTGCATTACAATCCTCCCCCACAAATGCAGACTGAGCTGACATATGTGTACAGGTATGCAAAGGCTGCCATTATGAATGCTACAATATTAACATGATGACAACTGGATGCCTAGCTGGACACTCCTCGGCTGTGGAAGCTGGGCCACCCACCTCCACGACATATGGTATTACTGATTCTTGTGAGTTAGTGGCTGAACCCTGGTTTGCCAGGAACTCCTCTGTGGCTGGGAGTGGTTGTTGTGTAGCAAGCCCTCCACCAGTGCCAGCACAGTCCCTGGCTAGAGCTGTGGCCCTTTGCCATGCATAATGTACCAGATCAGTGGCCCAGCGTTTGACCTGCTCATAGCTCCAGTCATGCTGACCACATGAATAACCGATGCCACGAGGTCTGCCCACAGTGCAACATATTCTTGCTGGTTATGGCAACTCCTTGACAACAGCACCTGGTGATGGAGTCTCAGAGCATCAATTATGGTGGCGGTCTCAGCTTCTGAGAAAGGTGGATTTCTATGACTGCACATCCTACCTGAAAAACATGAAGAGGGGAACATATCACAGCACCACATACATTGCTTACCATGATGTACACACCCTGCACATCCAATTTGCCAACACTATCCACTGCTAACTCCCACATCATACCCCACCATCTATCACCATAGTATGTATGTAGCTATCAGCACCATAGTGGCAATACATCATGCATTATACGGTGTTCAAATGCATTGTCCTGTTGTACCTATTACTGCTTGTTCATAGCCTGTCTACATTGTATGCAGTGGTGGCAACCTCCTACTGTTGAATTAAGCATCTGGGCTGTAGGGCCACCCCTTAGGTCTCCCTGACCTTCCTCCCTCAGATTCTGCACTACAGGGCTGGACAATGTCCTACAGTTTCCCCTGCCAGTCTGGCTGATATGGGCTTTCTAGCACAGTGTAGCACCTGCCTCATGTAGATAGATGGACAACCATCTACAAATACCAGCAAGGAACACACTGTGTGAGAAATGCAATGAAATTTGGAACCTACAGTCCATACCCTCTCCCTGTCAAGCACACACATCTGTCCCAGAACAGCTTGTGAAGACAATCAGTACACCTCACACACCACCCACCCCTAAACAACACACACACACACATATGCAGAGGTTCTCAACATACACATCCACAAACAAAGGAGACCCTCCAAGGCAAAGCCACACGTGAACACCACAACCTTGCACAGCACATACCACACATGGCCACACACCTGTGTCTCACAGCCATGCAGGCATCACCACATGTCAAAAATATTACACACAGGAGACTCCATTGTGAGACACACTGATGTGCCTCTCACCTGGCTGTATTTATGGATGGTCACAGTTGCTTGTGTATCAGGTGACAGAATCCACCATATTGCATATGCACTGCTGCCTCTCACCAACAGGTACTGTCATGAGTCTGTCACAATCCATTTTGGTATGCCTGACCTGAGATGTACATCCCTGGCTATATGCAGCGAGACATGAGTAAGGACAATGATTACGTGTCCCAGGCAGGTATGTCCCTAGCCTTATGCAGTATTCTGCTGTCACCCAGACTGATGCTGCAATACATTCAGGAAATGATTGATCTTAACATGTGGCTTTTTATCCTGTGATATTCCAGGGGGGTTCCAGTACCTGTGAGCTTGGGATGATATTGTCAACAGGCCATGATGCTTTGCCAGAGATGGCTTTTGTCTGTCTTAACTGGACTTCAGGCATCTGGCAATGGTTCTCGCCACCCCCATAGTGCATTCAGTAGGACAAGTGGGGGGGTTATCACTACCAACATACAACTGTCAGCACAGCACACACTGAAGGCCATGCTATAAATGCTAGGAGTCTACACATGACTCTGCCCTCAATGCAAGCATTCTTAACCCTGGGAAATGCTGACATCTGTGCAGTCACACACACATGCTTCAAAGCTGCAGAGAGCATCCCAGCCTTAACCGGTGAACCATCCTATCATACAATCATACCCCAATGTATGGTCAGAAATGTCATGGAACATGTGATTTCAGTATATATGACACAAATACACACCTTCATGCTGTACAGACAGTAAGATGCACAAGGGACACTGCAGGGGCAGTTCACCATTTCCAACACACCTATGTAAATCATAGCCAGCTACTGGCCACGAAATGTGACCAGGAAGCCCATTCTGGCTATATGGACCTCATCAACTGTATTATGATTTGGGTCTGTACCCTGATCCTGGGTCACTTGAATGACCCAAACATACACTGGAAGATGTACCCATGCCAGCACACAAATGGCCAGAGAGCCATCAACAGTGGTACTAGAAACATCTCATTGCAGCTAGGGGCTGCCCACACATTAGGTGAAGGTGTGTTGGAGTTGATATTACACAACACAGATTACCACTGCAGCATCCCTACAGTGCCATCCAGCATGGCAAAGCAACCATCATGCGGTCACGTTTGCAGTCACCATCTGTAGACATACATGCAACTCTAATGTGGAATACAGCCTCCTGGGGGGGTGGTATACACAGCTTCACAGCCCCCAACCCCTCTGTAGGGACTGGCAACAATATTCACACATGCACATTAGCACTATGTGTGCATTTCTACAGATACATGGAGTCAGGTATACCCAACAGGACTACATCATCCTCTACAAGGATACATACACCTGTCTGATGGACATCTGCAAGACATACATATCTATAACAGGGATGACATACCGCTGTCTGAGACAAAGTAGGAGAAGGTTCCCCGTTTTGCAGCATTGTCTCCTTAGTGTGACCAAATGAATGGGATCACTCCTGGAAACCTGCACAGCAAACCCAGAGAGCACATTGTCGAATTCCACTACAGACAATCATCTCCCATTCTGCACATATGTCTGCAACATCATGGGAAGCACTTCCTTCTACTAACTTGTCGTGGTCAAGGACAACAGTTATACCAGTGCTGTAGGTATAGCATACTTGATGCCTGACAGAGTCAGTGTAGGCTTCACCCCCTGTCCTCCCATCAGTACATGAGGATGTGCACAGTACCTGTCCCCTTCCTATATATGTAGGGAACAGGTCACCATTGCCATGTGAAAGATGGTATACATCCACCATGGGAGCCAATCACATCACAGGATGCATCCTGCATGACCCCAAGCATAACCTTGCTACACCATAAGGCACTGTATTCAAAGGATGCCTTACTACCATGCTTGTCCCAGCTGTGTGAAGGACAACCGCTGTCACCCCTTTACACTAAGGTAGGACATCTACCGATCTGTCACATTATACACCCGTCAGCTTAACTAGGCTGTTCTGCAAGGCTATAGCACATTTTATAGTTAACTTCATTAACAAAGACATTGGTGACCCCAGACACTCGATCATGCACAGTTAGGGTTTGTCAAGGAAGAAATCATGTCTGTTACACTCAGTTAACCTCTTTGACACAGTCACCAAAGCCATGGATGGGGGGGGGGTGACAGTGCACACTGCCTCTCTTGACCTGGACAAAGTCTTTGACAGTAAAACCCACTTGGCCAAAATAGATATAAGCTCCCAAGTATGCATCACACCATATATTACCATAGGGGTAGCACACTGGAGTGCTAACATGACCTAATTAATCCACATTGGGGAATCTACCTCAGGCTGTTGACCTATAACTAGTGGTGTAACCTGCTGTTCTGTGTTTGGGCCTCTGTTATGTGTGATGTACACATCTGAAGTGCAGGCAACAGCCATTGGCCTATGGCTGACCATGTCTGCAGATGACTGCATGCTGTGTGCTGTCACCGGATTCCCTAGTGATGTGGACATCTGCCTAGGAGTGTGTCATGCAGATACATGACTGGTGCCAGACATATGGCCTCAGGTTGCATACCAGTAAATGCAGTCACAACCCCTTTGGGGAGAGTGACATGACCACATCTTATCACAGTACTAACAGCATCCTAGGCACGCAGTTAGTTTTGAGGGATCTGTGCACACAGGTTGATGACAACGTGACATTTCACCACAATGTTGCTTTCATTGTATGGTAAACCTTCTACATGGCCCACCTCATAGATAACGGTATGTCATCCAGGGACATGGGGTCCTAACATCCCTGTATTCCCCCCAATAAGGCCCATTATTGTGTAAAATGCCCCATTCATCATTCAACTCACACAACCCATGCAGCAGCTGGGGACATCACAGAGGTTCCCCACCAGGGAATTCCAGGGCCTCAAACATCTACCATACACAGATAGGCTATAAGCCCAACCCTCTACCTAGTTTCATAAATTCTCCTCGGAGGTGACCTCTGTCTGGCATGCAAGGCAATCACAGACTCTACATTGTTGGGACTGCTGCACAAGGGCAACTCAAGCTTCACTCTATTAAATCACACACACACACCCTCAACCTGGTGTGTGATATCAATTGGGCTTGTTGGCGCCTCAGATGTGTGTCCCACACACTCATCCTGCTGTGGAATGATCACCCTATCTGCATCAGGCAGAGTAGCTATTTACACCTTTGCTGGTGGAACCTGGATAACTGGATGGTTAATTGCACATACACCACCTGTGTCCCTGTTGGACTGGGGCACTAGGTGCTGCCCTTTATACACATGAGCTGACATCTGGCCTAGGCATATGGAGTTTCAGGGCCCATAGCCTAGTAACCTCGTATGGTCCTAGGTATACCAGTTATGGCCTGTGTGCTGTGACAGACTGTGTCGTTATGTGTCCACACCCATCACTACCATAGACTG
This sequence comes from Protopterus annectens, assembly GCF_019279795.1. Lineage (NCBI taxonomy): Eukaryota > Metazoa > Chordata > Ceratodontiformes > Protopteridae > Protopterus > Protopterus annectens. The sequence goes on along the minus strand of NC_056747.1, from coordinate 1,085,218,500 downwards.
TGGACAATGCTATAGTACCATGTCATACAGCCAACATCTGACAAATAGCTGAGTGGTACTACAAGTACATGTGGACATTCCAGCAACATCTGTGCTACACAATACCTGAGAGCAGTGCACATGTGGTGTAGGGTTTCCTCCTTGTAGGTGTCTGGCATCTGCAGTACCCAGATGTTTGTGGAAGATGTACATGTGCCTGATATATATAGACCCCCTGCCTGACACATGTGAATGTCTAGAAACCAGTTGGACAATATGTAATGGTTGTCTCCAGAGTGTGGGGAATGTGTATGTGACATGTCCAGACCCCTCAGAACACAGTAATGGTACAGTAATATCTGGTACTGTATTCATTTGATTACATTGTATGCTCAATATGTACACATTGTTGCTGAGGCAGAGCCTGTGTCCCCCCACTACTACTGCCTATAACCTGCTGTCCTGCTGCAGGGGGATCACCAGGTATGCTAGCCATAGCTGTCAGGCAATTACATACAGGCGTGGAGTACACAGTGAGCTAGCCAGAGTATGTCAGGAACAGTCAGGGACACCTGAACAATGTTTGAACTAACCCTGTATGACATTCACAGACTGAGAGGGGCTCAGTGACATTACATGATGTGATATGTCAGCTGTATCCACCAGTAGTTACTGTCAGTATTGTACAACAGACAATCCAGTAGCATTCACACATGAGGTGACCATTGCTGGGGGGACGCAGGGGCCTGAGCTGTGATCTATGTCACTGCAGACAGAGCCAAAAGGGAAGATTGTAGGTGTTGGATAGCAGAGTAACAGCAACATGTCATTCCAAGATATGTTGTTGAGACCTACTGTTGAAATTCCTATTTCTCATGACTGCATCCCCCCATCTGCATTCCATTACATGGTTAATTTTATGACATACCTGGTATAGTGCTGTACTTCTTTGTGAGCAGAAATCCAGTGGTAGTTTTACTTGGAAATCACAGTCTGTCTTCATGAAGAAAGTCACAGACCTGTTTACCATAGGCAGCAACTTGCCTTTTGTAGGTAATGCTCATGAACAGGTGATTGCTTGTGCACCAATCTGTGACTCACACTTGCTAATAGCATCCAGAACAGCTGGGTTGCATTTTCATTAGCCAATGGGATGGCAACACATTGCTATAATTAAGGTCTTCATGTAGGCCTTGGCCCTTTTCCTGGCCTTTGAGGAGGACATTATCCAGGTGTGTGAGCTACAGCATCACTGAGGATAGGTAGAAATACTGTTCACTGTTTGGACTGATGTGATATGTCCACAGTTTTGCATACTATGTTTGGCCATTGTAAACAGACTTTCTGATTCTGTGGCAGCTTACTGTTTAACAATGTGTGTTGGGGTTAATAAGCAGGCAGGCATATGTGAGTGTCATACATCATTTTTATCCAAATGTACATGCTGCTGCAGTTGATGTTGGTCTATGAGCTATGTATGTTTGTAGGGGGAGACTGTGGCACATGTCCATGTCACCTGAACATCCCCCCAACCCTTTACGTATGAGTTTTGTGTGGATGCCCTGTCCTAGGTGTTTGGGAGGTATGGTAGGTCTGTAGCAGGTAGCTGAGCATAGTGCTGCATGTGTAGCAGGCTGCAGCTGATACATTCTAGCCAGGAGTCATACTGGGGATTGTGAATACACTAGGGGACAGCAAGCTGTATATCTCAGTGAGGGAGCAGTGTCAGCTCTGTTGTCACAGCATAGCCAGGGTGAGGGTACCCATAACAGTCCAAGTGAGGCATGTGCCTCTGGTACATATGTGAAGTAGTAGTGCCATCCAGAGAGTGGTAGGGGACATTTAGGACACATATTCATATTTGTGACATGTATCCCACCCTCCAGGCTTTTGACATGCTACTGTGGGTGGTGGTGACTGCAGTAGCAGCAACCAGTTCTGATGGACATTGCAGGGTTCAGTTATTTCTATGTGGTATTGACAAGAATGTAGTTGTCATGCAACAGACTGGACTGTAGGCCAGAACTGTGGGTGTCCAGATGTCATACTTGCTAGGAATGTAACAGATAGAGCTACTGAGTCATTATTATGGGAGGTGTAGTTGCAAGACATATGTGCATGCATACATTGTGTTACACAGAACTGGTATGAACATGTGTGCTCGGATGGCTACTACGTGTGACACTGACCTATCTTTCTTGCTTTTGTAACCTAAACTGCACTGGCATGACAGTATTTCAGCACACAGAATAGGTTTAAAAGCAACCATGCCATAAGTAGGTGGCACAACTGTGGACATTCGGCAACAGTCTGTGCAGTTGTCAGCTCTTCCTGATATCGTAGGCCTCCTGTACATCCATCAACATGTCTTTGGCTGTGTACTGGTTTGATGTCTGTATCTCAGGCCCAAGTATGTTGTCGTTTATCACATTATATGTAGAAGTAGTGTGTCACTGGTAATCAGGATATCTTTGGAAAAACACCAGTGATTCTCCAGAGATGAGTTGGCCTAGTGGTCTAATACACTATGCTGTAGTTCAGAGGGTCCTGGGCTTGACACTTGGCAGAGGTGATTATTTTATTGATATGCATAACAGTGTCAGAATCACATAAGGTAATAAAAAAAGCAGTTTTAAGTGGGTTTGTGAGATGAGATATGATGCTAAGCAGGGCTTAGTCCCGCTTAAACCTGTGCTATTTCCAAAAAAAGAAAAGAAAAAAGGGGTGATAAGAAAGTGGTGAAATGAGGGCAAGCAGGGGGGAAAAAACATAAAGGCAGGTAGGGAAGTGCAGGACAGGTGTAGAAAAGGACCATAGCTCTCCATTTCTTCTGCAGCAACAGCTGTGCATGTTATAGACAATTTAGAATTTGGAGCCTCACATCCCACAGGAAGGGGTGTGGGCAACATAACTTTGTTGATTAATCACTGGGATGATTGACTGATGGCAGTGTATGCAGGGGCAAAATGGAAAGTTATGTATGGAATGATTTTTTTGCAGGACAGATGCCCTTTTTTTTTAAGGAGAAAGTGGAATGTTGGGGAAGGGTTGTAGATATGTTTGGGGAGGTAAGTTGTGTAGGAGAGGTTGCATTTGCAGACAGACAAGACAGACAAGACAGCGGACAGTGAAGGTGTATGACACATGAGGGGGTAAACACCTTTGATGGGGAGTGTGTTTGGGAATCAGAGGACCAAGTGCCCCCAGATGGAAACAGTGGGACTGAGCTCCCCACCTATGGGCAGTCACCACTGCCCCTTCACGATCCCAAAGGTGGCTGTGCTGGGGGCTGGTTGTTACAGTGAAATACAAATTTAAGCAAACATACAAGGAGAATATGATTCATCTTATGCAAACATTGAAACAGACAATCTTAAAAATACATGGACTGAAATGTTGTACAGTAACAGATTAGAGAAGAGGGAAGGAAGGACATGTATGTGAAAAGGAGAGAGAGAAATAGGGAAGTAGGGAAATATAAGGTATAGAGTGGAGTCTGGTAAGGAGAATAGTAGGGAATGGACAGAAAAATGGACATAAGATATAAGTGAGATTTATCTAGTACAGGGATTAGGATTGAAAAGGTGATATGTACCTAAAGCTCACCTAGTGAGAAAGTGTGACCTGGTAATAAAGGTAATGTGTCACACATGACTACAGTGACAGTTGAGCATACTTGCATGAGATTCATGCATGACAGAGATAATAGGTGAGCTATGTATTAATACTTGGAATGCAGGTGTACATAATTAACCCTAGTGGATGTGAATATGTGTGATCTGTACAGACCATATTGGGGTGCTGGGTTGACTACCTGACCCATATACATTTGCAGATGGTATATTTGCAGTCTACAGCTATTACACTTTCATACTTGCCTGCGTCAGCATACCTATGTTCAGGGATGCATATAGCTGAAATGCAAAGGTTAACACAAGACAATCCTGGGAGAAGCACACTATAATACCTTAGACAGTAATATTCTAGGTCCAGATCTTAGTGCAGAACAAATATCATATTGAATCATATCTTGTAGTACAGCTCCACATTTACATGTTAGCATGACAGTTATTTATTGGCCAACCTTCATTCACTTCATGGTGTTATACTCATGTTTACTTCACAAAACCTGTAATATTTGATTTCTTGAACAGCCCAGAATACACACAACAATTGGCAGAACATAGATTTATTGAGGGTGACATGACACAGTGATTGGTATACAGCTGCCACTCTTTATTGTTCTACAGTTTAAGTAATGCAGACATTAGAAGACATCTGTTATCACACAATCTATGCAGTACTACCTTTATTTGTTCACAATTCTGACTGCAGTTGTACTGTATTTCCTGTAGATTATGAATGCAGTTAGTTTACCTTCACATGTCCAATGCCGGAGAACTTTATTACCGGAACATGTAATATTAATATGGTATACACATGTTATTCCAAAATATTATTAATGCTGTATTAACTTTCTTTCTGTAACAGTAGCATATTTTATGCTTTCATCTATATTGAACTGTACCTGGCAATACTTACATCAGTCCAGGTCTAGGTACACATTCACTGCAGTACACTCACAACAGACTATACCTACTGGCAGTTACTACTGTACTCTCTTAATTAGATTACTATATATTGCAAGATATATCTGTACTCACCACGCTCTCGGTGCATCCTAGCCAGGTGCCCTGCATGGGCCTCCAGGTTGCGAGCCCTCTCCTCTGCAGCTGTGGGGGGAGGAAACACCATTATGCATACCTGTCTATCAGATATTCATACTAGAATTTGATAAATCACTGGTTCCTATACTTACAAACTTCTGAAGCATTTCGGTCCTGAGCATCCTGGATCCATTGGGCTAAAAGCCCCCCTTCCTTCACTTCAGGTTGTCATAATGATGACACACCTGCTCACCAGTGTGGGGGATTCCAGTTGCAGTGGTGAGGGCATGTGCCAGATAGTCCCAGGCCTCTGACTTGCATTCAGAGCCCTGGTACTGGTGCTGCAGCAGTCTGTCACCATGGTCTTTCACAAGGCGCCCAAACATGACCCTGGACTCCAAAATGCTCTAGTGCTGCACCCAGAAGCATGCTCCCTCTCAGACTCCAGCCATACCTCCTGCAGTGATTAAACTCCAACAGGTACAGGCTGTATTCCCATCTGTTCAGCTTAAATAAAGCTATTTTCCCACATTTTGCCACCATTGAACAATTTTTAAAAATGCTAAGCAAAGCTAAGCATTGTGCAAACCTGCTAAGGTTAGTTGAGCAGTGCTTAAACTGGCAATGCTTAGCAATGCTTAGTGGTGCACAAACCTGCTTAGCTGAGCTAAGGACTGCTTAAACTGGGATTGTTAATAAGTGGCCAAACCAGCTAAGTGGAGATGTGTGTTGTTCATTACTGCTCCTGTAAGCACTGCTTGGCTTCGCTTAGCAGTGCTTAGCTAAGAGCAAACCAAAGTTTTATATAATAAATAGAAAATATATTACATTAATTACTCATTAATGATGCCTTATTATTCTGTGTATGTATTTTACTCTACATGACCTAAGCCTATGTATTTTAATTACATTATCTTGGGGGTGTGGCTGTAATGTATTGGACACTTGTGTGTAACTGCAGCTTTTCTCCTCATATCTCCACTGAAAATGGGCTTCTGGAACAGCTGGACAAACTCAGTTAACAAATAGCAATAACTAAGTTGATAAAAAAAATTAATGTATATAGTAATGCTATCAGATGTAAAAGCTGAATGGCTTGTTTGGGTATTCAAACCGTGCACCTACTGCAAACAAGGCCATGACTCTAACTATTCAGCTAATGTGGAGGTGGAGATTTCAGCTATACATTTCTATATACCTTTCAGTTACATTTAGGCACTGCTGAGCGATGAGCCACACCTCGCAAACCCACTCAGCTATGCTTAAACTTGACCTTTTTCATTAAAATTAAAAACATCTGTTTTTTATTTTTAGGTGTCTGGCACATGTTCATTGCTAAGTGCCACACCACACCATGCAAACACAAGAAAAAAAAGAATAAAAAAAAGGGTAAATTATATGTTATTCATATTTCAGTGCCATCCGGCACTTTGACAGTGCAAGAGGTGTGTTACTCATCTCCGGGCACAGTAACATACTCTCTGCAAAACAAAAAACACTTGAAGGGAAACTGTAGATTTCAGTGCCATCCATCACTTTGACAATACAGGGGGTGTGTTACGGACACTGCAACACACCTCCTACGAATAAAAAAAACTCTCCAAGTAAACTTTTCTATTTCAGTGTCATCCAGCACTTTGCCAGTGCAGGGGGTGTGTTACACATTTCTGAGCACTGTAACACTGATTCAGTAACCATGTACATGGCTCTCCCTCAGTAGTGCACCTTCATTAATATGCAAGGGGCACTCCAGAGCGGAAACTGCAGACATAGCCACTGTAAACATTATGTATAAATTTTGGGGGAAAGTGTTTTTGCAAGGTGGCTGAACCCTTTTGCATCCACCAACTACCACAACTAAGAACTTTAAATATACCAGACATCTTTTCAAGAAATATCCATTCCTTTACTTTGAGGTGGCTCACTACAGAGTTAGTACTAACAATAATGGAGATCATCTGTGATGAACCCAGACTAGGACCTTTGTATAAGTATAGCGTTTAGGGTCTGACTTACATTCTGGAATGACCAGAGATTAACCTTCAGATTCATTACAACCTGAGATTTAGATGACTCCATTTTGAATATTGCCAGTATAGCCTAATATTGGCTAGTTATGGCCAAGCAGTGCATGTCTGTGAACACCTTTGCATTGCTGCATACTGCTTCACAGTTTGTAAATGTTCACAGAGCATTCATGGCTTTTCAGATTCATTCATGTAGTGTATTACAAGCATTCAGAATTGGTGAAAATCGGAATACACTGATGTACTTCATAACATGTTTGTGTTATACTACAGATCATAGACATGCATATAAATTAGCCTAATTTGCATACTAAATGTGTAAATTGGCCTGAATATATGCCACAAGGTTGATCTGGGCCATATTGATTTGTGAATAGCCGAGATGGGCATCAAATTACTCAGGATAACTTAGACATCAAAAGTAAGAAAATGTTTATAAATGAATTAATAGTTATTCACACACCAATTAACAGTTGTCATAACATTTTCAAAGTCAATTACAATGCATTTTGAACTGTATTGTGATTTTTAGATGTAACATTGAACGACTGTTTAATTATATGGAAGTGTTTGCAAGTTGATTGATATGTGGTGCTGTTTATTGAAAAGTCAGTAAGTGAACAATACATCATTAAAGAGCTTTGGTACTGTCCATACATCTGATAACTTGTTATTCCAGTTGAGAAAGTGTACTGTTGTGTTACTCTTGTCAGTGGGGGTGGAATACCTGGCTATGGCAGACAGCACTACATTTTAATGTAGGTGTATTTACTTTCATCATTATTGAATAAGCTGAAGTTTTGATGCACTGTGAAAATCATATTTCTGTTTGCATATTTCTATTAGTATGTATTAGTATGTATTTCTATTAGTGGCAAGAATAACAGACTAATGGTTTATAGTATAGTAGCTCTTTTATTAATTTATGTATGTATTTATGTATATATTTATTTTTCCTGTATACTGCAGATGGAGAATAAGGGATTCAGGCATAGACACGATAACTTTAGCCATGAGGAAATTATGCACACATGGCAGCACTTAGGACATATGGGAAACTGCTGTTTGGTAAAAGGGGGACCAGACAAGCTGAGAGGAGCAAAGCATGCATGGAACCAAGCTTTTGTTAAAATCAATCCAATTGGATGCAGAAAGAGATCTCAGGCATGATGTAAGAAGAGAACAAATGGTGTGGTAGGGCATGCTAGAAGCAAGATCTCGCAGAATGCAATTTCCAGGACTATACGGGGGGGGGGTCCTCCGAAACTTATTACGTTAACATCAGATGATGAATTCCTTCTGTCTTTTTTAATTTCTCCAAGTCTTTTGGGATATTGATACCATGATGGGAATGAACCCCATTCCTAAGTCAAAGTATGATTAAAATTTATGAAATTAGTGTTGTTTCAATCTTTGATGCTAGCCAGAAGTGGGTCTTTGCAGCACCTTAATATGCCCAGTAATAACTTCTTCTGCAGTTCATACAGAGTTACATGTATTGGTAATATATCTAAGTACGATTGTAAATTCTTTTTTATAAGACCTGTTGCTCCAACTAGTACTGAAACTGTCTGGGTATCCTTCCACACTGCCCTTATTTATAGGTTTATAGGTTCATAGGTTCATACTAGGCTATCTGCCCTAGGGCATTTATAAGCCTAGCCAGAATGTGTTTGGCTTTCGCCACCCATTTTAAATATATTTTGCTATGCCCTTTTTCGAGGTTAGTATACTGTGCCTCTGTCTAACAGTGACACAGAAGTGATACCCGGGGTAAACCTACGATCTCCCATCCATTCATCAAGATTCCTCTTGAAGAGAGTCAATGAGGGACTCTGCCTAACCTGGACTGGGATTTTATTCCAGAGTGAAGGGAGCCTCTGGGTTATGAATCTGACCCTCCAGCATGTCCTATTTATTTCAGTGCTGAGGTTCAAGTCTCGAGCGTAGCTCGATGGGATTTGGATTTTCTGAGGTGCAGCATGTCCATTAATTCCGGGTTGGACATGGCTTTATACGTCAGGCACAGATCGCCTCTGAACAGGCTGTATGCCACTGAGTAGAGCTTGAGTTTCTTTAACCGGGCAGCATATGGCATCTGTTTGAGCCCTTTGATCCTCTTGGTGAGGTACTTTTGGGGTATTTCCAGTTGCTGCAGGTGTCTGGTAAGGTACATCCCAAAAGGGGCATTGTACTCAATTATGGGCCTGATGAGGGATGAGTAAAGAGGCACGATGACCTCCCGTGATCTAGATGTGAATCCCTTCATGATTAGGTGGGCTATATAAAATGTTTTTCTAACCACTTTGGCTACATGGTTGTCAAATGAGAGATTGCTATCAACTTGGGTCCCCAGGTCCCTAATTACTTCTTCTGTACTTAATGGATTACCACCTATGTGGTAATTTGTGGGCACTTTGTTTTTGCCAAAGGGTATGACTATACACTTTTTGGCATTTAGCTTGAGGCCATGGCTCTGGCACCAGTTGTCTGTTTCTATAAGGCCCTTTTGTAGGATGCTTGTGTCGGCTGGAGAGTCGATTATGGCGCCCAGTTTGCAGTCATCTGCAAACTTGATCAGCCACAGTCCTTCCGTGTTGGCCTGTACCTCCGAGAAATATATACCGAACAAGAGAGGTCCCAGGACTGAGCCTTGTGGGACACCACTTGTAACTGGTTTGGAGTCTGACATGGCTCCAGCAATTCTAACCATGTGGGTTCTGTCCCTGAGCCTGTTTGCAATCCATCTAGTGACATAGGAGTTTATATTTAAGCTGGTGAGCTTATCTATAATGCCCGAGTGGGATATTGTATTGAAGGCTTTTGCGAGGTCCAGGTAGGCTGTGTGGACCACCTTCCCCTCGTCAATGGCCTTGGTGACTGTTTTAAAGAAATCAACCAGGCTTAAGAGTAATTTCTACGTGTAAATCCTGATATTTTATAACTTTGTGTCTCTCTGTACATAAGACACAGTAGTCACTGGGTGTAGCCAATTCAGTGATCAATGCTACATTTGTCTTCTTTTCATGGGCTACTATATCTGTCTTTTTTAAATCGATTTTTTGAACTGTTGGTATTGGGTAATCCCATGTGATATAAAGTCCATCATTTTTTGTAATGCTTTGTGGCTTATGTTTCCAATGTTTTTCAGCTACTTCAGTATTGTAATGTTTGCGCAGTCCCCAGTGCAACAGTCTTGCCACATTATTATGCCATTCAGTATACAGTCCGTCTACCATTAGTATATCACAACCAGCAACAAGATGTGTGACTGTTTCCAATTCTGTTTTACAAAACCTACATTTGTCTGTTCCTCTCACATGTTCAATGGACTTTGTTAACCAATGTGTACATAGTCCACTATTTTGGGCCGCCAACATTAACCTTTCATCTTTTGGTTTAAATGTACCTCTCCTTAACCATCCCTGCATTCGATCCTGATCAACATGAGGTTGTTCCAGGAGTTTTCTGTACTTGCAACTATATTTATGCATTTTCCACATTTCTTGCCTTCTCATCTGATCCTTCACCTTATATTCTTTCTTTTGTTTTTTGGCACATTCAGTTGCTGCCTGATTTTTATTTTTCTGTGGGGATGTCTATGATACAGAAGATGGTGCAACTGGAATAATTAGAGGTGGTGTAGACAGTGTTCCATCAGTATAAAGCCTGCAGCAGTAGCAACGTTTGCATTCATCAGCTCCTGAATGTTGGTTTAAGGAACACACCTTTAAAAAGTTTAACATTGAGTGGTAACAAACAGTACTGCAATTAAACTTGTCAATTCATTATTTTTAGGTCAGGCTTGTACATCAGCAGCTAATGAAAATGAAGGCAGACTTCATGGTAAGTGCACTCCCATAAGCATGCTATAACATATGCTGTTGCACTAATTTAAACTCATTACAGCTGAGTGATGCTACTGATGCCTTTAGGCATCAAATATTGCCTGCTCATATTTGCATTAATAATTCCAAAACCATGCTACATACAAAGCATTAAAAGATTTCATGTTAAAGCTTACGCAATGGCAAATACAATCGTATGGGTATTTGAACTCGGTCTAGTGCAGATAAAATATATTAATTGTTTGTATAAAAAAATTTTGTATTGTCAAAAATGTCATGTTTTTTCTAAATATCTCAACAACCAAGTTACGTAGACAGAGCTCCTTCACCCCATATGAAAGCACCAGACTGGATGAACAAACTTCTGATGACAATATGTAAGGAAGTTGAGTGGTTGCTGAGATATTGTTAGCTGTTTACAAAATATTACAAACTTAATAGTTACTATGTTTACTGTGATTTATAAGATCTTTTTTAAGAATGGAACCTAAAGAATACTACCACTATAAAAATAGTTTGTGCTGAGGAGTTTGAAATTTAGACCTTTTTAATAACCTCTGTGGTTCCATAGATGTGGACATATGTTTGAAATGTGAGGACATAATTTTATTCTCTTAAAAAACTTAGGCTCCACCCATTGGCATTTATGGTGCCAACTTCAAGAGCTCCATTTGAGGGAAAGAGTCAATTTGTTGTAATGATTTCTTTTACAGTCTTAGCATCAGAAACAAACAGTTCATCTGTACCAATAAATATGGCTGAAGTCAGCATTCCACACACAGAAGAACAGTTTGAGATGAAGGCAAGCAGTCTGAGGACACATTGCCTACAATGACAACACTACAGAGAGATATTAGGCACATAAATGATTTTGAACTACCTCAGGAAACAGTGAAAGCATTGGCTGCACAGCAAGAAATGTTCCGTGACATAGGAGTCAAACCAGTGCAACAGAGAGTCAGCTAAAAACGGTTAGAGTCCTACAGGGTATGCATAAAGATTTCAAACAGTATTTTGAATTGGTAGAGAGCAGGAAAAATGTCATGGTTTCACTGATGTGTAGTATGGTGACATCAGTTGCAGCTTCTATTCGTACATTGGTTCGGACATACCAGAGTCAAGCTAGACCCAGTTTTACTAAGGGAAGGGGATAGAGGACTGTCCAGACACATGGTGGAAGACCGCATGATATTAACACTGGCCCCTAAGATAATAATAAGCATTCATAGTGATCAATCACAACAAATTTCTCACAGGCCATGTCATCAGTCATCTACACCTAGAAAAACCTTACATTCGAAGTCGTGGTCATGATCACGAAACACTGTCAGGTCAGTGAGAGTAAGATCGCTTCTCTAGATCACATCGTTGTACTAACTCACCTCACAGTTCTCATGGTAGCCCATTGTCCAGATCAGTTGCACCATCACCAGGCCTATCGATAAGAGATGTGTACGATTCATTTGATTTGGAGCTATTGCGATTTACATTTATTGATAAATATGTCTGTGTAATGAAATTAAGGTTAAGTTAGGGTGGGGGTGATTGGGGTGGTCATATATGCAAAGTTATTGCCTTTCTAGCTATTACTTTCACCATATATTCCAAAGACATTCATCTCGAGCGTTTCTCACTAGGCCTCTACTGAAAATGGGCTCCTAGTTTGACTTTCCCAGTAAAAAAAAAATGTTAAACAAACAAACAAATAAATAAATAAATAAAATATAATGAAATTGCAATTTTGTAACTTTGTAATTAAATGTAATGGAATTGTGGGGAGGAGCGAAGTCTAAGTACATCTGTTATGTACATAACACTGGGCCAAAATCCAATGATGCATTACCATTCCACATGCTTACAGTTACATAAGCAACCACAATAGCAATGAACCAACATTACTAGGACCCCTACATCATACGGAAATGACACATCATCCTGCCATATACGCTTAACTACTGCCAGTACAACCTAATCACTGTACAAATGGAGAAAGATTCTGAGCTAATAAATATTTTTAACGACAGTAACAAATAAATCTGATGTGCAGTGCAACATAATTCTTTACAGAGCAATTGCAAATGAAAGTTACATTTTTCATTGCTGACAGTACCACTTTCTAGTGCATACTAAATGAATAATTAAACAAAACAGTTATTAAGTACAGCATGTGCAAATGTTGACTTATTTATTGATTTGCTGCCTTTGAGCATCAGTGCACAGGAATCGGTGAGCACTCAGGCAAACAACTAGTAATACAAAAACTATTTTAAGATGAGAGTGAATGTCAGATGAACAGTGACAGTAGACCATGCACCACACAGCTTAGCCCACAGGTATCACTGCATGTATCAATCCCAGGGAAATGTGCCATTTCATAAAAGGCTCACATAGTCAGAGCTTGGTCCTGAGGTGATACCGGGAAAAAGATGCACTGATCCATATGTGCCAAGACTACATCCAGGAACACCTTTAGTATCCTTGAAGCAGAAGTCTGTGAGATCCCCAAGGTGCCCACAGACTGTCTTTGGAAGGTTCCCATAGCAATTATAGTGAGGGCTATATGTATTTTTGGGTCCACAGGAATAACAGGTCCAGGCATTTCTCCAGTGCCCCATGGGGGTCAAACATACCCCCTAAGACCTTTATGTTGTCTCTGTCCATTCTTAACCTATCACGGATTTCTTGACTATCAAAGTTATAATGAGTAATCCTTGGCTTATATTTCCACCTTCTTGGTGGGCGAGTGCCACTGGGCACAAGTGGTTTTGGCCCAGTCAGGATAAGAAGCTCTGACCTATAAATAGTCAAACTTGCCACAACAGATTGCATTTTCACCAATTTCAAGTCTGATACATTTGGAGATGCGGCAAGTGTGGGGAAGTGGCAAAAACTGACTATGAGCTGCAAATGGCGTAAAATAGCCTTAATTAGCATAAGAACATTTATGCCACATCTCATTATCTGCTCATTTGCATAACATTTGAGGACATCACAAATTAGCATAACTGGCCTCTATGAATCATGGCTCATCTGTGCCTGTCTGCACTTACCCCCAAATTCCCTAATATATTTGTGTTAATGACTATGAATACTATCCTTAGTGTTTCCATCTTTCCATGTATAAATATGTCTGTATGTGTGTGTGTGTGTGTGTGTGTGTGTGTGTGTGTGTGTGTGTGTGTGTGTGTGTGTGTGTGTGCGCGTGTGCGTGTGTATATACAATTAACCATGCCCTCACATATTGCAAACATCTGAAACAAAGCCTTGACATAATCTTCCTATAGTTTCATTCCAATGTCAGTAGCTTATATATTTTCAGAATGAATGTGTTTTTATAAATGGAAGCAAGCAGTTAATACAATGCCTTTTATCAGCTATATTTGCAAAATCAAGCTTGTGAATTTATTTATTTTTGCTGCTATTAGTCAATGCTTATCCAGTACTTTGTTTAATATTACAAAATGTTCAGTCACATAGTTTAAAGACCTATTAAGTGATCTCTGCTTTAATTGTTCTCCATCTTGCCATACAATAGAACTGAGATATATCTCTGAATCCTGTAAAGTTTATTATGCTTTTGAGTGTTTTGATTTCTAAGCTGAAGTATAATTTTCAGACTCTGTATACTACTTTTTAAATAAGCAGGTCATTGCTTTACCATACCAAGTTCAGATATATTTTGCTTCTTTACAGCTGGTTTCAGAATTCATCTCTGTAGCATGAAATGTACATAATCTATACAGTTTAATAAACTGTAAAATACTCAGGAGCTAGGTCTAAAGCACTAACCAATATTCTCTGCCTTTTTCTCTTTTAGAATTGAGACCTTGAAATCCACAAATATCCAAGAAAACACCCCGGAGGCACTGCTACCAAGCTGCGAGGATTTCCTCCTCCACAAATTCATTTCTCATTACTTTATCTACTTTCACAGAGCTGCAGTCTTTGTTTGATAAAGCTGCACAGCATCAAACATAAATGGAAGTCTTTAAGACTCTATAAATGTTTATTTTTCTCCAGGGAAAACTGATTTTTGTTAATTTGTCATTGCGGGAGCATAGAGACAGCATCAAAGGAATTGTTCTGGGTTTGTGACAATGTCTACAAGAGGAAAATAGTCCGTGAAATATAGAACAATAGGTAAGACTGCAATACAGTAATGTCTTTTTCTAAATTGTATTGTACAGTTTAGTGAAGTTTGCCTTTGATACTCAGATCTAATGTAGTATGCGTAACGCAACACAGCAGGATCTACACCAAGAGCCTGAGTACCACAGCATAACAGGGTCTACATTAAGCATCTGAGTCCCTGGTGCTCACATACCACAGCATAACAGGATATACATCAATTGCTTGAGTCCCAGGTACTTGCATACCACAGCATAACAGGGTATACATCAAGCACCTGAGACCCAGGCACATGAGAACCACTGCATAACATGGTCTATCTACTATAATCACCCAAGTGAAAGGTACTTGCATACCACAGCTTGCTAAACAGGGTCTTCTACAAGTGGTCAAGTCCCAGGTGCTCAAAGCCCACAGCATAACAGGGTCTACTACAATTGCATGAGTCTTAGGCATGACTCAGGCACCCACATACTACAACATATTAGAGTGTACAATAAGCACTTGAGTCCCAGGCACTTGAAGACCACCACCTTGAATCCAAGGACTCAGGCATCTTGTAGCTTGCATAGCCAGCCACTTAAACTTGAGCTTGACTACATATTTGGGGAAGGTATAGCAACAGTGCTGAGTAAGTGGAGCTGTCACATTTCTCTCACACATAATAGCTGAGTTTGAGCAAGGTACATCAAGCAGGTGTGTGTGTGTGTGTGTGTGTGTGTGTGTGTGTGTGTGTGTGTGTGTGTGTGTGTGTGTGTGTGTGTGTGTGTGTGTGTGTGTGTGTAGCTGGGATAATAAATGAGGGTTTCAGGCAATGACTGGGAGTGGAACGTAGGTTTGGAGGAGCTCTAGGCTTAGGGAGCAGGAGGAGATTTTAGATTTAGAGAGTTATTGAAACTTTAAGCTTAGGAGCATGAAAAGAGTTTTAGGTTTAGGGAGTCAGAGTGTGGGGTTTATGAGCAAGAGTGGAGTTTTAATGTTGGGGTAATTAGGGATTTTAGGTCTGGGGGAGATGAGCTTGAAATTTACTCAAATTCCACCTTCTGTACTCAAAATAATAATCCAAAAATTTTATCTCATTTCAATTGCCCATGATATATTATTTACTAATGGTATTAAACGAGCAGTATTACTCAGAAACAATGGTATCACTACCTTTTCTTTGTACTTTATTCTATTCTCTATCATTATCATGTTAATTTTAAGGTTGTCACCCATCCTGTTGTCAGCGGGACACTCACAGGTTAAGCCACCTTATACCGTTGCCTGCTGTATCAAGTAGTGGGACCTGAAAAGTCCCACTTTTGTGATCGCACTGAATTGCCATGGAAAAGTTGCAATTACTTCCAGCTTTTTCACAGCAATTCAGTTATGCACCAACCCAGACCTGCAGGCAAAGCTGCTGCCTGTTAGGTCTGGGTGCTTTAATTTGTGCAGCAATTGGCTGCAATTCACTAAAGGGGTGGGGATTGGGGTAGGAAGACCCCTGCAAAAATCATGACTGTAGGAGTGCTTTGTTTTAAGCGCTTCTACAGCCGCTAAAAAAAAGACCGCAAATTTTTTTTTTATATAACACACAATCCAGCCAGCTAGCCAGCCATCCTCCTCCATCCAGCCAGCCAGTCAGCCAACCTCCTCATCCAGCCAGCCAGCCAACCAGCCATCCTCCTCCAGCCAGCCATCCTTCTCCTCCTCCATCCAGCCAGCCAGCCATCCTCCAGCCAGCCAGCCATCCTCCTCCATCCAGCCAGCCAGCCATCCAGCCTCCATCCAGCCAGCCATCCTCCTCCCCCATCCAGCCAGCCAGCTATCCTGCTCCTCCAGCCAGCCAGCCTCCATCCATCCATCCATCCATCCATCCATCCATCCATGCAGCCAGTCATCCATCCAGCCAGTCACCCATCCAGCCAGGCATCCATCCATCAAGCCATCCATCCAGCAGCTACTCCCACCAACCCGCTAGTCACTCCAGCCAGCCATCCATCCAGCCCTCAGCCATTCATGCAGCCAGCCAGCCATCCAGCCATGCATCCATTCATTCAGCCATCCATCCATCAAGCCATCCATCCAGTCATTCATCCATCCAGCTGCTACTCCAGCAGCCATCTGTCATACCCATAACAGCATCTTCTTCACCACTCACTCTGGTGGTGATGTCACGGTAGAGGGTGTGGCCAGTGTCATATTGGCCACACCCCATGTCCCATTTTGGCCCGCTTAAAAGGTGGCAACCCTATTTGTAGAGCTACTACATTTGCAACTTAATTAAATAATACCCCATTGACTGGGCATCTCTGCTACAAATCTTTATTCATTTCTACTTCATAACTTACTCACCCATTAAGTAAATCTTTCACTTATGTATTGTGCAAACGTTGTGAAATCACATATTTACTAAAGCTGTCACTTATATATTCTATAAACACTGTGAAACAAGCATCACTACTTTTCCCATAAACTTCAAAAATGTTCCACGACTGCTTATCTTCTAAATTTTCAAATGCATTTAGAATATCACTTACTATTATTAGATCCTATGTATCTGCTTTATTTATATTGTTTGCCACCTTTTTTAAAAAATAAGCATATATTTTACCTTCTTCCCTTTAATCCCATATATTTCTTGTGGTGGTTCTCTAGTCATCACCACTTCAAACCTTTACCATAGAAATTTCATTATTATTTTATACCAGCATTACAAAATGCCATAATTTCAGTGGTATGATTTGCATCACTACCCCATATTTTTTCCATATAAATATATATATATATATATATATATATATATATATATATATATATATATATATATATATATATATATATATATATATATATATATATATATATATATATATATATATATATACAAACTCACACTCACACATACACACACACACACACACACACACACACACACACACACACACACACACGCATATTACCCTTAAAGACTTTTTTTAACCAGCAACTCTTCAATTAGCCACTTATTTATTACTTCCAAAAGCACATTGTGTTCTTTCTCTCACTCCTTATAAAAGTCACACCCTATCCCATTATACCCTCATCAGTTCCTACTTCCATTTCTTTTGCTGTTTTGTCTGTAATAGTTATTCTATCTATGGTTTTTATTTCCTTCTCTTTTTTTTTACACAGTCTATATCACCTTCATATGTTCCCTTCCGAAATTATTTACTTTGTTCTCGTAACTCTTTTCCACTCTTATATCATTCATATCAGTTTGTAAATAGACTTATTTCTATTTTTCTTTATATAGCTTCAACCATTCTTTTTTAGTTTCTGTAAATCAACCTCAATTCCTTTATGATCTACAAGTAATCTCTCCGTCAATAGTCAATGAACTACAGAGAGTTACTCTTTTAATAACTCTTTCTTTTTAATAACTGCTTTATCTTAACCAAAAGCAGCCAAAAGTGTTGCATGTTCTGAAAACAAAGCTATTTGTTTTTTACAATCTACCTCCTTCATCTCCTCTGAATCTAAAAAGAATTCTGTCTCAGATTTCAGATTGTCTCTTTTATATGTACATACATATTCTTCCCCAACTACAGTTGCACATCGTATATTACATATTTACATGGTTTTGTAACATTTATAAGTGGGCTCTTCCTCAGTCTTATATCACAATTAAAATGTCCTACTAATATTTCCAAATTTGGTAATGCATACCTTTTATTTTCTTCCAAAAATAAATCTATTCATTCTCTTCATCATATCTGCATGTACATGTATTACTGTTATTTTTATCATCCTGCCATATTATGCAACCAATTGCTAATATTCATGCTGGATCTCCAATAATTGCATGCAATATTTTTCCATGGCTTTTAGTAATACTATAACCGCAGAGCATTCCTCTTTTCCTACTTGTTGACACTCCCTTCCCCATTTTTTAACTTATAACCTTTGCATTTCCTTCAAATCTTATAAGCATTCTATGTCATTTTAATGTTCTCACACCATTCACAGACCATGACTTGCTTAAATCAATCATTGTACTGCTTATATTTGAAGATGTAATGGGTACTTTCCCTTTTCTATTTTGAATTGTTTTTAAATCTTATTTTACCTTCCTTTATTCTGTGCAGTACCCTATCCATTATAGAATATTCTGGAATTCTATTGTCTTCTTCCCCTTCTTTATTTTGTATGTATTCAAACCTATTTTTCTGTCATAATATATTTAACAATTTCAATATCTTTTTTTACATTTTCAAGTCATGTTCTTCCCCCTCAGAAAGTCTATTCTTCTGATGTTAACTAATTTTCAGAGAAACTTTTTTATTTTAATAATTTTTCTTTTTCAGCACAATCAAACCAAAACTGTCCTACTTTAAACATTTTGTACATTTCATTTTTTTTGCAGTGTGTGTTTTCTTCCTGCATGTATTACAATATCTCTAAGTAGAATTTTTTTCAGATGTGTTTCATTTCCAGAAAAAAATAGCACATTTTGATGTGACCTGCATGCTTCATTGTTCATCATTTCCCATTTAAAATAATCACACAACGTAAGTTCTATATTTTTGTTTTCTTACAACATGAATTATTACCCCTAAATCCCAAGTCCCAGTGCACAAATTCCTTTAATCCATTATTCTTGTAGGGTCTATATTAGAAGAACAAACATTTAAAATGTCAAACATGTCTTCATTGACACATAGTTAGCAATCTAAGAAACAAACAAACAGTTATATGGTTGAAACTCATATCACTGAAATATTTTAGTTGGCCAACACTGTTCCCCCAGTGCCACAGTGAATATGAATGCACAATACAGTTAAATCTTAATATACACCCTAAACCCATGCTACACCTGTTTTTACTAATACAGTAAATGAAACAACCTTAAGAATTTTATAAAATAGTGTCATAGGAGCTTAAACTAAACACACCCTAGTGAACTATCTATGTGAAATACACATTTATTAAACAAGACTTTCAATAGCATTGCAACTGCTCTTAGAAAGTCTTCCTGAATACATCCAACTTTATTGTCGAACACAGTTTGCAATGTATGTTGTCTCTCAATAGTTTTTTTTTTCTTAGGAGAAGGCAGACATTCAGACATCAACTGCAGCCTAGTTTCATTTACTTTGTTTTGTTCTCTAACTAATACAGACAAAACAGAAGGAATATCACAAATACATCTTCCTAAAAAACAACAAATCCTTCTATGTCACCCTTTAATATGATTTTGGGTTTGTGGCAAAGATAACTTGTTTAAATCAGAAACATTCTAGAAGCTAACTGGAAACAAAGGAGGAAACCAAGAAGAAGATAATCATGTTTCTTGTTTTCATGATAATCCTATCACATACACATCTGAAAAGTAAGATATCAACTCTTTACCAGGAGACAGAAATACCTTTGATAATTCTGTAAATGCTGGTAAAACCTCATCTTCATTCAGGAAAGATAAAGCAATTAATTTCTTTATGACAGTTGAAAAGACACTGACGTTCCATACAAACGAGCCAAACCTAGTGATTGCAGTTTGCACCAAACAGCTTGCACAAAATGAAATAAACAACCTTTACATATCATAGTAGAGAAATTGGTTTTAACGCTCTTTATAGCCACCATTTAAAAATCAGACAGGATACACTTCACTGACACTTGTAGATTAGCTGAAGATAAAATCTCAAATAAGCATTCCACATAAAGTTGTAGGATTTACCATTTTGGACTTTTTAGTCATAAGGAAGAATACTAGTGGTAGACACTTTGTATTTCCAGCCACTGACACCAATGCATGTATACTGTAAAACTGTTTACAAAGACACCCTTTAATGAGAAACACATTATCCATTAATCAAATATGAGACTCACTCAAATCATGTAGATTTTCTGTTGTTGAAAATACAAGGACATGTATTTTATTGTGAATATCCACCATACGTTTTTGAACAAAAGTACCTTCCTTTAAATTATAACTACTTGCATTTACACTACTTAAAGGAGTTGCGACAGGGCTGTAATTTAACAAATTCTTCTGTCTAACTCTAATGACTTGAAGTATAGATCACCTAGTAGGGAGACTAAGTGTAGTTTCTGTAGATGTACTTGCTACTATGTCATCCACCACTAAAGCAGGAGTATCTCTAGAAATACGAGTAGTCTCCTTCAAATTGAGACATGCAACATACTTCTCCACTTCTGTTGCATCTGATGCATGATGGTGTGGTGCACATTTCACTAATAAATCGCTGTGAACATCTTTTCTAGTTACTGCCCTACCTTTGCATTTTTCTTTTATCTGTCATTGTTTTTTCTAAGTTAAAAAGGTACCTGTCTACATGTAGCACATTCTTGCCCTTTTGAGACTTAACTGTTTGGTAATATTCACCCATGATTCCAGGAGAAAACAGCATTGCATTAGCCATTTTAGTCTGCTGAGCATGTGTATCGCACAGTTACTTCCTAGTACACTGGCTTTTATAAGTGTGTTACGTGATTGCTAATTATGAAGGAATTAAAAATAAACTTCTATAATTCTATATATAGTAAAGACCACTAAAGTAGATATTCACATTTCCTTACATAAATATTCACTGTCTTTCTTTTTATTCCTTTTATTTGTGATAAATAAAGTAAAATATGAACACTGCAAACGTGATTATGTGACATGTTTATTTGTGTCTGTTGGCCAACTGTGAAAATTCAAACTAAACTATTTAGACCTTTAGAGGTTTTGCTTATTATACATTTCACTAAATACATGTCAACAAATATGTGTTGGACATTTTAAATGTTCGGTCTTCTAATATAAACCCATTCTTGTAACTAGCTCAGTATTTGTACAGAGTCCATTTAAAGGATCATTTAACTCAGATGCTGAAAAATCCGCATTCATGAAAACATTCATTTCAATGATATGCATCTTTTATGTTTCCTACATCTGTCTCTCTAAATACTCTTTTTCTCATAAGCTAATATTTTCTCTGTATATAATTAATAGACATTTAGTTGCTACATTTGGCTTGTATTTTTGACCTTCCATGCTCTTCCCTCCTTTCATAGGTGGTAAACCCTATTGATTCCCTTTGGTCTACCTACATATAAAGCAACTTGTATGGCTGCAATAATCCTGACTGCTGTCTTGAAAATCAAAGCTATTGCAGAAGTAGAACCAGTTTCATTTTTTATCAAATTTATGTATGTGCTTTAGTTTTTGTAGAATGCTACTATTATAGTGTTATCTTAAATTCCTTAGCATCCGCTCCCCTCAGTTATTGAGCTGTGCTTCACCAGAGTTGACCAGTCTCTCCCTTCCCATCTTTTTTCCATACCCTCTGCTCTATCATTCATACCAGCTACAATTTTGTTCCATAATAGCATTAATATTTGTTTTCTACCACCTAGGTTGGGTTCTGACCTTAATATTTTATCATAGCACAAGAGACTTTGAACTACCGGAGCTTTTTCCACATTTTTTTTTCTTTTCTTGGCAGGCCTAAGCCTTTAACAAGGTGTAGCCCCACTCCATTCGCCCTCCACTTCACTCTGGGCTTACTTTGCACCCCCTACCCTACCCCATTCCCACCACTCCCTCTCTCATTATTACATTTATACTTTCATAGCCACACCCCCTCACACACACTTTACTCATTATCTACGTATTTACCCTCTTACTCCTTCCAAATTATATAGGCCCCACACCCTTGTCTTACAGCCTTCCCCTGCCATGCTTCCTTTCACATCTCATGTTATATACCTCCTCCTTTAACTGTTTGTCTTCTACTATTCTCAAAACTTATAGCATTAAGACCTCACTCCCTAACTACCAATTCAAATCTTATAACTCCAAAAACTGGCTCTAATTCTGCCTCTTTCTCTAACATTATCTCTAGCCTCTACTCTTTAAACCCTCTTCTCTGCTCTAAACCCCTACTACTCCCTTCTAACTATTCCCTACACTATAAAAGAAATTATTTAGAATATCTTCCTCCCCTCTTTCAATCTAAACCATCAGATTCCACCTGCAGACTATAGTCTATCTTTTCCTCCCTGATATGTTCAGGTGACATTCCCCACAACCCAGGGCCCCAGACTACACTTTCACCTCAAAAATGCAACTCTAACTTATAAAACATCTTCACCTAACCACTATAAAATTCCAAAGCATTTGTAACAAAATTTCAGAGTTCCATGTCTGGTTTACCTAAAACAGAACTCATATCTTAGCTGCTACAGAAACGGGGTTAAAACCCTCCATTCAAGACTCTGAATTTCTTCCTTCCAATTTCAATGCAATCAGGGCTGATAGACAACACAAAAAGGGGATGGCGTTGCCTTAATTTACCCCAGTACTCTAAATATAGCCCCTTTTACTAATCCCATTCCACATTTTCAAAATGCTGAAATCCTAATCTCATTCATAGACATTAATGATTCAAAGATTCAAATATTATAGTCATATCCATTCCTCCAGGAAACAACATCCCAGTTTTAGAAGATAAACTTTCCTGGGTTTCTTCCACTATACAAAATGAAACTATCATTTTAGGTGAAATGAACATCAGCTGAGCCTCTACTTCCTCCCATCAATCTCACTCTAGTATTAATTTATATCACTTCACACAGCTAATCAACACTGTCACCAGATTTAACTATAAAACTACTAAAGGCTCAATACTAGACTGGATCTTGATCTGAGACCCACCCAAATCCGACACTATGGCAAACTCCCTTAGTGACCACCTCACAGCCTTCACTATTCAGAAATGCTCTTCTTTATCAAAAGTCCATAATATCAAGGTAACACAAGACCTATCCATATGTTGTCCTCACACCTTCAGTAGTATTTTAGGTAGCTACAATTAGAACTGTCTTAAAACTCTTCCTCTAGATGATGCTCTCCTTTATTTCAATAATTTATTTCTAAAAATCCTGCACAGCTTAACTCCTACCAGATCCAAGAGAATTAAATCTAACTATGCCCCATGGCTACCTAAGTCTACCAGGGAAATCATAAAAAATATGGATAAAGCCTGGAAACGCTGGCTCAAATCCAAAATTTCTTCCAACCTTATCCATTATAAATAGCTTCAAAACCAAGCCAAAAATTATCTGCATAGATAAGCAGCAATACTTCTGGAATCTACAAGCAAACAGGAAAAAATAATCCTAAACTGTTCTAGTCTATCAATAACCTCTTACACCCCAGCACTAGATCTAATCCTTGCCCATACCCTAACATGCCACCTGACCTTATCACCTCTAAATTCAAGTCCTACTTCATTGATATTATAGCCAATCTAATTACCTGCTTCTCCACAGCCCTACCATCTGATCACATGTCTACATCCAACTCCCCTCCCCTGCACCCAAATAATCTTTCAAGCCCAAAAATCCTTAACCAAAACTGTATTAAGGAGCCCCATCAACTAGAATTCAATCTCTCTGTCTCCACATCTTCCATAAAAAACTCCTTCAAAACCTAAAGCCCTGCTCTAATTCTGCTGACAATATTCCTGCCAAATTCCTTAAGATCACTGCAGACTCAGTAGCCTACCCATTTGGTATCCTTATCAACAGGTCCATCCAGGAATCCTATGTGCCTTGCCATTGGAAAAACGTTATAATCCTCACACTTCATAAAGATGGCCCATTCTCAGATATATCAAACTTTTGCCCCATTGCTATTCTGTCCCCTATCTCAAACATTCTGGAAAAATGTGTCCAAAAACAACTCATGCATTACCTTCTAAATAACAATATTCTCTCCCCAACCAAACATGGATTTTGTCCAGGGCATACTGCATCTATTGCCCTTATTTCATTCTTACATATAATCAACAAAGCCTGTGAGTTAGGCCATAAAATATCAACCCTCTTTCTGGACCTATCAAAAGCATTCTATACCATCTCCCATACCATTCTCCTGTCTCAACTTACTTCTATAGGACTTTCCTCTAAATCTCTTAACTGGTTTAAAAGTTCTCTCAGATAGGCAACATGCAGTTAAATGGCAAGCCTCTGTTTCTCCCTACCTTCATAAACCTACAGGCATGCCACAAGGCTCAATTTTAGGGCCTCTTTTATTTAACATATTCATAAACAATCTCCACCAAGCTATTCCACACACCTCCCTAGTCCAGTATGCAGATGACTCAACCATAGTCTGCTCTGCCCCCAACACAGCCATTCTACAACAAATGACCCAAACAGCATTCTCTATTATAGAATCATGGCTCCACAAAAAACATCTCTCTCTAAATGCAAAAAAAAGCTAAACTTATGCTGTTTAGTCCCAAAAGAAATACAAATGTCAACAGTGAAAGTTTCAATATATTCTCACTAAACTCTGTAAAAATCAAATTGGTAGCCAACACCAAACGACTTGGAGTCATAATAGATGAGAACCTAAAGTTTGACCTGCACATCCAATCAAATATTAGTAAAACTCACAAAAATTAGGGCTACTTTACAGGCATAACAAGTTCCTCTCTTTACCAACTAAACAAGCTCTAGACCTCACATACTTACTTCCATCTTTAACCTATGGTGCACCATTGCTAATTAACTTGTAATCTTACCTGAAACTAAAACTGGATTCCTGCTACAACAAAATTGCCAATTTTGCTACAGGCAACTGCCACTCCTCCCATCATTGCATAGCCTTAAGGAAACTATAATGGCTAGAATTCACACATTATCTATTACTCATTCAGCTGACCACCTCACATAAATTTATCCACAAACCATTAGACTGTCCTGCTCTTAGCTCCTTACTCACCCCCTACACCCGCCTAGGCCACTATGCTCAGAACACCAACATCTACTCCAAATTCATAAGGCAAATCTACCTGCAGGCAAACTCTTATACTCCTGGGTTATTGCCAAATTATAGAACAATCTCACATCCTCCGTATGCAGTGAACAACATCTCTGTAACTTCAAAACTGCCTTTCACAATCATCTCATTTCTAATTGGATATGTAACTCCACCAATGTACCTACTACTCCTTATGAAGCTATTACTTGATAATTCTTTCGAATTTTTTGAATTAACTCTGATACTATGTTATCTGGCAACTCTAACTACTTTGCATTGCACCTACTCTATCTAGCCTCTCCATCACATTATCACTTGCTCTATATCTGCACTAGAAGATGACTAAACTCACTTTCACAGCACTCTTATTGGTTGAAAAGGTACTAGCTTGTTTTACTCTTGCTACTAACCTTAATTTCATCTCTAACTACTTGAACTTTCATTGATACTTTGCATGCCTTCTACACTCATTTCTATAATATTCCCAGATCAAACACTAGTGCTACAGTTTCTGCAGCTTTGTCTACCTGACTATGGTGGATTCTGCCCACTTTAATTTGTTTCTATAGCATACCCTTGTCTCTTTTTGTATATTATGCCTGTATGCATTGTAAACTTGTATTATTATGTTGTTATATATTGTAAACTTATATATAAGATGTTATTTTTCTCCTGAAGCTGATCTCCCCAGGTCTCCACTGAAAATGGGCTCTTTATGGCCCAGTGGACTTTCCCGGTAAACAAATATCAATAAATAAATAAATAAATGCATCCAACAACTGAACATTCTTTAACATACTGCCACATAATTTTTCATCACTCTTTTGAATTAAGGAATGGATGGTGAATCTTCAAAGATAAAGGTTCTATTTATTTATCCCAAATCCCACAACTGTTCACTGGGATATCATTTTAAGTTACAACCTTTCCATCAGCCTTCTTTTAATTTCTATTTACTTTTCCTTGCACTCAGCCAATACTCCAGTATATGATTGATCTGTCTGTTCTTGCTTCCTTCTTCTTCTTTATTTCTTATACTACCAACGTCATCATAGTCTAATAACACCATAAGCTCCAATTGCCATTGCTTTTGTGCAGTACCCAAATCCTCCCAAAAATCATGTTATTAAAATGTACTTATCTATATTTTACCATTCCTACCAATGACACAATGGTATCATCTAAAAGTTCATCTTTAGGCATTATATGAATACACACCGGTAACTCCACAATATTTTCAGGCTTACACACTTTTCCCTGATCAATTACTGTTTTCTTATATTGTTATAATTATTTATATTTTCACTTATTTAGTTTGATGCTTTTATATTTTCTGTCATTTATACTTTCTAGCTTTGGTGTTCTATCATTTGTAATTCTGTATTTTGGTATTCAGGCTTCAAGTAAACCCTGTGCAATAGACCAGCACAAACGGCAAGCAACTGAATTCTACATATGGCTATGTAAAAATTTGAAAAGCATGTAACAAAGGTAAAACATAGTAATGTCATATGACAGGTTGCAGTCATGTTCACACATGTATGTACACATATATACACATTAATTTTTCCAGTGATAATGGAAAATATTGGACTATGCATAAGTTTAGAAATGCCAACATCACTTACATCACTTCAAATGCCAGTATGACAGATTCATTAATGTTTTTTTAATCCACTGAAAAAGTTAATAGAACTGTAATGGTTGATATATTAGCATGTATTTTCTGAATTATGAAGGATGAAACTGTAATGTCTGTCATTACTGACTGACAGTAATCCTCAGTAATTTGCCAGTAAACCAGAAATTCCGCAAGAGATTGGGTAAAAACAGGAAGTGAAATTATGGATATTAAAAGTTAATTGAACAGTAGTTTCTGCATCAACAAGCATTTTCTGAATGTTTAAGAATTTTGATGAGGGAAGAATTAATGACATTTAAATTAACAGAATAACAGGTATTGCATCAACACACATAGTGTGAAGGATAGAAGTATGAAACTCTATATGTGAAGGATAAGTATGAAACTATGAATGAAGGATAAGAAGTATGAAAGTCTGTGTGAGAAGGATAAGAAGTATAAAAAACACACAAAGAAACTAGCGGTTTTAAAACTTTGTTGATGAGCTCAGTCACAATATTTCCAAAAATCATGAAACTCAGGTAGTATTCCAAAGCAACGAGCCTTTATTTGTCACAGACAAGTGATCTTCAGTAACACAAAAATCAGAAATATTTTAACAATGTTAATTTCGGCTTTTATATACTTAAAAGTAGGTGTGGAAAATGTATGTATTGTTTAATTTTAAACCAGCCTATTCAAGGCAAACACTATAAACAGGGCCGTAAAAGTGCATTTTAGAACAATAAGTACCCACCCCCACACACTACTACTGATTATATCAAACTAAAGCCTAGTTAAGGGAAACACTACCTATCTATTTGCAATCCACATTCCAAAATCAGGTATTAAGAGAATCCTAGAATACACATTAAAAGACTTTTAACAAAAAGTTGCTTTAGGCTACCTAATGCAAGAAAGCCTTCATCAGGTCTGTGACAAAAATCAAGAAAAATCACATGTCTATCTAATCATAAACATAATCTAACTAGAATACTATAAATATAAAATATATATGTCTAATACTATCATCTAGTAAATATCCATCCATGTGTATTAGTGTGCATAAAAACTAAGTAATTAACATCTCAGAAAAAAATGAAAAGAAAAAACTGCCATGGCAGTTTTCATGTTTACAGCTCCAAAACATGTTTATACAATGAAAACTAGTAGAACAAACATAGAAAAATACAGAAAACAGTGGATGAAGTAAACTAGTGATGTATAAAAGTGCACAGCTGTGTGTACATGAGTGTGCACAAGCTTCCATCAGTATGGTAAATGGGGGAATTATACCTATACTACATGGTGATAGCAGCATGAAAAAAAATATTTGTTTTGAATTTACTGTTTAAATTTCTGGTGTGATGCAATAAATCTAATCAAAGCAGAATTGAGGTTGAAGTAACTAAACATATATACATTTGTATACATTCTACACATAAGTGTATTATTATTATTTAGTATATTTTTAGTACTAAAGATATCCCCTCAAAAAAAAATCCCTAAAAAACCTTTACAGATTGTGTGTCAGCTTACATAAATTCAATACACTCGTAATAGAGCAATAATAGTTTAGTTTTGTTTCTCCGAATGTATTTAATTTCAACTGCCAGCATAATTCTTTTTTCTCAAAAACACCATTAATGGCCCCTTGAAGCTCATCCATCTGTACACAGTCCAGAATCATAAATTTAAAACCATAATTTCAAGGGTGTTCTAATAAGTGTTTGAATAAGGCATTACTCTGACGTTTACGTCCAATCTCAGAAAGATGACCTGAAATCATCCTCAGTTTATTCATAGTCTTGCCCACATAAAATCCAGGGCAGTCATTGCACATGGCCCTATAGACAACTTTTTCAGTATCACAGTTACCATCTGCTGAAAATTTAACCATATTTGTAAGATACGGGCACTCAAATGAGTCACACTCCATCAAGTATTCACAGAAAGGACAGTTAGGTGGTGCACAGATTTTAGTACTCATGTTATCCTGGTGTTCCTTAGTTTTATTTTCCACATAGATACATATGCTTCTTCTCTTTTTATATACAAAAGTAGAATGATCTCCTAAAACACTTACAAGCTGCTATTGTCAGTGAGGATGGCCCAGCTCTCCTTAATAATGGCTTTAATTATATTGAAATCCCAGGTGTAAGTTAGAATTCAGCTGTCCTTACCTTTCTCTTCTTTTGGGTTAGGGTGTCCTTGTTGCATAATTCTATCAAAAGGCATATTCCACATAGGGTCATTGTTGTTTTAGAACCTCTAATGGGGTCCAGGATCATATGTAACATGTTTGATTCATATCCTCTGGTTAAGAAATCATTTTAAGATCATTCATATTTTTGAGAAAAGGGGTCACGTCTGTGGTAATGTGTGCTAATCTGTAGCCTTGTGATTTTATTACATTGTACTTAGTTTTTACTGGATGCATACTGTCTCTGTGAATTAAATAGTTCACTCCTGTTGGTTTTCTGTATAAGTCAGTAATTAATTTTCCTCTGTCTATCAATACTGACAGTCTTATCAAAGAACTGCACTGACTGAGCTAATGGAAGTGCATTTCAGGAAGGAGGTGGAGTTATTGATGTAATGGATAAACTCAGTCAGTTTAGAATTTTTCACCCTGCCAGACTATGAATACATCATCAATAAAGCAAATGTAGCTGGTCATAAAACTCTGGTATTCATTTTGTAGTACAGATTCCTCCTTCCACTTGTCTAAGGCTACATTGGCCAGGCTAGGAGCCATAGCTGCACCCATGGCTGTCCCCCTCTTCTGTTTGTAAACCTGACCATTTAAACTGAAAAACATTGTAACTCAACACAAGGCTTATTAGCTTTCTCAAGCATTCAGTTTGCCCTTGTGTAACATTATTTCTGCTATATGCCTCTGTAGCTGCTTCAGTACAGTACATGTGTAGTAACACAGTATAAAGGGCTTCAATGTTAATAGTTACCAAGATGCTTTTTCATTCATATGCACTTCTTTTATTTTTCTTAAAAAAATCAAGTGTCTCTAAAATAAAAGATGAGCTCTTTTCAGCAAGAGGGTGAAGAACAAAATATAAGTATATGGCAGTAGCCTCGGATATGAAACCTCCACTTGCAATAACAGGTCTGTAAGGTCGATCTTCCCTATTCTTATGGGGTTTGGGAACCCCCAAAAAAACAAGGTACTTTAGGGTGAAGAGTGTTCAAATACTAAAAAGTTTTCACTAATAAGTTCTTCATTAAGCACTGTGGATAGCCTATCTTTCAATTCTATATATGCAGTTTTAACCTCCTCAAAGGAATGTTTAGAATAAAACTCAGGTGTGTTCAGCATGTTGTCTATTTTGATTATATAACTGTCAGTACCTGTAACAAGTATACCCCCCATTCTTGTCAGCCTTCATAACACGTCTACTTCTATCATTACTCAAATCCTTAAGTGCTAATATCAGATCCTTTGAAATATAAAACTTACATCTGGTGTTTTTTTGAGAGTCGTTCTTATGTTGAGCTTGAATTTTGTCTTGAATGCTGCAAGTGTGGGATATATTGGGGGGCAAAAACTGGGTCTTTTAATTTTTTTATGCACACTAATACACATAGATGGATATTTACTAGATGATATTATTAGACAAATATATGCTTATAGTTATAGTGTTCTAGTTAGATTATGTTTATGGTTAGATAGCCAGTGGTGGCTGGTGACTTCAAATCAAATGGGGGGGCTGCAGAAGACAGCTGAATGGATGGGGTCAATGGGAAGAGGTGCAGCCAACTAGAAAGGGGAGGAGCTATGCTCAAAACCACAAAAACTGTAACTTTAATTAAATACTCTGCCCTGGGTGCAAACCATCATTATGAGAGTCCAATCAAGACAAAATGAAGTGTAGAAGAAAAAAATATTTCAATGCATTGGTTGCATGACAGCTTACTTAATATCTAGATGGAAACAAAAAGGTTGTGAGGCATGAAAAAATAAATTGCTTTTTAAATGCATTACTGGAATGCCAGTCAAAATCAAGTACAAGAAAAACAAGCAGCACTCAACTCAAACCACTTCTCCTTGCACTGCTGTTATAATTTATACTCAGCTTTATTAAAGTACCAAATAACATGCTGAAAGTAGCAATCTCTATGATACCCCCACTTATAAAAAGGTTTCTTATCCAAAAAAGACCTGCTGCCTGACAACAACTATCTACTTGTTTCATGGGGAAAACATGATCAAAGTGAAAAATGAAAAGCAAACAAGAAACAAGCTCAGGATACATTGCTTAAAGGATTACTGCACAGGTTATGGACCACACATGATAGATTGGCATTCTGTTTAGTTTACAGGTAAAGCCTGCAAAGATGACTGCAAGTCTCCAACAAATGTAATGAGCTTCTGAAAATAATGTAATCCTGTCCTTTATTACAAATACTGTCATATGCATTTTAATACCTAAGGCTTATGCATTATCTAGTTATGTAAATATTCTCTGCATGGCAACAACAAAAAGGCTTTCAATGTTGGTAATTCTTTAACAGTATGCTTATTAAAGCTTACTTGCATCTTAAAATCTCAGACAAGCTTACCTGATGGTCATTAAAGCATTGCTACTCAAACACAGAGCAACAGGCAGTGCAAAATGCATTTTCTGAATAGTAAGAAGCATAAATCAACAATATAAAAATATGACAGAAAGCCAGAACATTCTGCAAAATCAAGGACAGATGAAAAGCTGCTGTAGTACTTGTGTCTACCTTGGATGGGATGATACTTGGACATTTACAAGGTATAACTGCTCCTTGCCTTGCTTGGACACATCCAAAGTCACTACATGGGGGAGTGGTATGCAACAAGTATGTCACAATTTGATATCTCTGTCTGACTGTGATGGCCCTGACACATTTGTAATACCTCTCTACCTCAGAGCAAGACATCTGGACAAAGCCATACACAGAAGTGGGACAAAGGCCCAAAAATAAGGAGAATTTTTAAATATTGCTCTTATAAACTTAGAAATATAATAGAATTGCATTCGTATGAAATTTCTGAAGGGTATGAAATCTGAAACTCAAATGCCTGTCATTATTTTCTAACTTTAGTCTTTAATGATTTGCCACTAATTTGCCAAAAACACAATATTATGAAAAATGGACCAAAAATGTGATGCAAAAATATAAAATAGCCACACAATTCATCTGGGAACCTGTCAAAGAAAGGACACTTTTTTAATATTAGTACTGCTAACTTGAGCAGCTGACAAAATAAAATAATATAGATGCATTTCTGAAATAAAAGTAATCTGTAACTCTGATTATTATAGGTATTTATTAATTGTAAACCTGCCACGTTTTCTTCCAAAATTGCCATTTTGCAGAGGGATTATTAGGGGAAGAACAACATTTTGAGCCAAAATCGGGGACAGTTGAGAGGTTTGGATATGCCTAATTCTATAAAGCAATTTATTTGCATGTACCTCTCAACTTGCTAATACAGGAAATCTGGACAAGGTCAAATA
This sequence comes from Protopterus annectens, assembly GCF_019279795.1. Classification (NCBI taxonomy): domain Eukaryota; kingdom Metazoa; phylum Chordata; order Ceratodontiformes; family Protopteridae; genus Protopterus; species Protopterus annectens. The sequence goes on along the minus strand of NC_056747.1, from coordinate 1,085,185,922 downwards.
TATTGGGGGAACATATAAACAGTACTAAAAAAAATTGCTCTTATATAAACTGAGACAGTTGATAAAATATAACAGGTCTTGCTTTAGCATGCATTTTTCTGAAGGTTATGAAGTCTGAAACTCAGTGTCTGTCATTATTTAGTGACTTAATTCCTAAATGATTTGCCAGAAAACCACACATTTTATGAGGAACAAACCAAAAATAAGAAGCAAAAATCTATTCATTCTGTGAAAATCTGGACACTTGAGAGGAATAGTTCAGCCAGGGCTGTCTTTGAGTTTTCCACCCTTCCCCCTCACAAAATCAAGATCAAATGGAGCCTTCCTCCTGCAGCCATTCCAATGAACTATTACTTGGCTATTTCACCCCATTTACCATAAACACTAATGTGCATACTGCTTTACTTCTACGATGATTTGGACTTCATTTGAAAGTTTTATTTTGCATTTTATAGCACAAACACTAAGACATCTGCTAAACAAAGCAACGCAGTCTCACGATGAAAACAGACTTACCATTAAAACTTCTCTGCTGTGGAAACTTATTCATTGAAACCCACATTCAAAGAAAATAAATTTTGCCAGTGGCATATAAAGATTAACTTTGGGCTATTTTCAAATCATAGGCCCCTTGCACATGAAACATACATGTGCTCTTTGATACACCTTCCTGATTATATTGTATTAAATTATATTCCTTGTATAATACAATACAGTTGTTAGAGGGCATTTTAAATTTATTGTTTTGAACATTTTTCCAGTAAACAATGAAACAAAATGCATGCACCAATAATGACAAAACTGCCCAATTCAAAACATTTTTCTAGTAAACAATGAAACAAAATGCATGCACCAATGACAAAACTGCCCAGTTCAGAACATTTCCATCATAAAAGTCTACTCAAACTTCTACCTCCATAAAAACTTCTCCAAAGCCAACTTCATGCTACTCAAGTCAGAAGTGACAAACTTCATGACACCCATGCAGACGGGAACTGAAAGTTCGACTGCTGAGTCCTACACTAAGGCACTGTATGAGCACATCCACTCATGCATGAATCGTGCCATCCCAAATAGAACCAAGATGATCTCCTCCAAAAAAAGGAAGCCAATCTGGTGGTCACCTGCCATAAACAAACTTTACAACAAAAGGAAGAAACTGTTGCAGAAAAGAGGAAAATCCCATGATGCAAAAAATTCCCTTACTAGCCTCAGTAAGAAGCTGAGATCCCTCGTAAAAGCCTCCAAAACTAGTTAAAAAAATAAATTGCCAAAGATTCCAAAGACAACTACAAGGCATTCTATAACTATTTCAAGAATCTAAATGGCAATGCTCAGATCTGCTCTGAGCTACAACAGAATGACATTAAATATACTGATCCAAAGGATATTGCCAATATCCTGGCAGATCAATTCAGTGGCAACTTCACCCCCCTCTCACCCCCTAAATAGCCCATCTCAATACTGGAAGATTGCCAAATTCCGGTAATAATGGCCACACAGGTAAAAAAAGCACTCTCCAAAGCTAAGAATACAGCATCCATGAGACCAGATGAAATCCCGGGTTGTGTACTACATGAACTACAAAATGAACTGGCACCTCAGCTAAGTGTCATGTTTAATCATACCCTCACCTCAGGCTTCATGCCCACTGAGTGGCACACAGCTACAGTTATCCCACTCTACAAGGGGGGATGTACCTTGGATCCCGGTAACTACCACCCCATCAGTCTGATGAGCCTCATCTGCAAGGCCATGGAACGTATTATCATGGAACTTATAAACAAAGATATTGGCAACCTTCAAACACTGGACCCCATCCAGGTTGGGTTCATGAAGAGCTGATCTTGTGTCCTGAACCTAAGTGACTTCTTTGAATCAGTCTCCAGAGCTGTGGATGAGGTTAAGGCAGTCCACACAGCCTATCTGGACCTTGCCAAGGCCTTTGACACCATCTCACACTCTGGAATCATAGATAAACTTACTATGCTGGGCATTAATCCCTACATCACTCAATGGGTTGCCAACTGGCTTACTGACAGAACCCACACTGTAAAAGTAGCAGACTCCAAATCCAGCTTCAGACAAGTGACAAGTGGAGTACCTCAGGGTTCAGTCCTGGGACTGCTCTTGTTTGGCATCTACTTCTCTGAAGTACAGGCCAACACTAAGGGACTCTGGCTAACAACGTTTGCAGATGACTGCAAACTGGGAGCCATTATTGAATCCCCAAATGATGTGGATACTCTACAAAAGGGCCTTACAGAAACAGATGCTTGGTGCCGGAGCCATGGGCTCAAGCTCAATGCCAAGAAATGTATAGTTATCCCCTTTGGGAATAAACATGTACCCATGAATTACCACATAGGTGGCAGTACACTAAACACCGGACGTGTGATAAGAGATTAAGGGACACAGGTGGACAGTGGTCTCACCTTCAATAACCACATCGCCACAACAGTCAGGAAATTCTTCTATGTGGCACACCTCATCACTAAGGGCTTTTCATCCAGAAAAAAGGAGGTCATTGTCCCACTGTACTCATCCCTCATTAGACCCATTATAGAATACAATGCCCTATTTGGTATGTACCTCTCAAGACATCTGCAACAACTGGAAAGACCACAGAAATACCTCACTAAAATAATCACAGGCCTAAAGCAGATGCCCTATGCTGACCACCTTAAAAAACTCCAGCTATACTCTGTCGCATATCGTCTACTCAGAGACGATCTCTGCTTAACATACAAGGCCATGTCAAACCCAGAGCTGTTGGACATGCTACACTTAAATAAATCACAATCCCTCAGTGCCACATGCTCCAGGGATCTAAACCTTGTCATCACAATAAACAAAACATGCTGGAGGGATAGGTTCCTGACCCAGTGACTCCCCAGACTCTGGAATAGACTGCCCATTCATGTCAAGCAGAGTGCCTCCTTGGCCCTCTTCAAAAGGAACCTTGATGATTGGATAGGAGAAAGGAAATTCATCAAGGGGATCACATCAGTTGCCCTGCTAGACAGGGTTCCAGTGAAGTAAATAGTGTGGGAAGAAATAGCCAGGGAATTATTATGGCTAGGCTTGTATAGGCCCTAGGACCAATAGCCTAGTACCAACCTATGAACCTACCTTCCACCAGTATCAGTAAGTATGCACAATCTCTGAAGAAGTAAAAGTAATCTAAATAATTCCACATTAAAGAAATCTGAAACTAATGAAGAGGTTGCTGCTGGCAAACAACTTTATATTTCATTGTTTCATCTACAAATAAAGTGCCTGTTGCCCTTGAGGAATAAATTACCTATGTTGCATTAAAAAAATGATAAGCCAGTAATATTGCAATAGAGAATGAATGGCAAACTGATAACAGGTTCATAGTTACTAGGCATCTTCGCCACAAATGACTGCAGCATCCACCCCCTTTACAACACAGTACAATATCAACAATGCTTCTGCCTACTGTGGGAGCAGAACCCACAGCCTTCTGCATCAAAAGCAAATATACTACCTGTTCTGCTATTAACAATGCAAGCAGACTCAGCATAAGCAGCACTAAACTTTTGTTCCCCTGCAGCTCTCAGATTCTTGTAAAATCTACTTGACACTCAACTGTATCTCTGAACTTTGCAGCACAAGAAATCAGGAAAAAGCCAACATTTATTGGGTTTGGGGGGGGCAAAAGCCCAAAAACCAGGGACACATTTTAAACATTGCTTGTATAATGTTGGAAAGTTGCTAGAATAAAATGCTGTGTTACCACCATACATTTCACTGCCAAGTATTGAACCCAGGATCCTGTGTGAAACAGTCAGAGCAACATACCACTATGCCAAATCATCTGTTGGTGAAAAAGACAAATACTGAAACTTAAATGGCTACCACTTAGTGAATTCAGTTCTCACCATAGCTCTCAACCTCTTAGCAAAAAACACATAGACAAAGCCAGTAATGGGGGGATACAGCCCCCAAACATATTCAGTGAATTCAGTTCTCACCATAGCTCTCAACCTTAGCACAAAAAACCTGGATGAAGCCAATAATGGGGGAATACAGTCCCAAAAATAAGGACAAATTTCAAATACCCATGTTACAAACATAGAAAATTGCTAGAATAAAAGGTTTTGTGTTACCATGTACTTTCTGAAGAATATGAAGTCTGAAATTCAAATGCCTGTTATTTTTATTTAGCATTTGTTAACCAGGAAAGTCTGACTTGGAACAAAAGCCAATTTTCAGCCAGAGGCCCAGGGTGAAACACTCCAGACATATGTCTTTGTAAGATGGGAGAACATGCAGACTCCACACCAAAGGCACCTCAGCCAAGATTCAAACCAGAGAACCTGTAGCTATCAGGCAACAATGCTACCAGTGCATCACTACACTACTGACTGTGCAAGGTTACACTTAAAATTAAACAATACATACAGTTTCCACGTCTACTTTTAGGTACATAAAAGCTGATATGTTTAACATTGTTAAACTATGTCTGATTTTTTTGTTACTGAGGATCACTTGTCTGTGATGAATCAAGGTTTGTTGCTTTGGAACTCTAGTAGGGTTTCATGATTTTTGGAAATTATTGTGACTGAGTTCATCAACAACGTTTTAAGACGACTAGTTTCTTTGCTGTTTTATTTTTTGCCTCAACACTTGTGGTGGTGAAGTTGGAACTGGACAGATTCCTGTGCTTGTTCATTTTTTTAAGGATAAGAAGTATGTAACTCTATGTGAGAAGGCTAAGAAATGTGAAACTCTATGTGTGAAGAATAAGAAGTATGAAACTATATGTGACAAGGATAAGAAGTATGAAACTCTATATGTGAAGGATTAGAAGTATGAAACTCTATGTGTGCAGGATAAGAAGTTTGAAATGCTATGTCTGATATTACTGACTGTAGTCTTCAGTGATTTACCAGAAAATCAAACATTTTATGAATTAAGAAATGAATGCCTTGAATCTTCAGATCTAAAGGTTCTATTAGTGCTTCTATTTTGCTTCTGTTGGGAAAATGACCACAGGGACATCATATTACTTCAGAAGACTGCTGCTGTATTTTCAAACTATGTATTGCATTTTTTGCATGTCATCACTATAAGGTGCATTTGTATTTTTTGGTCTAGCTGCTACTAGTGTGCTTTGATATCTCCTTGAAGTCTGTGTTCATTGTTGTCACATGTCTGCCATAGAACTGCCTCTTAACTACTTGTTGCTAGTTTGATTTCCTGCTGGTACCTTTTCACAGTTGGTTAACTAAAGTGGATTTTACATTAAGAAGGCTGTCACTGTAAATCTTGTGGGAGTGAAAATAAGTATTCTGTAAGGAAACACAAAAGGAGGCACAAAGAGAGATTGTTTCATTCACTAGGGGATTTTTAGTTGGTTTAGTCACTTTTCTTTGAGTTTATAAATTCTTCTGCTTGTTGATGAATGGTGTTCTTTTATAGTTGCAGACAGTTAGAAACTAAATTTTCCATATAAAACATCCCCTGTAACTGTGGCAAATATCAGTTTATACAAACAGCACAGATACAGTCATACATAGCCTAGCTGCAGCTTCTACCCTCATACTGCTTAAACTCCTGCTGTACCACCACTCTGTAGTTCACATAAAAAAGACCTGTCAGCATGGGTAGGCAATTTCCCATTTGTTCTGTCATCTGCTTGGTAGATGTGGGCATCTTGAGACAATGTAGGTATTGTCTCATGGTCACTGACAACCAACTAATCCTTAGAGAAATGAATACAGCATGTGAGAGATATAATTAACTAATGTTACTGGAGGCAAGACTCACACAAAAGCACACAAAATAACAACCAGGTTGTCAGTAACATAAGCATCACTTCCACCTGGCATAGTACTGACACAACACAACATATGCTCTGGCACTTAAAAGCAGCCTTTATATACCCCAAAGACCTCCTAGGCATTCATCCTACAAAAAGAATCCTCAACAACCCAATAAGCATTCCAGCCAAGCAACATCCAACACAATGCATATAGTCACACCCTACACTGCCTCAATTACAAAGCCCATAAGAAAACACACTACCAAACATAGGAGATTCCATGCTGATGTATACAGATGCCCCACTCACCAGGCTGAATAAGAAGAAAATCATGGTTAGCTGTCTGGCAGGGACCAGGATCCGCCAAATTACCCACACACTCAAGTCATTAGACCACAAGTACCAGTATGACTCAGTCATGGTCCACATGGGTGTAATTGACCTGAGAAGTATCTCCCTGAACTATATGAAGAGATATATATTTGTCAGCATAGGAGGATATGATCAACAGACCATGTTGCTTTGCCAAGGATGGTCTGTGACTTTCCCCTCTAGGTATTTGAACTTTGCCTAAAACATTGACCTCTCCCATAGTGCTTAGCAAAAAAAGAAGAAGAAATAGAAGAAAAAAGAACAAAAAAAACACAAGGAAATCTAAAGTTGTTGCTGCTCAATGCAAGGACCCTAAACAAAACTCCACACCATGCAGGCTCACTTTACAGTGAAGAATGTGGACATCTGTGCAGTTAATGAGAAATGGTTTAAGGTCAGGACTCCATGCTGGGACCACTCTTATTTTGCATCTGCTTCTCAGAGGTAAAGGTAATGTCAAGGGCTTTTAGTTGACCATGTTCACAGATGATTGCAAAACTGCAAACTGGGAGCTATCATAGATTTCCCCCATGACACAGACATCTTACAAGAGGGCCTAACACCGAAACATGACCGGTGTCAAAGCCATGGATTGAAACTCAATGGCAAGAAATTCATTGCAATGCCTTTTGGGAAAACTGCCACCCAGACCAATTACTCCATCAGGATGACACCTCTAAATATTGACCCAGTAGTCAGGATTTGGTAACACATGCAAAATGTAATCTGGTTTTGACCAACATATGGCTAAGGTAGTAGAAAATGATTCTGTGCCACACAACGTATAAGTAAGTGCATGGCATTCAGGTGCAAGGATGTCATACTTCCACTTTATTCAGTCCTTATCAGACCCATCATTGAGTATAATGCCCCTTTGGCATGTACCTGACCAGACACATGCAACAATTGGAACATCCAAAAAAGGTTCCTTACCGGGATAATGCAGGATATAAATGCATTGTCTTATATGGATTGTTTTACAGCCTTACCTCTATACTCTGTCTCCTATAGGTGATATATGCCTGGCATGCAAGGAATACTTGGGTCCAGCTCTGATGGACTTTCTACACATCCACAAAATGAACAACATCAGAAACACTAGAGCCAAGGATTTAAATTTTACTTGTGACAAAAATAAAACATAGTAGCAAGACAAATATGTATCTCAGAAGATCCCCTTTCCCTGGAACAGGCTTCCCATCCATGTGAAGTAGACTCCATCCTTTGCTCTATTTAAGCATAACCTTGACCAATGGATGGAAAATCAGAAATACAGTCTGGGTCTGACACTAATTTGTCTGTAATAAACAGAGGCAGACAATAATGCCCAAACTAACATACCCTCCCATAACCTTTAGAAACATTCTAACTAGTATATCCCCTCTTAATAAATGCTCATGATACATTGGGACATAGTTTTGTTGGATCGCACAGCTAGACTTACAAATGCCCTGGCGGTCAATAGCCTGGTATACACCCATGAACCTATGCTCACTGGTGTACGTGGGGTTGGCTTGCAGTGGATTGTTGTGATGTGCATGTCCACACTTTGGAGTATGATTTGATCAACATGCCTCCCTAGATGTCAAGAGCCCTCTATGTGACCTCTGATTTATATCTGGATGTCTCCCATGGGAAATGTGTCCAAAACACATACAGCACCCTTTCCTAAGTCTCATCATTCCTCTCTTTTCCCACGCAATCTCCAACAGGTACCTGAGGGTGCCTGCATCATAGTCAGGATATTAGCCCTCTATACCAGCAGAGCTGGTGTATGCTTACCATACATCTATTCTGATTAAGGAACATAACAGAACTGGTGTATACTTACCTTATATCTGTTCTGATTACAGTGCATAACAGAGCTAGTGTATACCTACCATATGTCTGTTCTGATTACAGTGCATAACAGATCTTTAGTATACTTACCATAGGTCTATCCTGATTAATGAGCATAATAGTGCTGGTGTATACTTACCATACATCTGCTCTGATTACAGTGCATAACAGAGTTGGTGTATACTTACCATATGTCTATTCTGATTAAAGTGCATAACAGAGCTGTTGTGTACTTACCATACATCTGTTCTGATTACAGTACATAACAGAGCTGGTGTATACTTACCATATGACTGTTCTAATTACAGTGCATAACAGAGCTGGTCTATACTTGCCATATAGGTTCATAGGTTCATAGGTTCATAGATTAGTACTAGGCTAACTGCCCTTGTGGGCCATTTTCAGCCTTGCCAATTACCCCATCTGAGAATCAAACCCTGTACCTTATGCTTGTAAGGTAAACACCTTAACCATTATGCCAACCTTCCCACCATATCTGTTTTGATTTCAGTGCTTTAAACACTGTTTTTACAACAACGCATTCACACAATGATTATGTGAGGAATTTCCCATTATCATCCACATCACAACAGTATAATATTTTGAGAAACAAAATGTATTTTACTATGTATTTTTGTAGAGGAGAACTGTGCTATGCTTTTAGATATGATCTTGATGAGTGGATGGGAAATAGGAAATACACCCCGGGGATCACTTCTGTGTCTCTGCTTGACAGTGGTACAGGAAAATAACTTTCTTGGGTGGCGTAAGCCAGGGAACCTTGTTGGCTAGGCTTACATAGGCCCTTGGGCCGATAGCCTAGTACCTACCTATGAACCTATGACATTCTTCTACTGACAACATACGGATTAGAATAAGAAAGAAAGTGTAAGGGCATATGCATGCTGTGGAAGAACCACAGGACATGTAGTATAATACAAGGCCATTAATAGCTGTTGGCATAGTGCATCCAAAGGGCAAATGCACACCAAGCATCCTTCAGTATTACTGTTGTCAGAAATGCAACAAGTGTCTATAAATGTGGCAAGTTAATCTTTTATCTTTACTCAATGTTATGTGACTGTTTTAAAACAAATGCTCTACATTGGCAATACTGTTTCAATGTGGTAATGCATCACAACAGCCCACTACAATGTGCTAATGCAGTGTGCAGGAGTAGGTGTGCAAAGGTAAAGGAGCCCAACCTCAAACCCCTTTACTTTAGAAAAAAAATGCATTGTGACAGCTAGAACTTATGTTGACAAGTATGTGGCACATACTGTTGAAAACTCATCACAGAAAGATGACTGGAACAGAGTAATGACAGCCATGTAACAGATATTATTACAATAAATGATACACTGCTCACAGGATTAGAAAATGGAGGATATGTACTGCTTTAACAGAGTAGAGAATGAAAGTTCTTCAGCATAGGGTGAATGAACAAGTAACGCCTGGCAATAAAACAACAAAGTGCACCACTTTATAAAAGCATAGCATATTAAGCTGTCATGCAGCCGAGACATAAGAAAATGGTTACTATTTTTGTTACTCTGTTTAATGAGCATACATATTTAAAAAAGTAAAATAATAAAAAAGCAATATGTGTGTGTGTGTGTGTGTGTGTGTGTGTGTATTAAAAATTTATATAACTTCTACTTTGGATGTAAAATACTTCTTCCAAAAAAATTGCATATGCTACAGCACGTTTGAAATATTAGACAGAGAACTATTTCACATCAGAAATATACACCAGAATAAACAATAAAAACAAAGAACAAACCAAATGTCCACAAAGAACACACAGAGTAATTCTCTTCCAAAAAAACAGACTCCAGGCAGGTAAGGTTATTAGCGCTTTTGTTCTTTTTATTTACACTCCAAATCGGAACTTCATCAGATACACACACTTTACCCTCTTCCCTATTTTTATACAAAATTCATTGAAGCAATTGCCCCAGTCAATGCACTTTACAATTAATTAAACAATTAATTAAACTTGAAATTTGATTCCTCCATTTAAAAACTATCAGTGGACCTTTTAAAAGTATGTAAATGTAGATACACATTTTCCTATTCTTGTTAACCAAGCTAATAACATTCATATTTTTTTTAAGAATACACTTTTTATTTAAAATCATTTGCTTGTTGAAATTAATTACTTGTAAATGTAAACATTTTCCTAATGCATTTATTAGCCTTAAAAGAAACAGTAGAAACAAAGGGAACACATTCCTTTTCAAATATCTTCTGCCCTTAAGTGCAATAAACTACTTAGTGAAATTCTGTCATTGATTCCAAGGAAAACTGTTGCGTTTAATAAAACCTGCTAATATGTTTCCCTGTACTCCCAAAAGCAGGGCCAGTTACCTCCCCTCTCTTGTCTCCCCACCTTTTCCAATACTCAAAAAAGAAACTTCCTAAAATCTTTACATCCCATACTATGTCTATATAGCGTATTGTTTTTGTCCTGCCTCCTTACTGCGTACATATGTTGATGGGTCTACTTCAGAAGATCGACAGACCACTTGATCGAAATTCATTTGGTTGACAGCTCACTTGGTCGACAACCAGTATTCAAGGCACTTAACAGGGATTTGCCCCCCTCCCCAATGTTGTGCAACCCTGGAGTTGTTATATATAGTTGGGGGTGGGGGGGTGGGGGGCAGAGCCCCCCCCACAATGGTGTGTGTGTGGGGGGGGGGGGTGAAGCCCTCCACCTATTTTCATTTTTATGCTGATATAGTCTCCTTTTTAGTTTTTTCTCTGTTTTTCCTATGTAGTATGCACAACAAGACTGGCAGAGGGCTACATACACTACTCCTTTTGTATTGCAATTATAATTACCTGTTACTGAAATTGTTCTTTTGTAGCCTTCAATCACTATACTAGTTGTTTCTTATATGTATCTACACTCCCCTACATCCATTACATTTCCTCATACAGAAGTGTAATCCTGTCTTTGTTCTTTTTCCTTTCAAATAAATTTTTAATGTTAGATCCCCTTCTGAATACGATTTTTGGTTTGTCACCTACTTTTTCTGTCAGTCCAAATGCTCCAAAAACACAGTTCCAGTTTTTTTCTATTATTTTCCTTACATCCGAACTGTCCTGGTCATATGTTAATATACAACAGCAACTAGTACCATCTTCTGGTTAGTTTGACCCTACCAGGCTCTTTGCATTTTTCAGTGTAGGAGGGTAACTCATATTTTCTTTATTTACTACCTATTTTCCTTGAACCTCTAACACACTATTGGAGTACCCTCTTACTCTCAACATGTCCTTCAGTTCTTCTAACTGTTTTTAGAATTGTTTGTCACCTGTTGTCAATATAGATGTTCTAATCATTTGGCCCTTAACCAAATTCCTTTTTTGCCAAAAGGGGTGATCACTTTTGAAATGTAGGAACCCATTTGGGTATGTGGGCTTTCTATAAATACAGGATTCATAGCATCTCTTCTCTCTGTTTTTATATAGGTGAATATCCAAGTAGTTAACTGCTTCATCCTCTATTTTGCTATTGAAGCTTAGAAAATTTGTAGAGGAATTAATGTATTCCAAAAATACATCAACCTCTTCTGGCTCACCTTCCCAGAGAATTAGAATATCATCCAGGAATCTATAATATTTATAAATGTTTTTCCTGAACCTGGAACTTAGTACACATTCAGTTTCCCATTGCCAAAGAATGATATTGGCTAACACTGGGGCTACTGCTGCCCCCATTGCTACCCCCTGGGTTTGTTTGAAATATTCACCCTGGAACTGAAGTTGTTTTTCAAAACTGATTCCTTGAGGGTAGCTCGTACATAAATTGTACCTTCTGAATACCTAGTTCCTTTCTTTAAGGCTTCCTGAAAGTAATCCATACCTTCTTCATGTGGAATACTCAAAAAAAAGGTCCTTGACATCTATATTACAAATATTATTTTTTCTTTAAATTCATTTTCTGCCATACATTTTAATGGATGCCAGGATTCCTTTAACACATGTTCTTTGTCCTCAAAGAAACCCTTTAAGTGGAAATCCATCATTTTTGCTAGGGGTTCTGTTTTACTCCCCCTTCCTTCCACTATTGGTCTCATTGGTGGATCCTTTACTGATTTGTGAATTTTGGGGATCCCAAAAAAGGCAGGTATTACTGGATTATTCATTTTCAGGAATTTCATCTCATTTTCACTGAAACTATATTCTTGAAAGAGTTCCTCTAAAGTCATATCCAATCTTACATTAAAATACTAATTTGATTCAGTGATGCTACACTGAAGTAGGAACCGTCATTCAGATAGTTCACCATTCTACTTGTGTATTCATGGTGACTCATTATGACTACACCACTCCCCTTATCTGGCCTCATTATTTGTAATTCATGGTTCCTCATTATTTCTGTTAATACTTTTTATTCCTCATTTGTTAAATTTTGCTCCCATTGTTTAGTTCCATTACCTTTTAAACTTTTAAATTATATCTCATTAAGTCTCTCAAACAAAGCCATGGGTGGTGACAGAGGGGGGTTGTATGTACTCTTTCTTTTCATCATAGTCCCCTTGTCTTCTTTCACTTCACCATTTTCAATTATCAGTTTTAAGTTGATGGCCCTTGCAAACATTTTTAGATCCAAAATTGCCCTGACCATGTGGTTCTGTTTTTTAGGGATGAAGGTAAACCCCTTTGTAAATAATTCACCATAAGTGTCATTCAAAGGGATTCCGCTGTAGTTATAGATCTTAAGCCCCTTATATTCAAAGACAATATCACTTTCGCTTTCCACACTCATATGCATGCTCTCCCCATTATTGACAATGTTGTTATATGTTTCTTCTATGAAGTTATTAAAACTTATATTTGTTGTTGAACTACTAGCTTCCAAACTATTCAATTCAAAAAGACCAATACTTTCATCAGTCATGTTCAGGGCATTTACACAGTTTTTATTCTCCGTGTGTTCAATACCAATAGGCCCACCCATTACTATAATCTTGTTGTTAACATTTTTTACATTTAAACCAACACTATTACTTATTCGTCTCATATAACTTATATTTTCATTTAAGTTATTAACATTTAAATTGTGTATTTCAAAAAGACCATGATTTACATCAACTGTCTCATTCATTGAATTCAGGACATTTTCAGAATTATTATTCCCTGAATGCCCAATAGTAACTTTCCCATTTGGGTCAGTGCTGTTACTCATTTCACTCACTCTGCTATTATTTTCATTTAAATTATTGCCATAATTACCATCGGACACTTCGAATTCAAAAAGGACATTTTCAACAGCATTTTCATTAATTATGTTTAAAACCATAACAGGGTTTTTATTCCCTGAATGTCTGTTCTCATTAGTCCCAACAAGTGTCTTTATATCAAGGCATTCACCCCATTTTTCAAGCCAGTTATTGTCTAAAAGTTCAAGAGGACTTACCATTGGTAATATGGTTATTGTTGTGGCAGTATTCCCCTCCTTCTATTCTGCCCCCCTTGTTGACCCCGATACCCTTTCCAGTTTTGATTTTTGTTCCTGGGTATTCAGGAACCATTTTTGTTTTTCAGGTGTGCAGATATTCTTGGTAAGGGTCAAAAATCCTGTTCTGAATCCAGCCTTTGCTCTCTAAATACTTCTGGGCCATCAGTCTTGTCTCCTATTTGCATTTCAGTGGCTTCCTCGTCTGTTTCCACAAATGATACCCTAGACTGGTTGCTCACACCAGGAATTGGATATGCTCTTTTTTGTTTGTATTCCTCCTGGTCTCGCTTTAACTTTTTATGTTCCTTCTTTTTGATTGTAGATTCATGCTGCTTCACTCATGGGAAAATACTGTTGTAAATCCTGGTATTGGACTTGTATAGCCCATGCAATGTAATCTCCCTCTGCAAAACCATTATTTCTTCTTTCAAAATATTTATACTTCTTTGGTTTTCCTTTACCAAAAGCCGCATGAGTTCTATGCCGGTCTGGTCAAACAGCTCAAGCAACTCACGGTGAAGGACTGAACCACTTTCAATGTTGTTGGGGAACTTGCAGATCCTCAAACCCTTCAGTTCCCTTCCATAACGAATGCAGTCCTCGAAAAACACATTTTCTAATTGAAGCCCTCTAAGTTTTTTCACTGCTTTTTCCAGCTTATATACCTTTTGTTTAAAGCTGGAAATAGGGTCTTCATTGCTGATTCTCTAGCCTCATACCCATTCCAAGATGGTACAGGCTCCCTATTCACCCAAGTGAGGAAATCCTCCCTTTCTCATTGGCTGGGGCTTGTTTGCTCCTGCCACACTTCTTTCACCAACCTCGCTTATACCATCCATGCTCGCACCTTTCTGTAACACCACCGAATAGGAAGCCCTTGCTTCTTTTGGTTACCCTTACGAAAAAACATTGTTACGGACTCTCGTGTTAGTTCCAGTTGAATTGTTAACTTCTCTAAGTCTACCAGAACACACTAAGTCCACTTTATTGTTGATTTGGGTAATCATAGCTAGCAGTTGCATTAAGCTTACATTGTCCTCGATCCTGCCATTGTCAGATGCCACAGAACTACCCATTTCCATTCTCCACCTCTTCTTACAGTTTCTCTCTTTAGAGCCAAAATAAGTCCAATATGTCTCAATTCTTAATATATCAGTAAGTCAGTAGGTCAATTTCCTTGTGCCCAACCTTACTCCAAAAAACACAGTTAAAACGGAGAAATAACAGTACCAAAAAAGGTTTTTGCTTGTAGTTTCTGTCTTCAGAGCCAACTCATGGTTAATCCAAGGTGTCACGGTTCTCAGTGAATCAAGCACCCTATGCACAAATGTACACCAGAATAAACAATAAAAAAGTCCAAACCATATGTCCACAAAGAACACACAGGGTAACTCTCTTCCAAAAAAAACAAACTCCAGGCAGGTAAGGTCATTAGCACTTTTTTTTCCCTTTATTCACACTCCAAAATGGAACTTCATCAGATACACACACCTTACCCTCTTCCCTCTTTTTATACACAATTCATTAAAGCAATTGCCCCAGTCAACGCACTTTACAATTAATTAAACAATTAATTAAACTTGAAATTTGATTCCACCATTTAAAAACCATCAGTAGATATTTGAAAAGTATATAAATGTATATACACAATTTCCTATTCTTGTTAACCAAGCTAATAACATTCATATTTTTTTAAGAATACACTTTTTATTTAAAATCATTTGCTTGTTGAAATTAATTACTTGTAAATGTAAACATTCTCCTAATGCATTTATTAACCTTAAATGAAACAGAAGAAACAAAAGGAACACTTTCCTATTCAAGTCCCTTCTGCCCTTAAGTGCAATAAACTACTTAGTGAAGATTGTTAGGAAGTTTCTTTTTTGTGTATTGGAAAAGGTGGGGAGACAAGAGAGGGGAGATAACTGGCTCTGCTTTTGGGAGTACAGGGAAACATATTGCCAGGTTTTATTAAACGCAACAGTTTTCTCTGGAATCAATGACAGAATTTCACTAAGTAGTTTATTGCACTTAAGGGCAGAAGAGATTTGAATAGGAAAGTGTTCCCTTTGTTTCTTCTGTTTCTTTTAAGGTTAATAAATGCATTAGTAGAATGTTTACATTTATAAGTAATTAATTTTAACAAGCCAATGATTTTAAATAAAAAGTGTATTCTTAAATGAAAATGAATTTTATTAGCTTGGTTAACAAGAATAGGAAAATGTGTATATACATTTATATACTTTTAAAATGTCCACTGATGGTTTTTAAATGGAGGAATCAAATTTCAAATTTAATTAATTGTTTAATTAATTGTAAAGTGTGTTGATTGCTGCAATTGCTTTAATGAATTGTGTATAAAAAGAGGGAAGAGGGTAAGGTGTGTGCATCTGATGAAGTTCCATTTTGGAGTGTGAATCATCAACATTGAAAGACTTTTTGTTATTGCCATGCATAGAATATTTACATAACTGGATAACGTATACGCCTTAGCTATTGAAATGCATGTGACAGTATTTGTAATAAAGGACAAGATTACAGTATTTTCAGAAGCTCGTTACATTTGTTGGAGACTTACAATCATCTTTGCAGGCTTTACCCGTAAACTAAACAGAATGACCTGTGTAGTAATCCTTTAAGCAGTCTATCTTGAACTTGTTTGTTGTTTGCTGTTCATTTTTTACTTTGATCATGTTTTCCCCATAAAACAAGTAGATAGTTGTTGTCAGGCAGCAGGCCTTTTCTGGATAAGAAACATTTTTAGACATGGGGGTATCACAGAGATTGCTATTTTCAGCATGTTGCTTGGTACTTTTATAAAGCTGAATATAAATTATAATTAGAACTGCAGTGCAAGAAGTGCTTTGAGTTGAGTGCTGCTTGTTTTTTATACTTGACTTTGACTGGCATTCCAGTAATGTATTTTGAAAAGTAATTTATCTTTTCATGCCTCACAACATTTTTGTTTCTATCTAGATATTAAGTAAGCTGTCATGTAGCCAATGCATTGAAATATATTTTTTTTCTTCTCCACTTCGTTTTGTCTTGATTGGACTCTCATAATGATGATTTGGCCCCCAGGGCAGCGTATTTAATTAGTCCCAGTTTTTGTGATTTTGAGCATAGCTCCACCCCTTCCCATTGGCCTCACTCATGCAGCTGTCTCCTGCAGCCCCCCCCCCTTTGATTTGAAGTTACCAGCCACCACTACAGTGGAGATAGATGGTTTGCATTTGTGGAAGAAAAAAGTATATACTCTGTCACATATCATCTACTCAGAGGCAATCTCTGCTTAACATACAAGGCCATGTCAAACCCAGAGCTGTTGGACATGCTACACTTAAAGAAATCCCAATCCCTCAGAGCCACACACTCCAGGGATCTAAACCTTGTCATCACAATAAACAAAACATGCTGGAGGGATAGGTTCCAGACCCAGAGACTCCCCAGACTCTGGAATAGACTGCCCATACATGTCAAGCAGAGCACCTCTTTGGCCCTCTTCAAAAGAAACCTTGACGATTGGATGGGAGAAAGGAAATTCACCCCGGGGATCACGTCAGTCACCCTGCTAGACAAGGGTCCAGGGAAGTAAATAGTGTGGGAAGAAATAGCCAGGGAATTGTTATGGCTAGGTTTGTATAGGCCCTAGGGCTGATAGCCTAGTACCAACCTATGAACCTATACTTAATAAAGGGAACAAAAGCGCTAATAACCTTACCTGCCTGGAGTCTGTTTTTTTGGAAGATAGTTACCATTTGTGTTCTTTGTGGACATCAAAAATATAAAAAATTATCTAGTACTCAAAAATACAAAATAATTTAACAACATATTCTTAAAGTGACAATAATTCCCTCTGGCATATTTGTTACTGGCCTCAGGCATTGGGCCTCACAACACCCTTGGGTGGACATAATTTCCCCATTACTACCTGTTTAGCATTTTCCTTTTACTCAATGCCATGCATATAATATATAATTTCCTCATTAAATACCTAGCATGACAGAATAAATTGGTACTGTTCTGTTCTTTTTCTTTGAATAAGAGCAATGTGTCTGATGGTTTTAAAAGTCAGAATTTTCTGTCAAACCCATTTTCATCATTTGTGACACTGTGGTGTGCTTTCATGAGCATTCGTGAAACTGCTCTTTTTTTTTCATTTTTTTTGTAATTTTTGCCCCATCCCTTTTCTTGCTGTTTTTCCTCACTGCCTGCCAATGAACAGATCTTTGTTCAGTCTACCAGTCTATCAGTCTATTAGTTTCCTTAGTAGGGAAGAGACAACCAAGAGGGTTCATCACTATGGCAGACTTTGGGAAAAGTTCCGAATTGTTCCACTAACTGTGCTCACTAGAAAAGGGACTGGCGGGGTGTGCAATGACTCACCGCAGAGGTTGTCCTCTCACTTCTACAAGGGGCATTCTCTGCAAGCAGCCCTGTTCATCCCCCTCACAGTATGAGCAGTGCTGTTCCCAGACTTTACTAGGGAAATCACACTACTTTGTATGTCCTTGAGTCCGTGTAAGCTCCTACTTCCCTTGGGAGAGGCAAGTAAACCATACCCCTTCACTCTTCCCCTTCTTTGCCTAGTTCCTCCCTTGACAAGGTTGCTAATCAAAGCCTGGTCATTGGGGTCACAATTAGAACTTCATGCTTCTGTACCATAGAGCCAGACTTTATAAAGCAGATCGTAAACAAATTGTTGCATTATTTTTGTTTTGCAAAAGGATGTTTCCATATTACCTACTATGAATTATTGTTTTTTTTGTTTTGTTTTTTTTGAAGAGAGGTAGTTTTAGTGAATTATGTTATACATATTACTATCTTTTCAATCTTTTTATTAAAATTAAAGTAAATCTTCTCATAAAGTGGAGGTACTTGGTCTGTACAATTTATATGATCTTATGACCATTTAAATTTTGATGCTTTATAATACACATACAAGCTACATTTTAGTCTGACCACTCTCCACTGCCTGCACATCGGTGCCTAGCTCCTGATTATCAAACAGACTGCCAACAACCAGTACTGCAGAATACTACCCAAACCTATTTAAAAGCTACATTTTAGTCTGCCCACTCTCTGCCTGCATTTCGGTGCCTAGATCCCAATTACCCAATGGACTGCTGACAACCAGCACTGTAGAACACTACCCAAACCTACTTAAAAGCTACATTGTATGTATTTTTCTGCCCACCTAAACTCTAGCTGTTACACTTTTGTTATAACTATCTACTGCTTTATCTACTGGTTGTGGCTTGTTACTGTGGTGTGCACACCCAGTGTGGACACTCACATCAGGCCCTCCACCCCCACCATCAGCTGTTTCTACATCCTTCCCTCCCATGATAACTCTCTTGGTGAATAGTATAGCTTTTTGCTTTTGATAAGAACAAAGCAAACTTAACAAACAACTTAACAAAAAAAATAATAAACAAAAATAATAAAGAACTTTATATTAATGAACAGAATGAAAGGGTGCAAAGCAACCTTATATAAGGTGCACTGACCTGACCTGGTTCTTGTTGATGAGACCTCCGTAGTCTGGCACTGTCTATTCTTATTCAGATTCTGTGAGAGCATCCATATATCACAGGTAGTCTCGCAGTAATCACCCTGCCCCTTTCCTTTTTCCCACCCCTTGATCCAGAACTAATGAATACTGGTCTCCTACCTGGGCGCCATTTTTAAAATAACCCTAAAAGAGGCTGCATCCCCTATCTATCTCCCCATGGGATGTGCTCACCATGTGAGTTGTTCTTTGCAATTGTACATCACTGCATTATCATTGACTTGATGTGCTAGAGCTACCTAAGCCTTTTTACTGAAGATTTGCTGTGCTGTATCTGTTTTTGTTAAATCTTGTGATTTTACTACTTGCTAGTGTTTGGTCACGCATTTTTAGTAACCACTGCTACTTCTAATTGCGGAGTCTATAGTCAGCTCATACAGGTTTCAACTGCCTTAACGGCAATGATTGTTCAGTCATACTACAATTGTTAAAGCCTCAATTGGATAATCTTCTTTGGAATATCATCCATTTAAATATTTAACTTAACTGCTGTGCCTATCCTCACTCAGGTCAGATAGTAAGGTCCTTTACATATACTGTTGAAGTTGAAATGTTGTGTTTTAGTGCTATTATTTTTGTTCTTTTTTCTACAACAGTTATATAAACAAGTTAAGGTGAAATGCTGTGTTCATTTAATTGTTTTCTATAACATCTGCGTAATTGGTCTTTGTTCCTCTTTAAACTGTATAACTTTTTAACATATTTTAAAATGCTGTATTGATACCCTATTCAAAATCTGATCACTACTGTATACTGTTTACTGTTTCCCCAGTTTTCTTAACCTAACTGCAACCTTTTTTCTCCTTTTTGTACCATAGTTAGTCCAGACACTGTCCACTGCCTGCATGTTGGTGCCTAGCTTCCGATTACCTAATGGACTGCTGCCAACCAGTATTGCTGAACACTACCCAAACCTACTTAAAAACTACATTGTTTGTATTTTTCAGCCCACCCAAACTCATTACTGTGGTGTGCATACCCAGCGCAGACACTCACATCAAGCCCACTACCCCCAACCATCACCTGGCTCTACATCCTTCCTTCCCACGATAACTCTCTTGGTGAACAGTATAGCTTTTTATTTTTGATAAGAACAAAGCAAACTTAACAAAAGACTTAACAAAAAAAAGAATTAAAAAAAACTAATAATAATAAAGTACTTTATGGCTTAATAGAATTGTTCTTATGCTGACCAGAAGACTGTATTAGAACAATTTGATTCTACTATCTGGTATATGGGTGCTAGTAATAATTTGTCAGGCACTGTACCTGTTAATCTAAAGATAGCTATTGTAAATTTAAATTTTTTCTTCATTATTATTGGAAAATAAATAAAAAATTTTTGAACAAAAAAAAAATCTACAGATAGCTAGTAAACACAGCAATTATGGCATAGTAAAATGTGTGTGATGGCCCTTCCAATGCACTGTGCCTATAAAAAGGGTACCATGTCTACACTGTATTTCCTGCTGTACTGGCTATCAGGTACAAGTACATTACTCTAAACATTACAGAATGCAGAAGCCTGTACAATCACTCCTACAATGTACCATGTTCCAGGGAAGAGGCAGTAGTACTAACAATACGATGCAGTTACATTCTAACAGTTAGGAAGTATCTGTAAACCACAGTTATTATTCAAAAAAAATCTATATTGTTGATCTTGCACTAGTCAATCTGAGTTGCACATGGAGGTATTACTAGTAATAGCAGAGCATTTTCAGTTTGACATTTATGTTCTATATATCTATTTCCAAGTGGTAAGCATATCATAATATATACATCTGAATTAAAGATATATATAATGGGCCAGATTCTGTATGGAATCCAGTCCATTTCCCTGATATCAGAGCAAAAGTTGTGGATAATCCTCTAATATATAAATATGCCTCAGTGAATTTAGAATATCTTGGTGCATAAAATAGTTGAGCAGTAACAATGGTGAAATGTATATCATTCACAGCCACTCTAAGTCACAAATACTGTCTCAGAAAGCTTGATGTACATTAACAAAGTTATAAAAAATATACTATCACAATGTCAGCTGAATGACTTTCATAAATGCATTATCTATAATGATCTTTACATTAAAATGATCTCTCCATTAAGCTTAAAGACAACTACAGGATATCTCCATAAGTTATGTTATAGTAAAATATACTTGCTTTTACTTATAAAATTTTTGATGAAAACATTAGTAAAGATGAATGGCAATCATGTCCACATTGCCACTGTGTTCAGGACATGTGTGGGGAACACAGGTAATGCACACACCCAATGAAATAGGGAGACAGAAAAGCAGAGTTGGGGTATGGTGAAGAAAAGGGACACACAAGAGGTATGGTGGGAAAAGGCCTCTTTTGTGAGAACAAAAGGAAAGGTAAAGACTGGGAAAGAGAAGAAGAAGAAGGCCAACACAGCAGGTATACCACATATAACAAAAATATCACGACAGGACAGACAAAGGTCAGAAATAACCATTAAGGAAAATCATGTTACACAGATGGCACAGTCTACAAATTGGGCAATAGAATATTGACAAACAGGGTGGGGATGCATACCAACCATGTGAAACCAGAAATACATATGTACCTCTGCACTATTACTGTATGACATGTTGCAAACTGTGTGGCAGCCATACCCAGGCGCACAGGACCAATGGTAATTGTGTATTTTAGGGTACTAAATAAGGATTACAGTAAACACTGGATGCTGATTCCAATACTTAAGTAGTCTGTCAGCAGTGCACACCACGCAACAGCACAGATGAGCAAATGCAGCCCATGACATGCTGGAGAATACCAGCAGAGTACTGAATTGAACCTCTGACCATGCAAGTGAAAGGCAGGCAATGAAGCACAGTGCCAAACAGCAGTATTGGAACAAAGCAAAAAACTGTCTGCTACCTATGTAAGTAGGTGTTCACAAACCAAACAGCCAGATAATGGAATGCATATGTTACAAACATATGCCATGTTAAAGCAACACACAAATGTCATATGTGTGACCTTCATTGGCCTACCAAGAAAATATTGGAAAGCAATGTCAATACACATTCACACGCCCATGACATGTAATAATACCTTATCAGAAATCAATGATTAATGCTATATAACAAATATCAAGTTGTACACATGAATTTCGACAATGCAAACTGGTTAATATGTAACACAAAATATCAGGTTGTACACATGAATTTCAGCAACATACACTGGTTAATATGCAATACACATGTATAACAAGAACAAGGATGCATTGAAGCAGTAGCCACCAACTTGTGTGCATATATCCTGCGAGTGTCAAATGCCCATATAGTAGGCACAAGTTGACCTTCTAACAAAACAAATATATGAAAATAGATAAGAATTCCAACAAAGGTGAACACATACCATGTGCATGTGCAAGATATATGACATACCTATAAAGGTGGTAGGGAGGTGGACAACATGGGCTCACATCAAGGAGGACATGGCAGCAAAGCTACATAGGCAAACGATAAAGCAAGATGACAATATGCAAGGGGACACATTGCAAATGAATGTGTTCACCACATAGGGTGAGGCTGAAGTCAACCCAAACTACATTGAAATGAATGGCTAATGAGTGCCATATGGGCAGACCACACTGCAGACATCAACAAAAATGGCAGTGTATAAATCACACCCACAGTATTGTGCAATCATATAACAGCAACAGGCATAGGTAAACAAGCTAAGAATAGGTATCATGTACACATGTATACTGTCATGCCAATGTAAAACAACATGTGGAATAAAAATAATTCACGGACCATGGATATGACTGAACAAAGGTCAGTCCTGTGAACATTGCATAGTATTAACATGAATTTAGTGATGGCTCACAGTTCCAAAACAATGGTATCTCTATATTGATCGGAGTAGTGCAGAGACATGCACATGACTCAGTGCATATGCACATCATTTGCTGAAATGTGCAAATTTATGTGAAAATGTATCACAGGCCAAAGAAGACATATTGTAATGTTAATGAATAAATTATCATTACCACGGTGTATACTTGAATGATATACTGGTGGTCCATGCATTCAGTAAAGTAAGACTGCCCATATGTAGCAGACACATTTACATGATACAACATGGCATCATCATTGCCAGCACATGCCACACACAATGCCAGTATGCCAGTGTAATAACATGACAAGTGTCATCCGAAGACAGGGGCAAAGACATGTCTTTCTGTTGAACAGCCATGCCATGACATGCCAAAACTCATATCCATACCATACCCTGTTAGAAATGCTACATCTAAAGAAATACCAATCTCTCCACACTACACACTCCAGAGACCTCAACTTCATTACCACAATCAACAGAACAAGCTAGAGGGACAGGTTCATAATCCAGAGACTGCCCATTCTAGGGAATACACTTTCCATACATGTCAAGCAGAGCACCTCACTGGCCCTCTTCAAGAGAAATCTTGATGAGTGGATGGGAAATAGAAAATTCACCCCGGGGATCACTCCAGTGGCTCTGCTTGACAGAGGCACTGGGAACTAAGGTTGGGTAGCATGATGCCAGGGTAATCTTATGGGTTAGACTTGTAAAGGCTCCAGGGCCATTAGCCTAGTACACACCTATGAACCTATACCACTATGGTATATGTGGAGTATGGGCAAAATGTTGTTTGTGAGTTGCTATCAATCCCATGCATGTATACAGTGGAACTCTTGCAGCAGTAGCAGCATGTTAACTGTCAAAAATCATGGAAAGCTGAGTGTTTAATGAAAGTCTAAAGTGGCAGTGTTTGTCATGTACCCATTGCAACATAATGCTAAATCTCACATGACATCTGCAGTTTATGTTTGACTTTGTATCACATAAGCATGGCAGCAAACTGCTATGCATACACAAGTGTGCCTAGACAGTCGAATCACTTATATAGCAAACATCATGGTGGTGGAATTACACAAGTGGATCACACAGACAATACTTACAGTCTTGAGGGGATGAATCGGTTATTTTTGCTCATGTTATACCTCTCTTGTCTATATGTGGAGCTTTTCTCCCCGGGCCTCTGCTGAAAATGGAAATATATCCAGTTAGACTAGTCCGGTTAACAAATGTAAAATAAATAAATAAATAAAACATCCCAAATGATCTCCCAGGCTTTTTCTGTGAATGAGTCCCATATAGCTTGTGCAGTATCCTGGAAGAAATTCCCCATTATGTTCCTCATTTGTATCTAAAAGACATCAGTCATCATCTCCCAAATCTGTTCCTAATAATCATTTTGTTGTGGTGCTGGGCATTGTCTCCTTTAGGGTGCAGCAGAGATGATGGCGTGTGCAGGTCCAGCTTCCTCATTGTCATTTTATTTCCATCATGGCCATCATCATTATCAACATCATCAGAAGACTTGGGCAGTTGTCTACCATTCATTTGTCTCTGATGTCTGATGGGTGAGCATCCACGGGTCCCATGTTCTGTTAAGGTGAATCCTAAGATAAGAAAGAAAGTACATTTGCATGCCTTCTACTAGATGACTACATATCATACCCCACTGTGACACAACACATGGGTAGAAAACATTCGGTATGACATCTTAGAATAAGGTATGGCCATAGTCAAGTGTACCACCATATGTGATGTAGGTCACTAATCAGAACCATAACAATGAAAACCACATATCTATCAGGCCGCATATTCTTATGAAAATCATAGCTGACATTAAACTGAAAATGACGTGCACATCTGCAATTTAATAGACATTAAGTAACATCCCACTGACATGTGATGTCTGCATGTGACAATAAAGGTATATCAGCATACATTGAGGTGTAATTGAAACCCATTCTCAGATGAAATGGCTGGAAATTATTGTGTATGACAATTATTATAAACAGATTTGCTGCTACCTGATGGCTCCTTTTGCATACAACATATTCCCTATGTTCTATTATCTATACTTGTGGGTGTTTTCAATGTAGGCCTATGTCAGGGTCACTGTATCCATCACAGAATGTGAGCAGCTTGTTCCAGGCCATGCCATGGCATGCATAACACTGCTTACCACTGAAAATCCTGACATGACCTGAACACTTGTTTATCAGCCATCATTATGCATGACCAGCGTGTGCACATGCCATTTGAAGAGATGCATGCCATGACACTGTCATACAATACTCAAACGAGTCTACCTTGCAAAACAACATTGTGAAAATGACAACATAACATGAGTATTGTGACCTGCATTGCTTAATATTTGCAGTGCATGCCTCACTATATTGGCCAATGGACTGTCTGGGAGAATATCACTATTTCCATGTTTCCTGTCTTGTATGTGTACCTTGCACATTTATGTTGGTGAGTGAATGTCAGCTATAACCCAGGTGTCTGTGCATGCAATGAGTCACATGAACAGTCCCCAATCAACATATTGGTATAATGAAGATGTAGTAAGATGACAATCCACTGAGAAATACAAAGGTCATATGAAAAAGAGCTGGGCAAGTCAACATGCTCATTGGTTGACCCAGCATAAAATTTATGGAATGCAGCACAACGCACTAGAAATAATGTACAATCATAAACCCAGAAAAAGCAAACAGCATGATACTGATTGCTGATTATTTAACAAAGAGTTGGAAATGCTGAACACAAAAATGCCTATGTTCGCAAATATCCCTAAACACAGGATACAAGTGTGCTGTAACCAAACCATGAAAGGTGTTGTATAAAGATGTAATGCCCACATTAAACTGAAAGGCATGCCAGGCACAGTCCACCAACAACACTGTGAACACTAACACAGAAGACACCCATAAAGTATGTGAATAGAAAGGCTGTGCACAACATATAGGTCACTGAGAGCCACATCCAGACATGCAAGTGTACTAACACCTGCATTACAAAGATCAGGCAAAGCACCATTGTAGGTGAAACTTCACAATCAAAAGCACTGTGACAGTTACACATAAATGACTGTCATCTAGGTTGTGATGTACAATTCAAAACATTATCTTCTGCAAACATGGCTTGCTGCTAACTCATATATAAACACATTTTTATGTAATTCATACTTGTAATTACAGGGGTTATCTGAATATTGCACTCTCTGTATAAGTTACTATTTACACATACACAGGTAGACCGGAGGATACTCTTGAAGCTTCCTGGAAGTAGCCATCTCAATGATAATGTAGATAAGTTGGTTAGGTCACAGTTCAATAAATTGCTCACTGAAGTCCCACAGGTTCACAGGTAGCAATGGTCTGATCTGTAAATGTATCAAAACCACAATTAAATGTTGCACTTAAGGCATGGTATCAGATCACTGGAAGATAATGGGCATGTGCTACCTATGGTCCCGTTTTTCGACACCTAGTGGATACTTGTACATAGCACCTTCCTGCTATGCCAAGCTATTGGTTAATGCACTGAATTTTGAGAACTTATGTGGATTTCCATAAATGGACTTCCAAAACCTTTAATTTTAATGAACCTCATTAATTATGTATGGTGCAAACAGGACTTAAAAGCTGTATGCACATAGCTGGTTTTACTTATACCTGACTCATAGGTAGCTGCAAAAGTAGTTTTGCACCTGCTAGCACTGCTGCTGTGGGATGTGTTTCTCTCTTTATAGACCTGTGTTATCATTACTCCTCAAAAATACATGTATCTCCTCAGGCTGATGCATTTAGAGAAAATTGTGCACAACATAAAAATAATGTGACCTACTGGAATGGTGCAGGAATGATATGCATACAGTTGGGTACATCTGCATCACTAGCAAGCACCCTTTCTCCATATGCTGTTGTACAGAAAAATGTAAACAATAACAGTACATAAGGACGTACAGATGGATTTTCCATATGAATTCCTGGTGACTCAACATAGTCTGTGGTATATCTTTGGAAAACTATGGATTCCGAGATTCTCCATATGTTGCTATGTAGTATGCATTCGTATTGCTGTTTTGGATATTTATTCATTTATGCTTCTTAAAACGTGTACTAGAGATATTGCCTCAAGAAAACTAGATCTGTGTTTATATCTGTTTAACATGCACTGTGTAGTATGCTTGTGGTTACTGAGGCTTTAAGTCACTTTCCATAAGTTGCTCAATTGATAATTTTCAGATACTGTTGACTAATGGGGATAGCATTCACTGCTTATTACTGATTGTGTTGATATAAATGCATCATTGTAACAGTTCCTGTTAATATAACAGTTCTTTTACACCATTGCCTGTTTAGCCTATCATTGCATTAGTGGCAGCCATTAAACATTTCTGTGTGACACACAGGTAATGTGTAGTAGGTTAATTTGAACGTCATGCAGAGAGCATAGATGGTGTGGCACAACAAAGCTGTTGTGTTTGGTCCTCCACTACTGTGATAGCCACTGTAATGGATTCAAATCTTGCAGACAGCCACTATAGATGTCATGAGTTATGTTGTTCCAAGTATTCAGCCATTTTTTTTATATCACATATGGTTTTATATGTCACAGTACTATCCAGGACAGGGATTATTTCCCACATTTTGGCACTGCACAGGATTACAGAGATGGTACATTTGCATATGCTGTCAACATAATCATCTCCATATGTAGGCCCCCACATTAATGTAAACTTCTGCATACAACTGTCTTCAAGATGATAAACAGACATTGGCACAATTTTTTACCACAGGAAAATGAAATTATAATAGATGTTCTGCAACAAAATAGATAGAGACTTCTTGGATAGGCAGGAAATACTGCATGAAGAAAGGAAGTGTGGGCTGACCTCACCAACATGACTAATGCTGTGGGAGTCAAAAACAGATCCTGTGAGGCCTGTTGCTTATGGTGCTATGACATGCTCCTTCCTGCTGCCAACTGATGAGAGGTTAAGGGATGCCCCTGATGGTGGCCCACCATTAACACCCTGATGAGATCACACATTTTCTCACATCACTGCATACAGTGAGTGGGGAGTCCTGCCATACCTGGGGGTGGAACTGAAGCAGGTGTTCCATGCTGCACATGTGTTACTTTGCATAACATTGATGCATATAGATTAACTCAGTACATATCGCTGGTGCATGTATATTCATGTATGTTTATTTTTGTGTTGCAGCAACAAACTTGCATCGTTTACGTGGATCCACACAGGGTGATGATGGCCAAAGTAATTGTAATGAGATATTGGCATACAGTTTCAGTACATAAATGATAGTATGACCAACATGTGTAATGATGTCTGCATTCATTTCACAGGTCCATCCACTTCTGCTCAACAGCAGGACACGGAAGACGAATTTCTCCATATACTGTTACTGTGACCATTACCTGTTATTCCCTCTGCCTCCTGTCATGCCAGTGGTTTTATACTGCCATATTGATATTTCCTTCACATTGTAAACTACAGGTGCATCTTCAGGGGACATGAGTCATGTAGGTGCACTTACCAACAGACCTGGTATGGTTCATCTCCATGTTCATAGATTGCAGCACTGGTAGCATCACTGTGTTGTCTGAAATGAATGCTGCTGTTTTTCTACACAGAGACATCTGGCCAACATGTACACCACACATCACATGAGTATCATTGTGACCTGTTTGTTGCATATGTCATCATGTACCTATGCCTCTGCCATGACCTGTTGTATATGTCATCATGTGCCTATGCCTCTGCATGCATAAATGACTGTGTTTGCTTTGTCTGTATTTGCCCACTGCAGGATTTGCATTATGACAGAAAAAATCATGACATCAGGAGGGTGTCATTGGTATACTATTACCTCTATTTCATACATATCATCACTGATACTCCTGTTGTTGCCCTCCATTAATACTGTGCCCTTTTAGCCCTGTATAGGACAGCCACCATCAGCATGTCAGCCACAACCAACTGTGCATGTATTACCTTGAAATGGTACATGCTGGCAGGTATATGATTAATAGTACTGTGTTTATGCCTTTGTTTCCCTAAAACAGTAGCATTTCAGCTCTCACCTCTGCTGATGGATTCCTACAAGGACATGTCAGGTGTGTGTTATGTTTGCACTTCTCACATATGTCATGCATGTTGCTTATCTAACATAAATGCCAACTCCATATCATATAGGTTATGTGGGCCATACCCAGGCAAAACCTCCTGGTAACTTATTATTATCTGTAATATTGTAGTGATATATATGCAGCATATGTCAGTAATGATGTCCACCATGTGATATAATCACATTTATCTGATCTGTGTCGTCTGTCTCTTCCTTTAGCATGTCCACTGCCTTTATCTCCATTATCCCATCTACTGATCATGATGTGGGATCTGATATGTCTCAGTATGGTCAAGGAACCAAAAAGAGTGTAAATCTGTGCAGCCAAAAAAGTGAAACTATAAAACCCAAAGATGCACATAGTTGGTAGAACACTTGCTTAGGTGTACTACAGAACCACAAATGACAAAAAATGTGTTTAATAAACCATAAATAAAACAAATTGTCAAGCACTATGTGTGCCTTTGGGTTTCCTATGTCTCATTATGGTAGCATGGCCCCTGGCACAGGACAAAGATTTAATGATACAGTCCAGCTCAGATGGTAACAGTCATGTGGATGAGGCTGTAGGCTCAGATATGCAGGAAAACTTGTCCAGCCATTCTGTTAATGTGGGAATATCAGATAGTGGACAGGATGAGGCCTGTGGGCCACAGCCCCATGTTGAGTCTGCTGGTGATGTTGGCACTTCCCCACAACACAGCAATACTGCCTGATGCAGTGTTTGCCTATGCCTACATGTAAATGAACATTCCCAGTGACATCATAGATCTGACATTTGTGCACTTTGCCATGGATTGTGCTGTACACCAGCTGTACGTGCTGCATGAAGGACAGAAGTGCAGGCACGATTAGGTCATGGCAGCATAAGCATGCATTTTATTTTGCAGCATGGTCAGCTGAATCTCTAGTCACAGCAGTACTATAGCAATGTTATAGTATGAGCTGGGTTCTATGCATCCTGACTGTGCCTGCTAAGCTGAGTGCCACATGGGAGAGGCAGGTCTCCTTTTAGCTGGCCAACCCTTGCCTATCTGGCATCAGTGTCTATTCGGCATTGCACACACATATCTGCTTCTGACCAATGTGTTGTGGGCCCAGCAGTCCTGACCAGATAGTCAACTTGCAGCCAGCCATACTCCTTGCCACAGTGTGTCTCCACATGGATGCCATGGGAGTCTGTCATTTTAACTAACTGTAGGAGAGTCAGTTTAGTACATTAGCATTTATCCCTACTTTACATTGATTTATGTTGCTTGTTATATTGACAACAGCTCTGCAATATCTTCTGATTTTTTTTTTCCTTTTTGCATCTTTTGATAGTGGACAGACAACAGTAGGTTTCACAGAGGTATGACACACCAGTATGAAACTATACGCATACCTGTGTCACTTGTGGCCTGAGTTGATGGTCTGTGTCATGCTAGATTTGAATCTGTTCATACTGTTATATATTAGAATTTTGTTGTTATGCCTGTGTGCATCTACTGAGTACTTACCATTAGATGTAATCTGTGATGCTGTGGTGGGGAAGCACCTGAACATCAATGTTTAATGTGTGTATTTCTTAAGTGTGGTTTGTCATTTCTCAGAGTGTGCATGTACCTAGGCTCAGACAAACTTTTGTTTCATGAGGTATGGGGTTGCCTTGCAATGTCTGCACAGACATATGTGGGGCACACATGTTGCACGCAGCCTGCAACAGCTGTCTGTCTAGGCAGCCCCTGCCAATGATTTCTTGATCTGAGAGTTGGCTTAGATGCAGCTTGGCTATCAGGTTGCCTTCTAGGAATCACAGCCAGATCCTCCTCCATAGCATGCATTACTGCAACCTGTTGCAATTCATTCACTACAGGTATCATTTTTTTTTTGGTTGGTACTGTTACAGATTCTTTAGGATTTCATGGGAATAACTTCCTTTCCTTGCATTAGAGTATGGCATTCACTGAGGATTTCAGAATCAGAGTCAGCATTGCAGTTTTTCATATTTAATTTGTGTTGGGTATGCACTATATGTTTTGGAATCCAATGGGTGTGCGGAAAGTCCATAATTACCCTACACTGAATAATCAAATACAGACTGCTTGCTGTGTACCTTCTGAAATCGCGGCCATACCTGGTGCGCTGAAGTCTTTCTTCTGTGTGCTGCACTGCCTGCAACTAGCTTTTGGAATCCAGCCCAAATATTTTTGAAGATGTCTGATACACATGCGCACATATATATATATATATATATATATATATATATATATATATATATATATATATATATAGTCACAAACAGAAACATTAATGCACAATACATTAGTTATGCACATTGAAATGTGTGAACATCAAAAAAAAATCTGAATACTGGTACTTTTAGGGAAGATGATTTTGGTAAGGTAACCTGTAGGTTTAGGAAAAGGGAAGCAACAGGATTAGGGTTCGGAGCAGCACACATGAGTAAGGGCGCACCTTTGTAACCATTCTACAGGGTGCTTACCTCTCCATTTTCTTGTATTTTATCAGTAAATCTCTAGTCCTTCCCTTCCCCTTTCTATAGCATTGTAACCAAAGAATAATCTGACACTCCTCTTTCATATATTATCTGTAATTATTTCTCTCTTAAATAAAGTTTCATCATCCACTTATTTCCAATCCAACCTACTTGCCTGCATACATTTCTGCTTGCTAATTGTAAACGTCTTCATTTTATACAGTTCTTTAAACTTTTCTGACATTTCACATTAAGCGGTACCTTCCCATATATCCTGACTATGATTGTCTCCAATACTACATTAAAATCCCCTGCTCATATCAGCCTATCTCCTTTATGTCTCACCCTTTCTGTTGCGTCCACACATCCTATTATTTTCCCTGTTTCATCTGTCTTTGTTTGGCCTGTAATAAGATCACAGTAACTCAGTATCACACCCTTGCTTTCTACACATCATCCACTTGCCACCCTTTCCTGTTACACTCACCTTCCATCAACAAACTCTTCACTACTGCACTACTACTCCTCTTCCTCTATTTCATCCTTAAGGAATGCAACTTATTCCCATACATTTGCTGCTTTTGGTTTGTATGTTTCCCATCTCTCTCCTGGATAGTTTAGTTTATGTAGGCATACCATAGCCACCCTCTCCCTTTTGATTCTGCCCAATATACATTTTCATTTTATTGGGTTATTCACACCCTTACATTCCAGCTTTCTGTCATCCACCTCCCTTCTCCCAATTGACTCATTTATCCCTAGGAGCAGGATCCCAAGGGCTTTTGGTCTAGCTGCTTGGGTGCAGCAATGTTTCCTGTCCCGAACTACACAGACACTTGATGATCCTCGAGTAAAATGTTACCCTTGATACTGACTCCCCTACCTACCAGTCTTCTCAGCCTCACTCTTCAGCCTCAAGCCTCCAGTACATCATTATCATCATCATCAAGATCTTTCTCATCATAGAACATTGAATTATTGCCCATATGTACATATAACATTAGATTTATAAGGCAGCACACCATATTTGGTGTGAGTTTACTCTTGTTTGCATAAGTTACACTTACAGTATAACTGTCTGCAAACATAATGCACTGCAAAACTTCTCATTACTTTACCAAAATGTACCCATGTGTAAGACAACAGTGAACAACAGACACCCTAAAACAAATTGGATAAATTTAATAAAGGCACTGATTAATCATAAGGTAATTTCATTACTCCAAGAATACATACTACATTAAACAGTGCATGTATTAGCTCAAACATTACCTAATTTATATTATCTATTACCAGATATATTCTACTCCTAATTCTGAGTTTATAAAATGTAATCCTTTCTTACAAATATCGATAAATCTTATTCATAAATAACATTTGTTTTACACATTACAAGTGACCTTGCTACCTCTTATAGGGCTTGGAGGATAACCTCTCCTGTGTTCTATCTCTGAGCATGCATAATTCAGGTACAAAACATGTCAGTCAATATAATATTCCATAGGGAAAACCCCTTTGGATGCCCATTTGGTAAATGTTTATGACATAGTACTAATTTTTTCCCCTAGCAGAAAAGTCATACTTCACTCTAAGGTCTGGGCTTCTGTCATTTCATCCTCTTACCCCCTCATACCAGCAGTCTTCCTCTTCAGTTACCATTGCTGTCTCTTCCTGTTCATCTTCCACTTTACCTGGGAGACATATATAGAACAGAAATAAATGCACATTCTAAAGTACCATTTCTTTGATGCGCACACTGAAAAAGGTTCAAAACTTACCAGGCTCCACTTCCATACAAAGCTGTATCTTCAGGGACTGAACCTGGTGTACCTTTCTCAACCCAATTAGCCATTAATATCAGTTCTGCCACCTGTTTGTAGCTCATTTTCATTAAATTCCCCCTGTGCTTCCCCTCCACCAAATGGGGTACATTTCAGGCTTCTCCCTCGTCTGCTCCACTCCATTCTTCCATCACCTCTTCCACCCTTAGGCTACCTCACTTGGTCCATAATGATTTTCTTGGTTTTGTTTCAATAGTCTTGAGTAGTGGGCTGTCTCTGTACATCGGTCATTCTGCTGTCTGGTAAGGGTATTGTGTCCCACCTCACCTTTTTGGTCAACGTACAGAGGTTACTCAGCCTTCCCTTCCTCCATCTCTATTTCTATATGCGTGTAAGTGCCATCCCCTCTTCCTGTCCCCACTGAGGGCTTCATAGCTTGCCCCAGCTGCTGACTCTACCATCCTCTTTGTTGCTGTAGCATCACATACCCACATGCAACTTAATTTCCTGCCCATTGCCAATCCCCTTTAATGTTCCTCCTGCTCAGTGAACTGTTTACTCCCACCATTATGCTGATAAATGCATCAAAACCTAAGCATGTGATATTTGGTAGACATAAATGGAAAGATGAATATTTAATACAATGCACAGTGACTGAAATGGTTTACTATAATTTTTCCAATAGCACTTTGTGTGATTTACATTAGTGCGAAACTACAGTTTGGTAGAATCGGAAAAACGAATGCCAAAATGTAGAAATTTACAACAGTGAATGCAATACAACATTTGCTGTTGTGAATTTCTACATTTTGATGCAGATCACAGTACAATGGGGATCGGAAATGTACCCTTTCCCTCACTATAGTGTGATCCAGTAGTTTGTATATCTAAGAAGCAGGGGGTGTGGGGGGCTTGCCCCCCTGCAAACATGTTCTTTACTGTGCAAAACATAGTAATGCTGTTCCCAGAAGTGTGGTAAATGTTTGAATTATGTTGAATTCGTACATTCACCAATTCCGTGTTTGAGATTTTTGTCATTCACTGCAGTGAATTTCCTTTTTATGTTTCATAGAAATGATAATTCACCTACAGGGAACTCAACTAAATGATAGTAAAATTACTTTGTAGATTAAGTTAAGGACCTGTGTATATGGGCAGATCCGGCTATGAGTTTTTCTAATCAAATCATCTGATTGGTTAATGATAGTTATAGAACTATAGACTGTATGGAAAGATTTATAAAGTCTAAGAAATCAAGAATGATGAAGTCATTATTTATTAATTATCTTACACCCAAACTTGAGT